>NW_027192307.1:3873780-4066490 GCF_041956625.1 Thermomyces dupontii | reverse complement strand
GGTCTGTGTGTTTTGATGGGTTCCTGTCCCCTTCCCCAGCTGGCCCGTGTGTTAACAGTTTGGACTAAGGCCGATCGTGTTTGGTTTGTGTTGGTCGGGTGAAGGGGAGGGGGATAGGCCCGTTCTACAAATACAACCTGTGGTGGTGATCGGGTCTCTTGCATGGGACAGACATCTCTGTAGAACGCACACAATTGTATAAGTTCATGGAACTCTTTCGCCCCCCGTGGGGTGGCTAAGAGTTCCCGTAGATTGTGCCTAGGTCATTTTCGCTGGATCTTTCTCTTTACGAGGCGGCAGTGGAGGAAGTGCTCTGGGGTTTTCCGATGCCCGCAGGAGCAGTATCTAGAGGCCTGCTTGGGCGTGGTCGGCGAGAACTTCTGATCGATCATCGCTGGAATTTGGAACTTTCGCATCATCATGTGACCTCTGAGCCCTACTATAAAGTCACGTGAATACGGAGTGCTTGAATACTTGAAATCCAACTTGTCCCGTCGATTCTCCCCTGGTTGATCGCTGCTCGTACTGCAGTGTACAATACTTGGTTGTTACAATGCAAACTACTTGTGGTGAGCGTTATTGATTTAGAATGTTGCCGGATTCCTATGATAGTCCCTGCATAACTAATGCAAGCAGGAACTTTCGGAGTGGAGAAACAAAGTTAGGTAACTAAGCCCTAGCCCTAATCAACTACCAAATTCGGCTCCGCACACTGAGACTGAGAGAACATTGCGGGTTCCACAACAAGCCCAACACTTTGTTTTTTTCGCTTCCTCAACTGACGGCTCAAGTCCAAAAAAACACACCAAAGGCGCAGGATTCCACCTCTTTGCGACCGCCTCAAAACCTCATTCGATTCAATTGAGAAAGAAAAGACATCGTCAGTCACGATGCCTCCGGTTGTACGTTTCGTGAAAATGCTTTGCTGTTCCAATCCGGTCAATCAACACATGACCGGGTGCTCGATTTGAAGGAACAGTAGGCTAATTCTCCATCTTTCGTGCGAAATTCAATAGGCTCGTTCCAAGAAGGTCCAGAAGGTCACGAAGAAAGTAAGCTACTCCTTTCATTTGCTTTTTTTCTCGATGATGAGACTCTGGTTGACACGTCTTTCTTTCCTCATAGTTCGTGATCGACGCCTCCCGGCCCGCCAGTGACAAGATCTTCGACGTCTCTGCGTTCGAGAAGTTCCTGCATGACCGCATCAAGGTCGAGGGTCGTGTTGGCAATCTCGGGGATAACGTCCAGATCTCTCAGTCCGGTGACGGCAAGATCGAGGTCGTGACGCATATTCCTTTCTCTGGTCGGTACCTGAAGTACTTGTAAGTTTTCTTCATTCCTCCTCCTCCTCGTCCAACCACAGACATGTTTGGCTAATTCTTTTCTTTCTTCGTTCCGAATAGGACCAAGAAGTTCCTCAAGAAGCAGCAGCTCCGTGACTGGCTGCGTGTCGTCGCCACCTCCCGCGGTGTGTACGAGCTCCGCTTCTACAACGTCGTCAACGACGAGGCCGAGGAGGAGGAGGAGTAAATTGGATCAGGAATCGGGACCGGGAAAGGTTGACGGTGTTCTGTTCTGCTGCTTGGGGAAATCAAGGATTGTGTACAAACTGCAGTGACTATGCCGGAGGGGTTGCACAACTTTGATTCCAATGGCTGGGCAGTGGGAATAGATTGGCCCTGGAGGGCTGGACCAGAAACCAAAACCTGTGGTACGATGTACTTGTGACGTTATGAAAAGTGGATGATAAAAAAAAAAGTCCCGTTGAGTTTGTCAACAATTTCGTAGGGTTCAATACTTCAGAAAATGAACAATCATGCTATGTAGTGTGAAATGTGTACTCGAACAATAAACCGCCCAGATGATTGATTCATTCAAGCATCATTATCATCGCCTACTCCATCATGCTTTCTCTTCTGTCCAGTCTCCGCCAAAGAACCTGCCTGTCCCGGCGGAGGCACCAACGTATTGTCCGCCATTGTCCACCCTTGATGCTTCAACGCCATCCATTTCTCAGCCACTTTGAACCGCACCAAATCACCAGTTGCTAGCGCATCTTCCCTGGAGTCATGCCCGCTATCGCCACCTGTCTGGATATCCCGGTCCAGATGCGTCTTGGCCAAATACTTGAGGCTGTGTCGGATGGGCAGGCCCCGGTGGTGAGGAAACAGAAGCGCAGTGTCGATAACCGTAGGATGGATGATACGGCAAGCGTTGAGGTCGTTGTCGATCGCGTGTCCGATAAGAGGTGTATCCGGGGTCAGGAACTGGAACAGGAGGGATCTCGCAACGGCCGGTGAATCAACAATCTGCATGACGGAGGGAACTCCCTTCGCTGAGGCAGTGTAATCCTTGTTGGGTGTCGTTGTTGTTGTGCCATACGGCACGGCGCGCGCATAATGTTCGGGAAAGATACCGGAGTATCTTGAGTTCAGATCAAGGACCTCTCCTATTGGTCTGACGAGGACATCCAGCAGGGTCTCACCCTCAGGCCAGCTGAGCGCGGTTAAGCGGATCAATTCCATACCGAGCGTGGTGTAGCCCATCTCGCAGTCAAAACTGACGGGTTTCTTGGGCTTGCTGTCGGGCTTCGATGGCGTTTCCTCGAATTGGAGCACGGTGGCTAGCATTCGCGGTTCTGTTGTCTTGAAGACGTGATACTTGGCCTTGGTGCAGCCAGCAGAAGTCCCAATGGGTTGGTTGCAACATGGAAAGTATGCATCGCTTGGTCCAGTAAAGCGATCCGTCGGTCTACTGACTGAACGGACAATTTTGCCTGGATGATACGTACATGGACCGCCAGAGGCCAGCGCTCCGTCTGCACGGCGACCGGGAAACACTTGAAAGCGTCCTGCACATCGATCGCACTTCTCCCAGCCCTGAGCAGCCTCCAAAGCCTTCTTGGCCGATTTGACCTCCTCTGGCGTGGGCACTTTGGTAACGTAACCGAACTGCTCTTTACCTCGCAGCTCCGTGCGAAGTAGTTTGACCAGAGCAATCTCCTGCTCCGTTGTCAAGTTCGACGTGAATTCTTTGACTACCGGGGCACTCTTGGTTTCCGGCTTGTTATATCTGGAGTCTAGATGTGCCTGCACTTCCTTGCCCCAGTCCTCTGGGGACATCTTATGCAGCTTGACAATCCGCAGCTTGATGACATTGGTGTACAGCTTAGGATTTTCCCTTGCAATTTTTTCTTCCTCATCAAGTGCCATAACAACCAGTTCATCTGGAGAGAGAACAAGTGATGACGATTTCTCGTCTTTCAACTGAGCCAATTTTGTGTTCAGGGCCGACATGGCCGCGTGTAACTTTGACAGAATAGCCGACCGCACCGCGTGAGTGGCCGGCGCTTTGGGCAGCATACGTGGGTTCAATGATTCTTTCGGCACCCGCCTTTGGGGCACCCTGGCAGCATTGGCTGGAGGAGCTGGCTTCTCCACCAGAGCTGTCGCGGTCGTAACAATCTTCTTCTCACTTGGCTTCGGTTGAAACCGTGGTGGAGGAGGCGACACTTTTCTCGAAGCCGACTGAAGCTCGATAATGCCAGCTTTCGACCGGTCGGAGCGCGATTGAGCCGATGCTGATACACCATGATTGTAAGCCTTGTCCTCATCGTCAATCTTTCGTCTTTTCCCCGGAGGCTGCTCCCGAACAAGCGTATCGTCAGCGTCGTCAACATGATGATTGCCGCTTTGCTGCGATGTGGTTTCGCTCTCCTTCTGTGAGTGGGAGAAGAGACAGGCAAATAGGGTACAATTCGCGCCTTGAGGACAAGGCACTCCCTTGAATAAGCTCAGGGGAGTGAACATGCTGCATGGCTGACATGCAAAAAAAAAGTGGCAAGGCCTTTTGCGAAATTCTATCGAGTATGCATTTACTAGTGATCTTCTGAACCTCACACTGTCTCAGTATGCATTGTGGCGATCTTCGACCTGATCAAAACGGTGGCGAGGAGGCACAAGCTGATCGAGCTAAGCTGGGACAAGTCAGAGCGACAAACAGAATGAATGCTTCGTCGATTCCGCGAATCAGTGGACTGGAAAGTAATATGCCAAGAATACCAGTACACTAGTACTTTTTCGGACAACACGTGACAGCTGCGCACGGACCACATCCATCAAATATAAATATTTATCCTTCGCCCGCCGATTTGAATTTTTCTTCTTTTCTTCTCCAGCTCTCTTTGCCTTTTGGCTTAGATCAAGTGTAGTATCTGTTCTTTTCAGTTTAATCTCTGAAAGTGTTCTAAGGAACACGTAAGTGATTAATCTCATTTTTGGACCTCGTGATGGAGCCTCTGTGCTTGCGCATGCTTCATCGCACAGTGTCCTCGGTCTTACACTACCACCGAGTGACGCGAACAACCTTTTCATCAATGCCGTCGGTATATCCGATGGGTTGGAGAAGAGGAAGTGAGCATGGTATGGAATAGCCAGGTTATGAAGATTGCACTCGAAGACAGCAGACTGCAGACAGTGCGTAGAAATGTCTTAGAGAACGATCTGCATTGGATCTGCAAGGAATCACCTAGAACAAATACTGCGTTATCGTCGTACGAGTACTCGTTCTCCAATTAGTGTTGACAAGTTACCACTTGGACAGGTAAATTATGTAACTTCGACCAAAGTCACCGAAGACTTGGAGTTTGCCTGAAGTGGCTGAAATTGTTCGAAGCAAACGTTAAACAGCACAGTTCAACGGATCTTCACGGAACTCGACTCTGTATCTCTCCGAACAACAAATACTTTTTCTGGAAGCAACGTGTTGCCAGTCAACAAGATGATCGACCCCGCAATTTTCGAGAGCTTGCAAAGCAAGATAGACGAAGAGTCTGAAGTCCGTGATGTGAGTCTCGACGAGCAGCCAGGACGACAGACAGCCTGTAGCTAACACAATCACCGCGTTAGGAATTACAAGACATTGTCCAGACCATGGCGCGGAAAGGTTGGACTAGATGGCAAGATGCCTCAACAATGACATCAACTAATATGGATCTTCTTGGTTGAAAAAAAAAAAAAAAGGCCGAGTGGTTCAGACGATACTGTCTCGAGCACACTCAACGCCAGCCAGCAAATGTATGCCCCCGCCGACCAGGATCAGAAGAACCAAAGGCTAATGAGCGGGACAGTAAAGCCAGTCCTCGACGACGCGACGCAACGTATCATTGAATTGAAGGAGGAATTCTCGCGCTTGGTGGAGGTGGCTTCCAAGCACCCGTTCTACAAATACAACGGGGTGTGGTCTCGCGAGTTGCAGAACCTGGTGAGTGGGAGGGTAATACTTGGCTCAGGAACGGCGAGTCTGGGATTCTGGCGTTACCTACTGACAGTCGATCGGCAATGCAAGGTGTACTACATCGAGCTGTGCGCGTGGCTGGGAGGTCTCGAGGAATATAAAGGAACGAACTCGTCGTTCTTGACGATCGAGGAGGTTGGAAAGTTCCTTGACAGTGAGTTCCGGCTTCTCGACTGTTCGTCATATTGAACTCCTGGTAGCTAAAGGCATGGGACTGCAAAGTTCCCGTCAATTTGAAGGATCAGGATGCCTTTCATCTGACTATCGAAGAGTACCTTCTGGCACTCATTTCTCTTGTCGAGGAGCTGGTCCGTTTCCACATTCCCTCTCTGGTTTCATCAATTTCTTACTGATGATCACATCAGGCCCGCCTCGCTGTCAACTCGGTAACGCTGGGTGACTATGACCGTCCTTTGCAGATCAATAGCTTCATCAAAGACCTCTTTGCCGGGTTCCAACTGCTCAATCTGAAGAACGATATTCTGCGCAAGCGGAGCGATGGAATCAAATACAGCGTACGCATCCGCTCCCTTGCAACATCGATATATGCGCTAACAATGCATGTTCGATTTCAGGTCAAGAAGGTCGAGGACGTGGTCTACGATCTTTCACTCAGAAACCTGATTCCCAAGGGGAGCGCTGCTGCATGAGAAACTATCGGTTGAATTGACATTTGCTGTTGAGCGGCGAGGAGCGCCATTAATACATGCTGGCAATGTGTACGGAGCGGTACTCCATAGTGACCCGAGAAAGAGTGCCATGAACTCGTGACTGACCAAGACATGATCATCAACACCTGATTCGTAGAGGTGCACACTGGTATCAATGCAAACGAGAAAACCAACAGGGCATACGGGGCATTCTGAGGACATCGAGATCCAAAGAGGAACACAGTGCCATAAAGTACAAGTCATTATGGGAATCATGGAGACTTTTGTGGTGGGGTAATAGCTCAATCAGGACGATTTCGCCTCGGCGGATTCAGCAGCAGGCGCCGACGCAGTGGCCGTAGGGGTTTGATCCGTTGTTGGAGCAGCGCCACCTTGCTTCTTCGCTTTCTCGATCTCCTTCACAATGGTATCGTACAAACTAGCCGGTGAGGTGATGCTTCTCCAGCGACCAACCACGTCGCCCTCGGCTGAAATCAATGCCTTCTCGAAATTCCACAAAACACGCTTTACACCCAGAAAGCCGGGCTTCTGGGACTTGATCCATTCAAACAGCGGGTCTGCGTTCGGACCGTTGACATCGATCTTGCCGAGGACAGGGAAAGTCACGCCGTAGTTGACCTGGCAGAAATTCTGAATCTCGTCATTGGTTCCCGGGTCCTGATTACCGAACTGGTTGCAGGGAAAGCCGAGAATCGTAAAGCTGTCGGGATACTTGGACTGAACCTTCTCGTAGAGTTCCTGCAGGCCCTTGAACTGCGGGGTGAAGCCGCATTTGGAGGCGGTGTTGACGACGAGCACGACTTTGCCTTTGAGGTTCTCCAGCGGGTAGGGCTCACCCTTCTCTGTGGGTTGCGAGATTGACTGTCAGCATGGGCAGTTTCTAGCGCAACATCATTTGGGGTGACTGACTGTCGAGGGGCTTGAAATCGTAGAACTTGGTAGCTGATGCCATCGCGACACCGTGAAACGAGGCTACTGATGTAGATCGATAGAACTTTTTGGGAATGACGAGATTGCGCTGAATTTGTACGCGAAAGTGATGAGGAGAGGGCAATGTTGACATTGGATAGCATCAGATGGGGAACGGATGATCTGATAAATAAATAAGCTAGGTTAGGTAAGTACTTACCGCAAGCCCATGCGTCTCGGCTGATCGGCGCAAATCGCCATTGGACAGTTATCCCATCGGCACCCTGCACAGCCTACTAGAGTATTACATATGATCCGGCACCTCGGTACATAAGGTATAGCCTACATAGCAGTAGGTCATTCATCCTTGAGCTTCATACGGAGTGAATTTGTCAACTGCAAGGCATACAAGTGCTTGATTGGCCATTCAGTCAAATGATAGGTGATCGACAATAATGGGCCAGGTGAAAGGAATGTGATGCACGTAGTAGTAGATAGTACCTCGGATCATGTTGCATTGTGGCATTTTAGGCTCTGGATCCTTCGGTACCCATTTTCCCCTGGTTCTCTGATATTCTGAGCGCCATACAGAGTACTCGTAAGCATTATTCGAAGCCGTTTCGTCCGCTAATACGACGAAGAGCAAGTTACGTGTGATGACAGGTAAATGACCAAGGGGAACCGGACACAAATGCATCAACAGGGTTCAGTTCTTCACATCACGCATGTCTCAACTGTTGCCGACGCATTCCATATTGGTAGCGACCAATGAACCCCCTACCTACGAGGTAGGTCGATCCATGTGCAGCGGCTTCCACATACATATCGCCAGCAGTTGCTCGATCATACCCCGCACACCGTGGAATGGGAATCGATTCATTTTCTTGATTCTTCCTGTAGAACATCGACATCCAGCTCATGCATGACTCCCAGAACAACGCCTAAGCTGTCCATGAATCCGTTGACAGATACTCGCAACATTCGGTTCGTTGTGGCTCGATAGGTAGTTTCCAACACCGTCTTGTCTTCCTCGTTCTCCATTGTTGCTGAATTCGAAGATCCTGTTGTCAACCTGAAGCTGCGAGTGACCAGTTGAGAAAGTTCCGCGTCGACCTGAAGTGCCCTCATAGCAGCACTTGCAAGGCGGTTATTTGGAAATGGCACGGATATCGTCCTAGTATAATGTCAGCAGACGCAGTGCAGTCGGCAACTCGTCTTTTCGCACGAACAGAGAATATGGGAATTTGGGATCATCCGCTGTATTTGACTCCATGGCCAGACCTCGGCGGGGTTGTCAAGATGAGTACTTTTTAACGAGTAAGACTCGGTGTCCGAGAGAAGAATCTGATCGACCTGAGAAAGATGGCGCCCAAGCGCGACCTCTATCTAAGGCGAAATTGACTCGTCGGATCGAAAAATAGAGATTCCAATTACAAACCCCCAACCGACTGGATCTCTGTCCCATCAAAAACGGCGCTCTTGAACTCTTGAGATAAGTTCGACAAGTAATTGCTTGGCACTGAGAATCTGATCATTCCGATGATTGGCTGATAGTTCTTCCAGCCTTAGGCAGAAATCCGTTGCTCTGTCAACGCATTTGCACTAACCCAAACGGGCGAGTCATAACACTGACATGCCGCACTTCAACATCTCAACTCTGCCTCCCGAGTCTCAAAACTTCGAACTTGTCAGTATTTCTTCCTGCTCCATAAAACACTGCCTCTCCTTGTGAATTGGGTCCTTTTGCTGTGAGGACTTTTATCCTCTTTATTCGTTCTCTCCTCATCTATCATTACCTTCTCGGTCCCGCGCAAGTGAGATTCGCAGTTGTGTGAGTCTGGGAGCTTGAAGACACCTTACCGTCGAACTACTCTCGCGAATTTCGAAATATACTTTTCTGGATTTATTGTTGGCCATTCGCGAACGGCTATCGAGGACGCGTCGAGTATCTGATTCTGTGACGGCTCGCGAATCACCAAGATGCCGTCACCTTCGTCGCCTGCAAATGGACAGGTGATTGAGTATATCCAAGGTAGATATCTGCCCCGAGATGGTTTTGAGTCCGGTCAAGGTTGATGCGATTTTTAGATCGACTGTACCTCGCTTCGTATGACTCACCACCGGATCCTCGGACACCTCTCCCTTTTGCATCCCAACATCCTCAGCTACGATCACCTACCAAGCGCGCGGGAAAGGTCCAAAGTCCCGTCAGGCTATCTAAGCAGAAGGTTCCCGTATACTTTACAGTCAACGATACCCTGGTATACAACGCATTCCACGCGGATTTCGGTCCGCTGCATATCGGCCACCTGTACCAGTTTGCGATCGAGTTTCACGAGATCCTCGGCGACCCCGAGAATCAGAATCGTCCAGTGGTATTTTGGAGCAAGCCGGATGCCCGCAGCAGAGCTAATGCCGCGTGCTTGGTGGCCTGCTACATGGTTCTGATCCAGTCGTGGCCACCACACCTGGCTCTAGCTCCTATTGCTCAGGCTGATCCTCCCTACATGCCTTTTCGCGATGCAGGATACAGCCAGGCGGACTATGTGTTGAGCATACAGGACGTAGTTTATGGCGTCTGGAAGGCGAAGGAGGAGAACATCTGCGATCTGAGGGATTTCAACCTAGAAGAGTACGTGACGATCGTCGATGGGTTTCTGGTTGGAAGACTCACATTGTCTAGGTATGAAAAATACGAACGGGTCGACATGGGCGACTTCAACTGGATTACGCCCGATTTCATTGCTTTCGCATCGCCTCAGCACCAGCCTGTGGCTCCAATCCCGACCGACTCGCCTGCATATGCCGCCCTCCCCTCCACAGCTTCCGAAGTTATGGCCTCACAACTTCCAGTACCGTTTAAGAACGTTTTGGCGTATTTTTCGAGCCATAATATCGGCCTTGTCGTGCGCCTCAACTCCGAGCTCTACTCCCCGTCGTATTTCACAGCCTTGGGTATGAAACACGTAGATATGATCTTCGAGGACGGGACATGCCCTCCTCTTTCATTGGTGCGACGGTTCATTGATATGGCCCACGAGATGATCACGGTCAAGCGCAAGGGCATTGCCGTCCACTGCAAGGCCGGCCTGGGACGGACAGGATGCCTCATTGGAGCTTATTTGATTTATCGATATGGCTTCACTGCAAATGAGATAATCGCTTTCATGCGATTCATGCGACCTGGGATGGTTGTTGGACCGCAACAGCACTGGCTACATCTCAACCAAGGCACTTTCCGAGAGTGGAGGTTTGAGGACACGTACAAGGAGAAGCTCGCCTTGGCCGCTGCGCCAGTCACGCCCGGTCGATCCAGTCATGCGCAACGATCGAGCGAGCAATTGGCGACGCCTCCGAACGGGCGGAGCGCGAAACGGGCGGCACTCGGCGAGATTGATCACAACGAAGTCGGCGGAGGTTACGCCGACGACAACCTTCCGGCCCCTACCCCTGGCCAGCCACGGAAATCTCACCGCAAGGATTCGCGCCACCATCCGTATGCTCGCAATGTCTCTGGCAGTACCGTGACTTGCGGCGATAAGGCGTCAGATCGGACACCGGCTCGACGACTCCATCGCTCGGCGCCGGACACCAGCGAAAGTGAAGAGGAGATGCAAATGCGCATTCTCGCTGCCAAGCGGGCCGCGAAATCTCCCAGCGTTGATAGAACACCGTCGCAGCGTTCGCCGAGCTACTCCACAACCAGTGCAGATATCTACGCAGATGAGGACCGGGAGAACTGGGTGGAGGCAGCGGTGGCTGCGCAGAAGACGCCTGTAAGCTCGAAGAGCGGCAGCGGAACACTCTCCGTGTCCAAAGTGCGCTCCGCTTCCCGTCGGATCGCGGACAGCAAAACCGAGACTCGGGGCATCCGCAAGAACAGCGGTCGGATTGGCAGCATTGGGACGTCTCCGACAAGAGCATTGAAATAAGATGTCGGTATGCAAGCTATTTGCGTTTTCGGCGTTGGTGACAGAATGAGCGTGCATCACCACAAAAAGGGGCATCTGTGATTTCGGCTTGTTGAAATGTTTTTGCTTTTGCTTTTTTCCCCACTGATCCTATGAGATGTTGGTCTCTTCTGGGTGTGAGTTCCTGATGTTGGGTTATGGGAGCTTCCAAGCGCCTTGTGTGTTTACATGCGGGCATGATCCTGTGGGTTGTTTTGGGTGTCGCAGTGGTGTGCATTGTGTTTTGTGTTTTTGTTGCCGTTGATGTTTATTCACTGTACATAGATTTGCTACAGTATTCTTCCCATTGTTAGGTATATCCTGCATGGATACAGTGAGCGGTTCGAACTCACGTTCAGTTTGATTCCCGTATTAGGGTAACTTGTTGATCGACACAACGTTTGCAAAGATATCGTCCTGTTCAACCATACCAATCCTCCCATGAGACAAGCAAACAAAAGACAAAGACCATGATATCATACAGACGCCCTGAGAGAAGAGACACCAAGATGTCGATTACGCTGGAAAAAAAAACCCCACTTTGGGTATCATCATTGCTCGTCAAAGACAATCTTCATACCTTGCATTCCCATACTCGATGCGACCAGGTCCAACCACTCCGTGAGTCTCGGTCGTTGACCGCCTTGCGTCCTAGCTACTGCGTTGTCATGAGACGCGAGACCAGAGACGATTTTGAATGAGCGAGGGGATGGGGGTGGAGCGGTCATGGATTTGACTCGGGGCAGGACGGCAGTGTATGTTGGTGAGGAAGGTGACATTGTGAGTGCTCTGCTGCTGCTGTTGCTGATTTCACTGGTAGGACTAGTTTCAGTGACGGGTGAAGAAGTAGGGGTCGAGGCAACCAATGCCAAAAGCATGTCTAGGATGGAGATGGTGGTTTCCGTTCCACGCAGGATGCACGTGGCGAACGAGTCCGGGAAAGACGACGAGATGGGCCCGACAAAGTCGGCGTCGCCCATTCGGGAGAGATAGCCATGGACCGAGAGCGCGACACGCATCTCGTCGGCTATGGAGCGGATGTTCTCGCGGCAGGACCAGATGCGGGCCGCCAGAAGCTCAGTTTGGTTTGGGTCGTGCTTACTCTGTGGCGAGAGGATCTGCCTTGCCTCGCTCACGATTCCGGGGAACTTGGCAACCTCCATGAACATACGATCTGAGATGTCGACGAACACAGAGAGCGGCTCGTCATGTTGCAGCTCCGCGACGTCCTCACGACGGATCCGGTCAATCAAGGCTTGCCACTCCGGCTGCTCAAATATGCATGTCTTCCCCTGGATAAGCGCCTGCGCGATGATGAAGCTGCGGAAAGACATGTAAAGACAACGATCAAAACCCGAATGATGTGCGTTTGCGCCGCGTAGAGCCATCATGGACGATGTACCAGAAGCATGATGCACCCAAGAGTCCTCACTGGTTATGGCAAGTGCCTCGAATAGGCTGAGCAAAACAGTCGTGCCAACGCTGTCGCGCGACCGGTGCGCCTTTTCATCCGCGAAGCATTCTCGCAAGGATGACAGGGCCTTGGCATACAGTTCTCTGCCATATCTCTCCAACCGTGCATCCTCGTGATATTGACCTAGAAAAGCGCATGTGATGCAATATACCGCTGTGTCAAACACCGGGCTCTGCCCTAATCGTTCCGAGATATATGACGCCCATGTAACCTTGAGCCGATTCCGATTCAAGCCAAAGAACCGCGGGAAATATGACCAGACAAAGCTCCCAAACACGACCGGCTGTTGTCCACTCATCACCTTCGCAACCAGAGATGGCAGCACGCGCTCGTCAATGCTGTTCGACGGCAGGGCCTTCGCAGAACGCGCCTTCTGGGTGGATTGGAAGCGTTGCCGGAGAGCAGGGCCCTCGTCCAGGAATCGCATGGATCTGGCGTAACCGGGACATTTGACGCCATACTTGATACACTGGGAACAGTCCGGCCTTAATTCATCGCACTGTTTGCTCCAGAAAGAATCGCATCAGCCCTCAACTCAAGTTGCACAAGGATCTCGTGTCAGTTGATCAATTAACCTTGACTCGTCGACGGAGACAAGTAGAACATGCTTTGCTCCGAGGTACGCCGACCATGGTTGCTGCGCCGTATTCTGGAGAATGAGGCAATATCGGTTGACCCGAACGGTGTGGTGTCTCTCGCAGCCGACCACGGGAAACCGAGTCCATACAAGTTACAGCCCGTTGGTCCCTGAGATCTGGGGGATGGGGGTCACCGGGGGGTTCTTGGCTGGTCCTCGGTCGCGCGCCAAGAGCCGCATGGCGGGCCTCATAATTGGGATTTGGAGCCCTCGAGTCCCTGAGGCTTGACTAAGAATGACTAAAGACTTTCCGGCCTCAGGCAGCAAGGCGGCAAGGTGGGCCGGGCCGCGCCCAATGTGGTGAAGAAATCCGATTTCCGAAGGCAAATGCCGACTGCATTCAGCTGCAACTTTGACCAAACATTGTCGACAACTATCAATAGCCAGCGTCTATATGACAGCTGCAAATGAAGCATTCTCGCGTCCGTGATCATTTTTGAGGCAGCTGGGCAGAGTGAGCTCAACTGTCTAGTCTGAATTGTTGTCCTGGGATACAGAGAACTCAGTACTGTATCAAGTTCGGAGTAACCTATCCAAAAGCTTCACAAGAGCATTCCTGGATCAGAATCGGCATCATGTACCAGTCAGAAGCCCCCAGAACCCGTCGGAATGGCAAACTACAGGCGTGCGAACCATGCCGAAAGTCCAAACTTAGATGCGATCACACTAGGCCCATCTGTGGACGCTGCAATGCTCGAGGCATGCAGCAACTATGTTACTACCACCCGGCCCCAATGACAAAACGTTTGACCCGTTTTGTAGAGCTCAATCCCCAGTTCAAGTCTTCGGAAACGGGGAGTTCGAGGTAAGGATGGATATGACTTCCGTGAGCCGAAATGACCAAGAGACTGACAACTGAATAGTATCTCCACAAACTCGACCAGATCAACAAGATTACCGTCCGTCGAGGCGGTTACGCCAAAGTCTGGGATGTCGGCTTCGCCGAAACTGGCTGGCTATCTCGGCTCAACAAGCTACTCCGCCGTGCTTGCAGAGCATCAGAGAGACATGCTTGCCGAAGCGGACGGGGAACACTTTTTCAATGCGGTCGGGAGTCAACAGTCGATCGACCCGGACCGTGTACAGGCTGGAGTGCAGGTGTTGATGCTATGTTATAACCATCCTGAGTTTTGTGATTTGATGGTACAATACTACTCGCGGAAGTGGTGCAGCGCCTTGCCGCTTGCGATCGTCGACAAAATCGCGGATGGCATAAGGAACTTCCTGAGAACAGTAAATCCTTCACGGCCAGGGCCCCGTTTGCGCGAGTTCGCGTTGCAGATTTTCCGCAACTCGTCCCGGCCGTTGCCCCGATCCAAGAGTATGGCGCACTCTGACTATGCGTCAACGTTCTCCGGCGAAAACACCCGGTGGGAAACCATGGCCCTTCTCTATGCATCTGCCACATCGAGTTTATTGGATGTGGATGTGTCTCATCCTATCCTGGCACCCCTGGGGCATACGGCGGAGGCGAAGCAAAAACTGCTCAGCATGGCTTACAATGCGACGAACACCTGCGTCACTTTTTGCGATGATGCGGCATCGACCAATGAGCTCTTGGCAGCTGCCCAGTACACGGACGTCTTGGTTCGAACTCAGCTGTTCGGAGATGCAAGTGAGTGAGAAGTAACTGGTATCACTCAGTGGTTCGATGGGTTTTGACTGGATCATAGGTTATCTGGCTTGGAGACGATTGGGGGATCTGTCGGCCACAGTCTACGCCGCAGGCCTTCATAGAATTGACGGACCGGCTGACAATAACTGCCCCTTCTTCGTCAAGCAAATAAGACGGGGTTGCTTTGCCCTTGCGTTCTACGCTGACAAGTGTGTTGCCACCTTTGTTGGCCGACCTCCTCTTATCAATCATCGCTATTGTTCTTTGGACGCGCCCCTGGATGTGAGCGATGATATTCTCTTCTCCGAAGGGGATGTCCTGGAAAGAGGTCTCGCAGAGCTTGATGAGAATGGATGGGACAGACATGGCCGGAGACACCGCGTCAGCCCGATCCGAATACGCTACATTCTGTCTGTTTTTCGAGAAGAGGTGCTCGAGATTGCCTTGGGAGATGGATACCAGGGAGACCTCCAAGAGAAAGCCCGGTATGTCCCGATTCATGATATCGCTATACCGAAATGGCACTCTGACAAGTGCAGCCAAATTCTAGCCAAGGCTCAAGCAGCATGGGACGCATGTCCCGATTATTTTCGATTCGACCGACAGGCGCCAGAATTACGGGAGCAGCCCTTTCGCGACTTGAACGTGAAAATGCAGTACCTCCTCTACATGGACTACTTGCACTCGACATTTTTACTGCACCGGGCGGTGGTCAAGAACACCGCCGTTGGCCATCAAGCGCTGTTTGATACAGCCAGGCAGTTGTTGTCTTCGGTGTTGGCGACCATTTCCAATCGTGACGGTCCCCATGGACTCAATACAGCACACGGTCGACATTTTTCGTGGTTGGTACGTCATGTAAATCCAACCCGAACTTCCCTGAATGGACTGACCAAGGTCTTGGGGTGAGTGTGTAGATCTTGTATTATGGCTTGCCCAGCGCATGTGTCCTGGCGTTCGAGATCCTTCGGCAATCTCAGCAGGTGGGACCTCCTGCGGTCCTTCTGCCTCGCGCCGAGATTATCCGCAACCTGAGTGTGTTTACCTCGAGTCTCTCGTGGGTTGCCAAACCGGATCAGGGCAACTATGCCACGTGCAAGGAAGCCGAAGACGCCATGACCCGGATCCTGGACCGAATCCTCGATCCGCCGCCGCCAACGGTTACGGAAGACTTTAGCTTCGTGCAGAATCTGGCGTCGGGAATGGAAGGCTATCTCGACTGGAACAGTCTGAACTGGGACCTCGTTTCGGATGCCTTTGCATTTTGAAGTCATACAGAACGACAGGGGGTATATTTGCAACGAAGAAATCCGCCAAACAGCACAAACCTCCGCCTTAAGCAAACAGAACGCCGCTTCGCAACGAAGCCCAATGTTCTCATATCTCAAACCATCCATACCAAATCATGAACCGGAGGACTGGACTCCGCGTTGTAATAGACGCGATGACACAGAGGGCAGGTGAAATGGTTCCGCAGAAACCATTTCTCGAGGCACTCGCGATGGAAGACATGCATGCACTTGAGTTCACGGATTTCGTGAGCTGGAAGAACCGGCTCCAAGCACACGACACTGTGACGGGTATTAGACAAATGTCTAGACAGCCCGGCCCGGTTGGGAATGCGCACCAGACAAAATGACTATCTACAGCATCTGGCAGATTAAGGGTATCCTTCACGGTGGGCCACCATTGGTCCAACCTCCGCGTCGGACACACCGTTTCCAGTTTCTTTAGTCGTTGCTTCGAGGTGGACTTATCCGGGACCGAATCGGAGGTCCGACGGCGGTTCAGGTATACGGTCAATCTATGTGAAAATTCATTCCGTTAGCGATCGTGCCTGGCCGCTTTCAGCGATACCATGATAGCAGATGCCTTTTTTTCGTGATTCAATAGGACGTACAAGAAACACGACACAATCACGGAGGCCACACCCAAAACCACTCCCAGCAAGACCGTCAAGGTTTGGGAGGTATTCCTGGTTTCTTCGTCGTCGTTGATGCCGTCGCGCTTGAACAGAATGTCCATGGTTATGAGAAGTATGTTTGGGAGGAACGAACGCACACTGGTCGTCCACCATGAGCTCGGCATGACATGACTTGTGTGTTCCTGCTGGGGTAGCCCCGTTTGTTGTCGAATCTCACGATAGCCTCAACCTCATCGAGGATCTCATCGAGGATGCTGGTTGGAGTAGTGGTGGTAAATATACTGGATATTGGGAAGAGAGGGGGATGGAAATCGTGCAGATGAATTCACTAAATATTTCTGAGCTTGAATATCGGTCCCTAAAATTCAGTTTTGCGTAACTTTGGAGGCGCTACCTATCAATCTGGAGACAACGACAGTCCCCAGTCCATGTCCGTTGCGAGAGAGGGTGTCCCCCAAGCCTGACAGCTCCAAGCCACTGTACGAGTCCAGTACAGGACTGGCTGATCCCGTGAACAGCGGAGAGCTCCACAGCGGGTGAGAGGAGTGGTGTGATGGGGCATCAGACGATCGTCCTTTTGCATGAAGCCTTTTTACGATCATAGGAGCTCGAGCCAATTTTTCCACTTTTCCAGCCTTAACACTGGGGGCTCTCACTATACATACTGTAAAAAAGCGTCTGGGGTTCTTTTCGTTGGTCCACTGATTACAAGTTAGAAGCCCTGATAGGTGTGCCGAGCCTGGCCATGGCTGACATAACCAAGACCTGAAATCTGGAAAGTTGAACAGCGCAAGGGACAAGTCGATGGCCTATCGCATTATTGATTGTGACGGATGGTCAGCAAATGGGGGCTACTACTGATTTGCCATGAATATGATTATCCCTGGGCTTTGCATTGTTGTCACCATTCATGCACGAAATTGGCGCGAAACCACAAAGCCAGTTAGCCGTCGATTTTTGACTCGTTTTGAGTTTGACTTGTTTGATTTTCCCCGCGCCAAGAATTTTAGGCTGTTCACGCTGATTACCCTTTTCAGTTGCTGGCAGCTATGGCGTGTCCGCGCCTCCCACAATTCATGCATGTGAATCCAAACCTGTGCTCCTCACACAACTTCTTTCTCATGTATCTCTGTCCGAGAACAGTACTCTGTATGTTTTCTCATCCTCCCTAGGGAGCATATAACACCTTCATTTTAATCAACAAGACGGATAGTCCAGGGTAATTCCCCTCCTGCTCTGACGTCATAGAAGTGGCCCATTTCTCACGTGACCAAGAGATGATGATGACTAAGCAGAATGTACTAGGCCTAAAAAGGCAGCTATTAAGTTCAGGGTTAAAGTAGCTTAAACTAAAAATAGTAGTAGGTATTTTGTGAAACGCCAACAGTTGCCGCGGCTCTCCCCGGAGAGCTCGCCGATTCGGAGAAAAGTGATTATTAATGAGCTAAAATATCCGTCTCGAAAAAAGAATCCGAGCCATGATCGCCATCATCACCACAATGTGAGATTGCCCGTATCCGAACCGCAGAGTCCTTCATGTCGACATCGCTGCCGCCTGGCGCTCAACTCCCAGCGGGCAAGCGGCGGCGCCGGCCCAAACTGTCTTGCGTTCTGTGCCGCCGTCGCAAGGTCAAGTGCAACCGCGAACTGCCCTGCGATCAATGCTACAAGCTGTCCAAGGGCCGCAGCTGTTTCTACAGCGACCTGATTGAACTGCCCAGACCGCATTCACATCGCAGCGTCGCGACGACCCTGGAGTCAGCGGGCGGCGCCCGGGATCCCTCGTCAACAACGTCCGGCCCGTCAACGGCATGGACATCACCGGACAGCAGTCAACGTGCGGAGTCCGAGAGTTCGCGCCGCCAGGTGTGTGCGCAGATCTCCAACAACAGTTCTGCCATTCCGACGGATCCATCGATAGGCAGCAGTATTGTGTCGGTTGATCAGGTTGCTCGGCCTGCGGATGGCAATGTCATCCAGCCTGCTGACAACAATGATCCGGCCCTCGAGTTTCTCGGAGATGGATGGATGTCCGAGTTTCATGGTTACAGTCACTGGGCCGCGGCCTTTACCCAAGTATGCTGTCCAATCTTTTTTGGCCGCAAAGCCAGGGATTGCTAATGATTTGTTTCAGCTACCTTGCGTGGTGTCCGCTCTCAGCAACATGTCTGTCATGACGGAAACCGGGATGCGGGAGTCGTTTTGGAAATATGTGTCTCGGCAACGAACGAGGAAGATGTATCAGTTCAATGAGACTTTGCTCCGCCTGAGCATAGTGTCCCACGAATGTACGAAACACGACTTTACGACGCGCGAACAAACATGGCTTCTGACGTCGAAATTCATGGAAACGTTTGGGACAATGTTCCAAATACTTGACTTTGACGAGCTCCGACAGCTTCATGAACGCATGTGGCTGGACCATCCTCTCGGCTGTGACGCCTTTGCACTCCTGGCCTTGGTGTTTTGCATCGGGAACGCATTCGTGCCTAAGGAAAGCCCTCACCGACTGACGCAGCCGGTGGCGTACCGTTGGTTCGAGACCGCCCGAGGGTGGAGGAACTCGGCCATACCGGTCGAGAAGTACAATTTTCAGACGTTGCGCGTAGATATACTGCTTTATGTGGCACGGGTACTTTACGGCTTCGGCTTCCCTACAGACGCTGTCTCCTCGGCCATGCTGGTGCGGAATGCAATGGCCATGGGTTTGCATCGGAACCGCGTCACTACGGCCCGGTCGGCTGAAGAGCAGCAGCTGCGACGGAATATGTGGTTTACGGTACTTGAGCTTGATGTGCAGGCATCGCTTGAAGCGGGACTGCCTCCGTCATGTCCTGACGGATCCCTACGGGAGGACGTCTTGCCGGACTTGTCCGATCTTCCCGGTCGGGAACTCCTAGCGCGGTCGCTTTCGATTCGGTCACGCATCGCGGATACGCTCAATCGATGCGACGGGGATGTGTCCTACGAGGTGGTCCAGGACTTGCACAAGGAACTGATCAAAACTGTCGGCGGGTCGCTGTGTCGTCCGCAGGGGACAACCGTCAATGATTTCGTTTGGAACTATGCGGAGATCCGGCTCCGCCGGGCATTTGTTGCCCTGCACTGGACGTTCGCTGTCCAGGATGACACCCGATTCTTCTTTTCTCGGCAGGTGTGTCTGTCCATGTCTTCGCAAATCCTGCGCCACTTCCTCGTAAATTCCGACGAAGACAACTACCTCCGGAACCTGGTGCGGGACCAAAGCACCACGTTTCAGAACGATGCCTTCCCCGCGGCCCTCTACCTCTGCTATGAATTACTCCGGGGCGTGTCGACGCCGGACGTGGGCAACCCGCTGGGGAGGCTGTCGATGCTCCGACAGGAGGCGCACGAGCTGGCGTCGAGGTTCGTCGAGCTTGCGGCGGGCCGGGTCCGGGAGAGCCATTACGCGGAGCTGGCGTATGTAACGATTGCGACATTGAGCAAGTACAATCAATGGGGAGAACAGAATGGGTTAGAGGGTGACAATGAGCACACCAGGGCTGTTCTGCAAAATATCGCGGATGGGGTTGCGCAGCAGTGCTGCGAGCTCATGGCGAGCTAACCCGAAGCGACTGGTCACGATCGAATCTTTCTCCTGTACTGTATATACTAATACGTAAGATTACGAGCACGAAAGCATGAAGAATTCATCGTGTCTGGACCGGAGCGAGAAATCAGATCCAGATAGATACGGAGTAGAGGTAAGTAATACAGAAAGGATCTGGAATGTAGATCTTATCTGATCAGATCAACCTCCGATAACCCACCCACTGCCCATGGGCCTAGTTGTTCCAGGCATCATCTCCGTTACCAACATGCTTCTGATTCACAAACAGAGCTTAGCATACACAATGCGTTTGAACCCGAAGGCGGACTAATTGGGAAAGTCAAAGAAAATGCAAGGTACCTGAGATAATCTGCGATGTACTCCGTATGTAAATTTTTTGTATAAAGCATCAACCACCTCTCTCTCTAGGGCTTCGGAATTCGTGGTTAAGTACTAGTACTTCTACAGTTCTGCCTCTTGCGAGAGGGAACAAAAATAAAAGAAATTGCCCTCCTTCAAAGTCGGCCTCATCATCGGCAGTACCCGCACACCACGCGTCTGCCCCAAAATCGTCGACTGGGTCTACAACGTCCTAGAGGGCATCAACGACAACATTCACCTTGAACGCATCGACCTCGCCGACTTCCACCTCCCCGTTTTCAACGAAGCCGCCATCCCTAAACTGACCAACCCCCCAGGCACTCAATTCCAGCACGAACCCTCCAAGCGCTGGAGCGCCGCCATCGCCTCCCTCGACGCATACATCATCGTCACACCGGAGTACAACGCCAGTGTCTGCGGCGCGATCAAGAACGCCGTGGATTATCTGTATCATGAATGGACGGGGAAGCCTGCGATGGTGGTGACTTACGCCATGGATGGGGGGCCGAATGCATCGGCGGCGTTGGCGGGCAGTTTGGAACATGTTGGGTTGCGGGTGGTGCCGACGAGGCCGCAGTTGGCGTTTAAGGATGGGAGTATAGGAGATGGGCGGTTGGCGACGTTGAGGGGAGAGTTGGGGGAAAGGAGTGTGAGAGAGTGGGAGGAGAATGGGGGGAAGGAGAAGGTGCTTAGGGCGTGGGGGGAATTGAAGATGTTGCTGGTGGAAAGGGGGGGTGAGCATGATAATTAGATTCAGTTTCCTGCAAAACTAACAGAGATTTCTGTAAAATACCTAGTCAAAAAAAGGGCACATCAAACTTGGTAGATTCAACACCCATCCGTCGGAACAAGTGGCGTCGTCACCGGCGCCGCCGCCGACGGACACACACACACCGAGTGCGACGTCACGGGCGGCTCCGTGCAATGCGGATCGACCGTCCACGCCTCCGTCGTGACCTTTGTCGGCGGCCAGAACTTCTCCGCCTTGACCAGCACGGGGAGAACCCCGCCGGTCTGCAATCTAAACTCGCGATGCTTGAGCACCCGCAGCAGCGACGCAATCTCCCCGGAATGGCTCGTGATGGAAATAAACAGATCATCATCATCCCGACGATGACCCCAATGCTTGCCAAAGATGTCTCCATTCCACAGCTGATCCAGCACGGTGAGAGACCGCGCATCCTGCGCGTCGGGGGTCTCCGACGTCACGCCGTTCCACAGCTCATCGCACTCGGTGAAGCCCGGCTCGATACGGACTTCGGGAAACTCGCGCTTGATGTACGTCTTGTTGCTGCGGTGGTCGCACGTGTGAATCGAGACCCCTTCGCGCAGGTTTTCCAGCACCACGGGCTGGAACCTGGCTGCGTGTTTGGGTAGTCTTAGACCTTGAAAAGTCAGTCGCGCGGTGCGCAGGCACCGCGTCAAGGGACTAACGTAGTATCGATCGGGCGTGTGGATGCGCTGCTCGTCGATTAGTTTCTGCCAGAAGCGGTGCGCTGTCCGGGCTTGTTCCTGGCCGGTGGGGGTTAGGTCCACGTCGTTCCAATTTGCGGTGCCGTTGCCATTGAGTTCCGACCAGTAACACTGCATAGAAGAGAAAAGAAAAAAAATCATCAACATCCTGTGTACAACAGAGAACGCAGTAAAACACCTACGTTCCAAGCAGGAGTGCCATAGAGAGATTCGGCAGCATTGTGCCAACCCTCGCCATGCCGGCCCATGAAAAGGACCTTATACTCGACATTCACCGGCGAACGCTTGTTGAGCCATTTGACCTGATGGTAGAAACGCTCCCACTGTGTCATATGCTTGGCTTTCCATGCAAAAAATGGATCGCGGTCTACGTCGTAGGTGCGATTGATGAGACCAAAATTCACTGCAGTCTGTGTGGACGGATGATGGTCAGTCATGTCATATGTCTCCGCAGTCCACTTCATCTGGAAAAGAGCATCTCACATAGTCAAACGTCGCTGGATCTGTATCCGGCTCATCTTGCAAAAAGTACCCTGGCACGGCAGTGTACCTGACATAGTTGTAGTGATCATCTTTATGGTTCTTGTGAGAATGAACAAGACTGGCACTGAGAAGTGCCAGGCCGAGCAGGGTATTCGACAGCCTCATTGCGATAATACCCTTGGTGCAAATTGATCGATGAAAATGCCGAACGAAGCTGAGCTATGGTATATATGTATGTACCAGAGGAAGCTATATGTTTATTAAATACTACCATCAGCTCCAACAAATGACCCGCTCTTCTCCGCGCATTGCAACCCACGTGGGGGATTCAGCCCTAACCATCGGTTTTTCGATTCGGCCAAGCCGAGTAGTTCTTCATAGATGCTTCCTTATATCAGAATCTCCATTGACAGATCTCAAGAAGCTATTGATCAGCAAAGTAACCAAACCGTAGTAGTACCGGACCTGTACCACCAGTGGCATGTTTTAGATCATAAGTAATAGATATCCTGCCTTCGATGGCCCGTGGTTGCTGACAGATCTCTCTCTCTCTCTGAGTGTAGGATTAATGTCGTTTCGATACACGGCCAACCGAAACCACCTTACGTTTCCAATTCTTTCCCGTTGGGCTGCCCAGTGCAATACCACACGGTAGCAAGGTCGTTCCAGCTCGCGGATATCGGTGCGCAGGAGGTTCAAGGGCTCACCACTGTTTTCATGGAATGGATCATTTATCACAGACTCCACAGAACCGACTTCCGAGTCTGGTGCTCGTTGCGTTTTTGTTATGCAAGTCTGACACTGTCGACGAGAGGTCCTAAGAAGGTACGGAGTAGGTACGGAGCGGGTTGCAGCTCGTTGAATCCAGATCTAGATTCTAATGCACACCCCTGCAACGCACCGGATCAAGCGGCTTCGCGAACAAGATCCAAGTCACGTGACTATGCCAAGACTCTGTCACGGGATTTCGCGTCCTGGCGTGACAAGCGGCGACGTTCGTCGCGTTCCGGCAGCGAAAAGAGCTTGTATGAACCCACGCTCGACATCTGACATTTGGAGTTCTCGAAGTCTGGACCTCGCATACGTGCCAATTCGAATTCAACGTACAAAGGACGGAACAGTGAATCAAGCTGTTGTCTTGGATTCTGAAATTTTGTAAATTGCGTGTTGATATACGATACCTAGTCCCTACGAGCGTGAAAGAAGACGCGATGCGGTCTACGGGAACTTAGCAGCTTGTACCTCGGACGTTACAACTCGCTGCCAATTTCATAGAACAAAGCATTGACTCCATTGAAAGGAAAATTCCGTATTTAATCTCAAAGAATGTCCATTCAGAACAATTTCGCGCCAATTAACCGCGTTGAGGGAAAAGCTCGGCCGCGTCGTGATTCGTGAGGTACCAAGACGCGGGTCCCCATTGGGGCCGCCGCGATAATCCATGTCTTTTACGCTACACGCTCCGTCGCCCACCGCTGTAACGCGCCAAAACACCCGTGGACGCGACAGACGAGAAATTTCTTTCCGTTGCTTGTCGTGTTCAACTTCCATGTTCTCTTCCGCTCACGTCTTCACCTCCCCAGCCGACACGTGCTGGATGAACCATGGCTACTCTGGAATCCACCCCAGTCACGACCAGTTCCTCCACGGCGCGGGATGCCTGTGCCTCCTCTGATGCTTCTTCTTCTCTCAATTATGCTTTTCTCGTGCATTCCCAGAAGACGTTGACCCAGAACCTCCCTCCTCGGGTCGACAACAAACTACTGGCCCGTCAAAAGCGTCGGCGAACAAGGTGAGCTCATCTTCACGCGTCTCATGGCACTTGATCCCTCGATGGACAACGCATTGTCGCGGGGTCACGTCCTCGATTCCCTTATCCTCTCCATTGATGAGATTCGATCCTCTGCGCGTGTCGATCGTGAGTCAGAAGCCTGACAATCAATTTCAGTCCCGAGGACCATGCCATTCTGGAGGCCGAATACCAGAAAAACCCAAAGCCCGACAAGGCGACGCGAGCGCGGATTGTTAGCATGGTAGCACTCGGTGAGAAAGAAGTACAGGTAAGACGCGTAACGATTGTCGTTGTCCTCGATCTTTGGCTCACCACAACCGGTGGCAACAGATTTGGTTCCAGAACCGTCGACAGAACGACCGCCGCAAATCCAAGCCTCTTGAGCCTCATGAACTCGTCGCCCCACGCGCTTCCGCCTCGGCCTCCACTGCCAATAGCAATGGTGACGACGGAGACACGGAAGCGTCCAAGCCACATGGCAGCAAACAGAACGAGGCCTCAGAGAATGGAAATGGTGAAACGCATGCAACCAGTCTGCAGGCTACCAGCGACAAGACTGCTCTGGCCCATCATGACGATGAGGATGACCGGCAGTCTCAAGCAACCCTATCAGACAACGATGATGATGAACCATATGACAATTCCGTGAATGCAAGCGGACTGGCAGGACGTACCAACGTCGAGTCGGGTGCGAGAAAGCGGCGATTCTCGACCCTGGACAATCAAAACCATGGCCCCAGATCGTTTGTGACCGAGTCGCCACCATCATTGCGCATCTCCATGTCATCCGACGGTGAAGCTCTTGTGCGGAAGCAGGACGAGGCAACACCTTCACCACCCAAGGGACGAGGTGCAGTCCGGATTTCCATGTCGACGGACGGCCAGGCGGTCATTCGCACTGAAGACGAACCTTCTCCGTCCAAGAACCGAATCCGTTCGATTTACCCTGAACGTCGTGGCCTGCAGCGAAGTGCCAGTGCAGCCGTCTTAGACGTCTCCCGGATGGGCAGTGGCTTGATCGACCGCGTTGGCACTGCGCAGAAAGCCTTTGGCAGATCTCGCGATGCGCGCACTTGGAAACTCTATTGTGATACGGATGCACGCAGTGCACTGTCGACGCCGTTGAGTTCACAGAATAGTGGTTCGGCCATGTCGGTCGGACACGGCCGCCGGTCGCTCACTCGAACTTTGTCCAAATCGAGCAATGTGAGCCTTCGACCAGAGATGATACATTTCAGCACGAAGCGGCAGAAGCTCAGCCGTACCGTGTCATCCTTGGGACGGCTGGAAACGACGGCAAAGTCAATTACATCCAATGCGATGAGTAATAAGCAGCAGTCCATTGACAAGTCCATGAAAGGAGACTCTGCCGACATCGACTGGGACGTGGGCGATTCCGACAAGGAGAACTGGGTGCCCGGCACCCGACGGTCCATCCGTCGCAGGCATCGGCGCGCCACTTCGCAGGTACAACGGCAAGTCCTGGGAGAGGCGGGCAATGTCAACCGAAATGGAGTTGATGAACTGGCTTTGGCGGCCGAAGTATCCCGACAGCGGATGTCTGGAAGCTCGACCGATGAAAACACGCAGCCACAAACCAAACTCGATGCCGAAGTGGCAGCGTTCATGTCCGGCGCGGTCAGCCGTGAAGAAGACCTGAACTGTATCCAGGGATTGCTGTCCCTCAGCCAGGGAGCATGGCGATGAAACGTCTTTCCTTTGTGTTTCTATTTTCTGTCTTGATTTTTTTTTCTTCTTTCTTTTTGGTGTTGTCATGACGATCACCCATGCGTTCCGACCTCCTGTCCCTCGTTTGATTTCCTTTTCTTTTCTTGTCATGTCCAGGACCTCGAATGTTTCCTTCCCGGCCATCCTTTCCACCAGCCCCGACGACGACGACCTGTGAATTAATCATGAATATGAAGTGTGATCCTACAGTGAGGCTGATGCCGATGTACAGATAGTTGAATCAAAAGTTCATCCATGAGTGATGATCAAAGACTCAGAGATCGATCCAAATTTCACCTCCCGTCAATGGCCATTGTGAGCAACTTGGACCAGACGGCGGCATTCATTTACTGTGAGATGAGAAACCTGGGAGATGTGTCCGAAGGGAAGGATCTGGCGTCGAGATGAAGTAACCCTCTTTTGCCTTCACGCTCTAATGTACGATGATTGCAAGCTCATCCTGACAGGGGACTTGCGCTTTCCTTTGAATCCTGAGGTCTGCGGAGTCCGAGATATGCAATATATGGATGGATCAAAGCCAACTGAGATTCTTATGACAGTTGACCTTTGGAATCCGGCCCTGTTTTCTCCATTCAAGCAGCCTACTCGTATGTACGTCCTCCCAATGGAAAAATCGGAAGTGGAAATCCGGAACCCTGGCTCCTGCGGAAAAAAAAAAAAAGAAGCTCCTCCCATGACAGACCCAAGACGGCACTGGTCACACGGGCGTCCGCTCGATTCATTCCGAGATCTCCGGGAAGCTGAGTCACGCCGCGCCACATGTTGGTGGCATTTGGCTTTATTTTCTTTCTTTTTCCTCCGGGACAAGCCAGTCGGAAGCTGCATCAACCTCGCCTTGGATTGACTACACTTGAGCCTAGGAGTTGCGGCATGCACCCCTAAATCACCTGGACAATTTAAAGTCTCCATGAGCCAGCAGATCTGGCAGGTGGGGAGTCAGTGGCGCCTTCCTCAGCGGATAGGATTTGTCAGTTGGTCCGTGCTTGATAAGATAAGCTGGGCCTCACCCAGTATATAAATTTAGATGGATAAACCAGACCTTGAAAAAGTTGAAAGCCTCTCCCTTCTCTTCGGCTCTTCGTGTGTATATAGACTACCTTGCGATCACATCGTGATATCGGTTCTGTAGAACGTGCTCTGGGCCAATAGGTTTGCGGGAAACGCTGGCTCTCAATCTCCGTTCCCATCTCAGATCTCTATCGGTAAGTTCCCCTGAGAGAACTTGCTATTTGCATTCTTCTATAATAGAACTTCCTTAGATGTGTGTATCTCGAGTACTTCCAGTGACAGCAGAATGCCATTGGACTGGACCCCATGCTAATCGAGCACCAGCTTCGCAATCGGCTGTCAAGTCTTCTCTTACCAACACGAAGCATTAAATCCTCTCCGGCCTTCATGGCCAAGTTTCCCCATGTGGGCATCGTAGGCGCCGGCATATCCGGGTTGAGATGCGCAGATGTTCTGTTGCAAAATGGCGCAAAAGTCACCATCCTGGAGGCTAGAGACAGGATAGGCGGCAGGGTAAGTTGGCTGCACGCCGAAGTCGTCACACGCCAATGCTAAATGAAACTGTAGATAGCGCAAATCGATGTAGGGGGGCATTTGGTCGACCTGTAAAAAGCACTCCTCGAGCGTCATCCAGCAGCCGTGGCTAATGCCATACAGGGGTGCCAACTGGATACATGGGACCGAAAGCAACCCGATCTACGAACTCAGTGTCGCCACCAACACGACAACATACGACCCCGATGGTCATCAGCTGATGTTCGATCCCACTGGAAAGCCGCTGGATCAAGCCATGGCTACCAGGATATCGGAATGGATGTGGACAATGGTCGACGAAGGGTTCGAATATAGCACCAACCACAAAGACGAGATTCCAGCAAACATGAGTCTCTTCGACTTTTTCCGGGAGAGACTCGAAACCACGAATTTCACACCCTCCGAGAAAAGTGCTTGCCTAAACTACTGCAAACTGTGGGGAGCTTACATTGGCGAGCCCGTTGAGAGGCAGAGCCTGAAGTTTTTTCATCTCGAAGAATGCATCGAAGGCAGTAAGTACAAGGACTGCGAGCATACTGGTCGAAAAGGCAATGCGCTCTGATTGCTCTATAGCCAATTTGTTTGTCGCGTCAACCTATAAAGATATCCTAGACCACGTTTCCAAGCCAGCACTGCAACGTGCGGATATCAAATTCAATGAGCCGGTGGTCAAAATCGAAAGCGGCGATAGGGAATCGGGTGATCGGAAACCCATTACAGTGACCACGTCAAACAATCGAATATACCAGTTTGACGAGGTCGTGGTTACATGCCCACTGGGTTGGCTGAAGCGGAACAAGTCCGTCTTTCAGCCACAGCTTCCGCCACAGCTCTCATCGGCTATCGACCATCTGGCGTACGGGAGACTCGAGAAGATTTATGTGAACTTTCCTCGCGCTTTCTGGCACGTGGATCAGCGTGCGAATGGAAAGATTGCTCTTTCCGAGGGCGCCCCTACCTTCACGCAGTTCATGCAGCCATCCTACGTTGAGAACCCGGCAGGAGATGCCAGCTGGCACGTTGATTGTGTCTCAATGGCCGTGCTCCCGGCTCCTTGCGCACATCCTACGTTGCTTTTTTATATCTACGGGCCGTGTGCAGAACATGTTGTGTCACGTATCAAGGATCTGGACGAGGGGTCCAAAGAATACCACGACTTCCTTGTTCAGTTCCTCCACCCATTTTATTCGAAATTGCCGGGGTACGACGCCACGTCAGCCCACTGCACCCCTGTCGCGGTTCGTGCATCGAAGTGGCAAGCCGATCCGTACGCTGGGAACGGCTCGTACACAAACTTCCAGATCGGACTCGAGTCTGGGGACAAGGACATTGAAATTCTGAGACTAGGCATAGGACGCAGTCGCGGGGTCTGGTTTGCCGGCGAGCATACTGCCCCCTTCGTGGGCCTGGGTACCACAACAGGGGCATACTGGAGTGGTGAACGCGCCGCCGGTCAGATCTGCGACGTGTACAATTTGGGTCGCGTTGGACTGGGCGAGCGCAGGGACGACTCGTTGCCAACTGGGAATGGAATCCTCCTCAGGAATGGACATTTGGAGCCCATATCTGCTGTCAAATAGATAACCCGACTGATTTGAGAGGGGTTGGCAGTGTCATATCTATATAATTTGAGTCTCTCGGTCGAACCACACAGTTTGCATTCAGAAAATTTGCTACGGTACATCCGTAACAGCAACCCTGTTGCTAAACCGCAGACATACTATCTCTCGAGCTCAACTCTAGAGTGCCAACGAAAAAGGCATAAACAAGCAACAAACACAAGCCAGCCAGCCAGCCCATACCATGAACACTCATGCATGAAACCAATCAGAATGCCTTTTGTCCGTGAACATTCAACACCAGTCCAATCCGGTTACGCCCAAACACAACGCAAAACGCCATGAAATAGACGCCATGACTGAGACAGGAACAAGAAAAGAAGCATGATGCAAGATTCTCCTGCCGTAGCTTAGAACGGGTATCAAGAAAAAAAAAAAAAAAAAAGAGCAGTAGCTTGCGTGGGGAGAAAAAAAGGCTCGTATCATACAATCCTCAATGTCTCAAGGATGCTTTCCCCAGGTTGGGAGGGCCAGTTGAGGTATGCGGGATGGTGTGGTGTTGAGCCAGCAATGTAGAGCGTTGGGGCACATGACACCACTGCACCATCAGGCCGGGCAGGATTTCCGAAGTTCAGTCCTCCCAAATCGTCTCGAGGTCGAGGTCTTGTCGCCGCTCAGCACCGCAGACACTCCACCGCTTCCGCTTGTCCGCCCGGCTGCCGTAGCCCCGGAGACCCGAGGAAGGGGACAAGTCCCAGTTGTTGCGCCGGCGCATGCTCTCCATATCCGCCCTGTCCGCGGCCATCTTGAGCTTCGCGATCTGGTCGTCTTCGACAGCGGCGGCCTCGGCGTCCGGAATGTCCGGGATGGTTTCTAACGATGATATGCTTGGACTGCGGGAACGGAAGCTGGTCGGGGTGGATGGCATGGAGGATACCGACGATGCCGCGCCCGGGTAGGGTTCATTGAACCGGGACGAGGTCGTCACTGGGGATGACTGCGAGGACGACGAAGAATCGTTGATCGGATGATTGAAGCTGGTCTGGATCGGATGGATATACTGTCGACGACTGGCAGCACGGCTGCGCAGAGCGGGGGATGATGCGCCGTATCGACCCTCTGACTCGGCCCCGTTGGGACTACTCGAAGACATCCGCGGCTCTGCCGCCTCGGAGATGGACTGAGAGATTCGCAGAGAGCGCAGGCCTAGGAGCGTCTGGGTCTCGGTCATACTCTCCTGACGATGCGCGGCAGGGTCCACGGGACTCAGGGGTCGTCCCAGATCACTAGGGTAGATATAGCGTCCTCGCGAGTCCAGTCCGGGAGAGGAATGCGCCCTTGTCATGGAGTGAGAGATCGTGCTGGCGACAGAGCGCGAGCGCAAATGGCCGTCGCGTGGAAACGGGCGATCGGTTTCCGGTACAGGCAGCGGATGCGAGATTGGCAGATCTACCTTGCGACCCATGTCCCTGGAAATGGCAGGCTGTCGCTGCGAAACGGGAGACCGCGACGGACTGGAGGGAAGCGGAATCTGATCCGGAGAGGAGACGGGGGCGGTGGTCATGGTGCCTGAGAGTGTAAAGACCACGATGTCATTCTGATTTCAGGGCAAGATTTCCACCACGCAGCGCTACCAACAAACAACCGGCCAACACGGGCTGGGGGGGGGAGACGGGGAGGTAGATGTTTATTTATTATTTAACCTACTCCGGACGAGTACAGTAGTATAGCACCTAATATAATACAGACGGAGTACTGCATATAAAAGTCCTCCCAGAAATGATCGAGGATTGGCGAGTGAATTCTGTTTGACGATGAGCACAAGGCACAACGGACCAATCACAGGTCCGTCTGGAACGTGTCACATGTCCCGGCTTTCCTCCGACTGTCCAACCAGAGTCGGAGTTTCGCCGTCAATCGACTCCGAGTCGTTCATTTCATTTGACTGACGTCAAAGCACGCCCTGCCTCGACTTTGAACCATGCGGATCAGAGACGGAAAACTCATCGCTATGTAGAATGGGATCGAAGCTTCCAGCCCAATTCCGGTGAGTGGTCTGATGTTTGGTTGCATTCGCCGGACTAGGAAAGCTGAGTTTATTCCCAGAGTGCCGCTTTGCCATTGATTCTGGCTGCTTTTACGGAGTACCGTACTTCCATCGAGAATTTCCCAGCCGATTTTGATGCACGTAATGCAAGGAAAACGAAGGGATAGAGAGGGGGAATCCTGACTTTGAAGGAATCCAGAAACATGGTTAAGTCGTTTCCTCGACACCCCACGATATGCAGAGGATCCTACAACTTCTCTAACGAGTCACAATATTCCCCTGGATAGGGAGATGCATACATCCATATTGGGCGACGAGACATGGACTGAGATTCCAGACAAGATCTGCGGCAGCTGGACAGTGGGGCACTGTACAGGGGAAAAGATTCGCACGTTCATTGCCACGTTTCTTTCAATTAGCTTCTGCCGGATCCAAACTTGCGCGGCTCTTGCCACACTTGGGACCAAAGAACCATCGGAGTCGCGGACGGTGTGCCGAGCTACCTCAAGCGCACAGTTTTCTGACGGTACGGATCCGGGGCAAGAGCGATCTACCCATGCCAGTGGCAATGCTCTCCGTCGGAGGAGCACCCAAGAATATGCATTGGGGCTCTTCGTGTAGAGAATGGACTTGATTTCTATCCACCGCGGAGGCACAAACTGCAGAGGAGTCGCTATTCGGCATTGATCAAACTGAACTAATTCCGATGAACGTGATGACTGATATATGCTTCACACGTTGATACGTCCAATTCTCCCAGAGACGTCAGATAGATGTTGGCTGCCGCCTGATGAAGCAATCCCTACTTCAGCGGCTTGAACTCGGGCCCTTGGGCTGATAGTTTGCCGAACCAGCAGAAAAGAGGATCCAGGGCGGCGGCCGTGACCAGGGGTTAGCTGCCCCGTGCACTCCGCATAGGCACTCCCTAGAGATAGAGAGATGATCACTCAATCCACCATCTCGCCCTCAGTGACATCATACATCGTCAAGACAGGGCACTTGGATCAGGAAGATCAAACCGTTGTCTGCAAATGGCCGAATTAAGATGCAGATCATCTTTTGATCCATCTGTGAGGATCCGAATCAGGTCCGGGGATCATCATTGGCTTTCTCTTACATCCAACCTCCAGGTCCAGCTCTTTGCCTCTCCATCTTGCTGCTGGGAACTGTGCGTTATTTCAATGTTCAGTCAAAGAACCTCATTCCCACAATGACGCATGATACTTGTGCGCAAGAAAGACGAGGTGGTAGATGGGGCACTCGCGCAAACCTCGACGGATACTAAGACGAAGCACGCGAGACCTTGATTTCGAACCCCGATCAAGGAATTTGTCAAACTTCGGTACGATCCGCAGATGACTTTCTCACCACTGCGACTTGCCTGAAGAGTCAGTAAGTACTCTTCAGACTTTGCCCTTAGAAGGGACGTGCATACCGACCAGACAGTGGACAAGATTCAGGATAAGATCTTGTGGCATCTTGATAGAGACATGCCACAGCGCAGGAGTTCGTGAGGCACGAGCATACACAATTCTTCTCGCTATAGCTTCCGCTGGTCAGAAAGTGATCTACGCATCGCCAGCAATCATCCTTGGCCGACAGTGTCGTTGACCGAAAAAGCAGCCAAGCATTGCAACGGGACCCTCTCATGGTAGGGAATACTACGTTACTACGCAGGATGCTGTCATTACATCCCGAGAGGGAAGACGAACTTTGGGCGCCAGGACAGACTACAGAGGAGTCGCTGTTCGACATCAACGAGCTTATACTGAAACTTTGCGAACGAATCCTCGATGCGTGTGACAATCAATCAGCTATCGAATTACAATGCATGGTGAGATATTCAAAAGATCAACGAGCCCTGCCGTCTGCCTGATGAGAAGGTCATGATGAGTTTCATCGGCTCGAGCAAGGGACTCGCTGTGCTGCTACTGAAAATGGACCACCAGACAAACAGAATAGAAGATCAAGGGGGCGGAGGTGACTGGGGATAAGCTATTCTGTGCACCCCGTACTTTGTACAGAAAGGTAAAATGATATCGAAGCAACTGAATGGTAACTAAAATACAGGATAAATATCGAATGAATGAATGGTAGGCTAATACTATATTCACCCTCAGATGTAAACGCTCGGCATTGCCCAATCCAGCACTCCCCTCAGCGTGGCATCATACCTCGTTGCCGAGTGTCAACTGTTTCGCGGATCGCAAATCTTGGACGCATGGCGCGGAAAAGTTAACGCTTGTACCAGGTCTGTCCGGGCTGATTCGACACAACGGGAGCCATCTTGCAGCCCTCTTGCATATAGATATGAGGGTTTATGGGGTCACGGGTGTCGTAGTAAGTTCGACAACCGACGTTGATGCCCAGAGGGAAGGCGAACACCGGTTCCCCGAACCAGGCGAATCTGACAGCGCCTTGGTACTTGCCCTTGAAGGCCATCCGGTATTCAGACGAGCAAGTCTTGACGAGAGCGGACTCGGCAGCGCCGTCTGTTGTCGCTAAGGCTAAGCACATCTTGGTCCTGCAAATTGGTTCTAGGGGGGCTGGGTGACATACTATGGCTCTTGCAGGTTTTGGTTTTATGGTCAACTCGTCCAATAACGGGCGAGAGCTGAGTGCACTTGCCACCGCCGTCATCGTAGTCGTGGAACTGGATATGGCAGTTGTTGCTACGAGTCACGAGCTCCATGTATCCCCCGGGGGGGTGTTTGGCCACGACGGAGGCCACAAGGGAGAGGGTGAGAGCAATGATGGTCAAGAAGAACTTCATGATGATGTAGGTAGCTCTGGTCCTTGAATCGATGATAAAATTTGAATGAGGGTTTCCAATGAGTGACGGATGTATTCCAGTTTGTTTTTCAATGAGCGACTAATGTCTTCCAGAAGTGATCGTGAGTTCAACAAGGGAGAAACTCCCTGCTTTATAAGTACTACATAGCCACTACAAAGGAATTGCGCTCCAGTAAGAACTATTTGGTGATCGTTTCATTTGCCCGGTCGATTTACCTTCACGCCTGTCTGGATCCGGCAGTTCGATGATTGGATCCATTATCAGGACGAACTCTCCCAGAATCCCAATGATCGATCTGTGCCAGGTTGTTGATGTTTCCCTCAAAAGTACGATCTACCTAGAGGTACCTACTCGCCACTAGTACTGTAGATGCCAGGTGTATGCAGAGCCTCTAGTTTACATCCGTGACCATGATAGTCCATCCTACGGAGTATGAAGTATGTACGGAGTACTCCGTACAGGGGTTCAAACTTTGGCAGGCCTAGCTAGGATATTGCACAGCAGCAGGTACCGTAAGGGGCGAAGTACGAAAACTACTCCGTATAGGTATTAATATTCCATATAAAAAGTTTTTATGTACAGAGTCGCTTATACATACATAATTTTATGAGCACTCTTCTCTCGGTGCAGCTTGACCTTATCCCCGACGAAAATACGTTTGCCCTAATTAGGAGTAATACTAGAACAGGTTTAGCGCTTCCGCCAAACCAGCCAAGTCTCTCCATCTACTTACCCAAGACGGCACGAGGTGGTGATCTTGATAAGGCTTGGCTTTGCCCCAGCCGGAGCCCCAGGATCCACAATTTCTCGCTATCCAGGAACCTTGGGTCCCTCATTGGTCAGTCTGCCAACCATTGTTACCATTTGGTTACACTTCAGTAATTACTGTACTCCGTAGTCCGTACGGAGTACATACAGTATGTAATGATGACTGATTTATACCTCCTCACCGTTTACCAAAAGCCCCGACCTCTAGGTACCTATTAGATATTTCCAACTGGTCGAACCCTCTTCAATAAAATGGCCAATCCGATTTCATTCAACTCGAATTTGTCGTTTCGAAACATAGCTGATTTCCCCCTGGCTCTTGCTGGCCCTGCATAGGTTAGTTACGGGTCCTTTGAATCCACAGCCACAGCGGAATATGTACTCGTACATAACTACCTTAGTGCACATAAACTACGAGTAGTTAGAATTGATCCATAGAAAGTTGCATAAATAAAGTACCAATCACGGTAGCTTCGGGACCATGTGGGCATCAGAGGTAGAATTCCGCTCCGAGATATGATAAATCAGATCCAACAATCCAACAGACCTCACTTTGTTCGAATGCCTATGGGTTCAGCCGCCGGCGCCCCCCCCTATAGATGGACGGAAGACACCTGGTGACCTGGGACGTCTGGAGACGGGTGGGTTCCGGACTAAGCAGCACTTGAACACAGTTTAATGAATGTTATCCAACGCCAGTACCTATGTACGAATGGCGGCCTCTAGAGGCATGGCTCCAGCCAAACTTGGCTATAATTGGCGAAATAACTGCTCCGTATGGCGGGCGGAGTGCTACCGCCTCATCAGTACCTGGTACATTTGAAAGGTTGGTTAAGAAGATGGAATAAAAATGGGCTGCCGTTGCTGCACCGGCAATCTGCCCTGGTACATTTGTAGTTCTCCGTAGTTCTAGTAGATTGTGTACGCCAGAGGGCTAAATTGGCAGTCCATACCTCCTAGATTATCCCAAGTCCGAAACGGATAGCATTCAGGACAGTAAAGGTGAGCCCAAACTGGGACTGACTCGTGCTCAGATGTTCCACGATCTCTTCAGGGATTCCTTCGTGCATATTTGCCAGTGTCGCTGTCCCGACAACCAGGTTTCCAATCAAGACAAACTACCTATGTACAGTGCTTTTATGTCAGAATATCATATCCATTTCTAGATCATCATAGAATCATCAAAGCCGTATTATCCACCTCATCCACGCCAGGCACCAAGCGTGGCGGCGCAGGCTGTGCCTCGTCATCGAACATGTCAAAGTAGCGAACTCGGCTCAGAAAGAGCTCCGCAGCAGAGAGAAATGCATGAACTGCAGCCCTCAGGTCGCTCGCCTCCCTTGACCGTGTAATCTCTGCCTCAATCTCCTTGGATTGCTGTCCTCGTTGGATAAAATACTGCCCCCCATGTTTCGCCCAGCTGGTTCGGAGCCAGGCCCGCAATTCCCGCGTCGCAAAATCCCGTGCCTCCTCAAATCCAACTGGCCTTTTCGTCTCGCCGAGAGGCTGTGTTGACAAGTCAGACATTCCAGCACTCGCTTCCGGATCAACTGCCTCCGCAGGTGCTAGCAGTGCCGTCACCACGAACATCGTATACCGGCGGAAGCTTTCCAGTTGTGCCAGCACCTGGGCATCAATGGCCGAATTTCTCTTCATATAAGAGACTACAGGCAAGGCAGAAATGACGACATCAAGGAATGACTTCAATGCCACTAGCGTAGGAGGCTCCTCGAGAAAACCAGAGTGGTCAATGACAATCCGGGTGGCCTCGCGGATAGATGCAAATATAGCGCAGAATGAACGATTCAGGCTATCCGTGCACAGCCGGTCTGTGACGTCCATGTCATAGAATAGCGCCGCGAAGCTTCGCGAGATTGTCTCCAGAACCGGCCATGAAGGGATCCATGCGGCTGCATTGCTGAAGCAACATTCGATGTACGCTGGGAAAACACATTGCAACAGGAATGAGCGCAGAGTCGGTTTTGTCGCTAACCCACTCTCGTACGAGTCAGTCATGCATTCGCACAGTTGATGGATCAGATAACTCTGTTGACCGTCGACAGCTGCACGGTCAGAGACACTTTGCAGGAACACTACCAGCTGCTTGGCAGCCTTGATGGCAGGTAGGCGGAGGCCGTAGCTCTTCAACCTGGCCACGATATATGTCGGGTCGTCGGCAGGAAGTGGGAAAGACGTGGGATCCGTGAAGAAACCATCCAAGGGGCAGATATTCTGCGTGTGTTGTTGAAGGAATCCGACCACCCGATGGACAAAGTCAACGTACGCGCCCTGAGTACAGCCGCCTGACTGCCCGAGCTCCAGATAGTTGGCCTTCATGGAAGTCATCAGCGTTTGGAGCATATCTCGATACTCGGCGCGGGCGGTGTTCAAGTCCCTCGAACCGCAGTCCTCCAGCTCTTGGACGTGTTCTCGCATGTTTGAAAAAAGACTCGACAAGAGCGACAACCGGCGTTCGCTGAAATCCGCAAAAGTTATGTGGTAGCGATCATCCTTCTTATCTTTGTAGAATGGCAGATTTCTCAGCAGTGGCATATCCGAACACTCGTTGAGTAATGCCTCCGTAAGCCGATGTTGGAACTTCAGCATCGACACCCGATCCACCAAGCTCGAAAACCACATGCAAAGAACCTGAGTCCGACAAACGGCATAGAACTGTCGGTCCTTCTCGATGCACATTGCCAGGAAATTTGGAGTGAACTTCTTTGTCTGCGACGTGTCTCGGAGTGACCTCCATGAATACGGTTCGTACAGACCGATATAGCTGTCCCAATGTTGCAATCCGTGCCTGACCAGAGTCCGAGCAACCGAAGACCAGCATTCCACAGCTGTGTACAGAACATTGTCTTCCGGAGAACTATCTTCACCGAAACTGTCGCATATGAGGCGCCATAGAGTCGGGTGAATGACGTCGCGCACAAACTCCGCTGCTGTTTGGGATCCTTGTGCGTCAAGTTGCATGAGTTCGGACCAATCGATTTGTTCATTGAACCCTTGGCTATCGTCATCGACAGCTGGAGGTACATAGGCTGATGAGATGTTGTCTTTTCGGAGAAAAGACAATACAACATCGAGAGTTTCACGCACAATCTCATTGACTCGAGCATGTTTCGGGTCAAAAAGACTCAGCAAGGTCTTCAGGGGCAAACCCGCGGCGAGAAACTTTGCCTGATCAAATGTCCCTACAGCTTCGATCGCACGCTTCATGCCAGCCAGAGCAGAACTGATCAACGATTCGATGCGCCGTTGGTTTTGACTGATTGTCGACTCCACGAGATGCTTGGAGAGCTGCACATCACCCACCATGTGCCCTTCAACCTCGCTTCTTGCCAGTGAATGTTGCCGCACCAGTTGAGAAACGAAGTACTCATGCCAGTCCATAAAGGCCGTCAGCCCAGACAGATCCTCTTGCGCCGAGATCTTAAACTGCACAAGGCGGCTCCACGCACGAAGGCTAAGGCTGCAAGTTTCTTGGTGCGAATTGGCCGGATCGACAAGATCACGGATTATTTGGATGCGAGGTCGGCAGTCCTCCGGAACCGCCCAGTAAAGGGTGCAAAGCAGGTCATGATGATTTCGCAATGCATCCAAGTCTTCGTGGCGGAGCGGCTTTTCCTTTGGGTAAAGGCGTCCATGATTTGGAAGAAGACGGTAGGCAATGTTTCTGATCTTTTTCGTATTGTACATGTTGGAGAGATACTTCAAACCTCTCGCAACAATCTTCAAGAAAATATGGAAGCAGGAATCACCAGCTTGGACGTCCACTTGAGGGTCGCTATCAAGCTTGTCAAGGAAAGAGGGCGACCCGAAGCTCTCTTCGTTTTCGAGATTGTACAGAGTCCTCTTTGCAAAGAAGTCGTAGAGCGTCTCGAGAATGAGCTTGCAATCACGCCAGCCCCAGAATGTCAACAAGTGGAAGCATCGGTGGTAGAGCGATCTGAAATAATTGATATAGAGCACGGACGGCGTAGATGGTTCTTGGTCGTAAGCGTCGAAGACCTTCGACACAAGACACTTCACTGCAGGCCAATTGTCCCAAGAGGACTGAAATCTCGAACCGCTCTGTGCAATGCCAAAACGGCTAAACTCGTTCAACGGAAGCACAACGAATACCATGTCCCAGCTGCCTTCCAGTGTCTGGACATCTGATATGGCAGACAAATCGCCGAATCTGTCTAAAAACAGATCTCGAAACCAGCGCTTGCCGTCATCGAACGCCTGTAGGATATGGTAGAGGATGACGTAGGCCTCGACTACCGGATGATCGTCGCGAATGCCCAGCTCGCGCCACTCCCGATTTTTGTTTTCCTCGAGAAATGCGCGAATTTCCGTTCGACCGCGCTGGCTGGACATCAGATTGAAGAGCAATTTGGAGGTTTTCTTGAGAGCTGAAACTGAACCTTCCCAGCAAGAAGACCTCACCAGGTCATGGGACGAGATCTGGCGAGCCTGGTTGACAAACACCAGGTTAAGACTGGCAAGCTGCAGGCAGTATCTCCAATTGCTGTCGGTTCGAGGTTCAAGGGAGGCCAAGTGATCTGTCAACTGTGACCCGAGATACACTGCGCGATTGATGAATGCCTTCCTGTCAATCGGGTCCGCAAAAGTGAGCCCGCCACTGATGTACTTGATAACAGAAGCAAGATCGCCTGTAGCGTTCTCAGCCGGCAGGCCACCGTGATTATCAATTGTAGAAGCTCTCGGTGAATTGATGATGTCGCCAAACACAGTGCCTAGGTCGGATGATACTGAATCATTCCATGGTCCCCAGCAGAAATCCCGGCCACGTAGACGGACCAGACTGAATCCGTTCATTTGATCAAGGTCCCTTCGCGTGACTTCCAACGAGCGGGAAAACTCTCCACTTCCTAGGAAAGTCGACTCATGAAAGAATGTTCCCGCACGTAATGGGTGGACATTGAAATCTATCGGGAACGATCTGACACGGTCCAAACCTTGCAATCGAGGCTCTTGGAAACTTTTGACGTATGTGACCGAAGCCTCTTGAGGGACCTCGGTGACAATGATCGCTGACTGGTCGGAGTCGCCCACATCCACCCTGGCGGGTTGTCGCTTCTTCAGCAATTTTTTCTGTCTGAGCCTGCTCCTTCGTTCTACGGAAGGATCGACCTCAGTAGTCAATGGCCCAGTGGGTTGAGCGACTGGACGAGGTTGAGGTACCGGATGCACGTCTGACAGAAAGCGCTGCAAAGTCAGGGGAGTCTGATTGCTCGTTTGGCGCTGCGCTCGGTTCAGAGCAGCCAGCGATCTTCTAAGTGATAAAGTCGACTGGGCTGCCTCTGAACTGACTGCGTCCGGCTCGGCTGGCCTTAGGGTGTTACGCCTCAGTGATGATATCGCAAAGGAACGAGGAATGATCCATTTACTAGAGCTCTTCCGGGAAACAGGAGGCTGTGTGAGAGGTGTCTCCTGCTCCAAGTCGATGACCTGGTTAGATTCTAAGTCGTGATCTGGCGACGGATCCATGTGGTCCAGCTCCGCAGATCTCATATCGGCCGCTGGTGTGTGATGATGCATCCCTGATGGATGCACCGAAGTTCTTGAGCGCCCAGATTGGAGAGAAGCAATATTCAGACGTCGCTGTCGGGGCCTCTTCTGTCCAGACGGTTTCAAATTTGCTTGCCGTAATGTGCCAGCCTTCCAGTCACGTAATACTCGATTTGTCTCCTCAGTATCAACTCGATTGTCCAGTCTGAAAACTTTGCGATCGGGACGTTTCCTTCCTAAATCGCGCCTCGAGCGAGCCGCCCTCGCAGCAACCCTCAGAAATTGCGGCTGGCTATCACGAGCACCGCTAGCTACATCCGGAGCGTCCAACACCCCGAGACTAACTGTTCGAGGTTTGTTTGTTGGCTGACGTCGCTGCCGTGGCAAACTGTCAGTTATTCGGGTTTGGCGTTTCGGCCTGGACGGGCCAGTTTCTGAACGTCTTTGGCGATCAGCTGTCAACAGTTTCCTAGTTGCAGCGGTAGTGCTTCTCAAAGATGGCCACGATTCATCAAGTTGATTGTCTTCCGCGATATCATCTTCGTCGAAATTATATTGATGCTCAACCCCAGTTTGATACGTAAAAGGATCGGGGGACGCTTCGCGGGAAGAATCGTCTTCGGCGTCGGACGATTCTGGACTGGACGAGATAAGCGACACGTAGGATACCTGTCTCGAGTTGGAATTGGGGTTTGTCGTCGTTTTCTCCCTTGGTCTGACAATCCTCCTGGCAACCCCTTTTGCATGTTCCACATCTTTTGCCGTGTGTTGATCCCTATGCCTCCGCGAGGGCCTATCCTGCTTCCCAACTTGCTGCCTAAGATCCAGACGAATCCATGAAGCAGGAAGAACTCCTTTGATTTTGCGCTTCAGCTGTTCCAGCTCGCGTTCTGCATTTTCCGTGTCCTCATAATCCATTTCATCATCCTCAGGTTCCGAATTGTGGACAGAGGACGGCCGAGCATCGTCCGATCGCTCTGATTGCCCGTCGGACTGGGTCTCGACCAGGTCAACAATGTTATCCACATGTTGTGGAGTTGACGTGGAATTCGTGTTTGGAGTTATTGGCGGCGGGACGAATCCCCTTGGAAACTTAAAACCGTCAGGCCGAACAGTAATAGGAAGGGACGGACTCGACGATGGCGTCGGTGACCGACGAGCAACTGAGGGCGATTGTCTCTCAGAACCGGACTGTCTCTGTGTATTGATGTCTTGAACCGACGGCTGGAAGTCGTCTGCTTCCTGGGGCGAATGAGAAATTCTCCTTCTCTTCAGTCTGCGAGCCTCGCCGCCATCGAGAGCCGGGCGCGGCGAGACACGAGCATCACTCCGACGCGCTTTAGGCCGACTTGATGCATGGCTGCCCGGTGGAGACGGAGGGAACCGAAATTCCGCTACCGGGCTACTGGGAGGGCGATATTCCTCAGACTCGACGGAACGCTGCCTATGCCTGCGGGCATGTTCGCCTGAATCTCCCGAGGATATCCGCACCGGTTTGATGCCGCTGCTCCTTAGGAGCATCTGGTATTTTGCATCTTCAAGAGCGTAAGGGTGGATTTGTATAGGTCGTCTCTCTCTTAGCGACCGTCGCAGCGGCTGCTCCAGCTCGCGTAACACTTCACTCCGTACGTCCGATGGTGGTGGTATATTGTCAACAGTGTCCCTTCCCTCTTCTTGCCGCTCAGCCGGTTGCTCCTGGTCATCACTAAGTATTGATGGCGACGTCAATCGAGAAGGCGGAGACGATAGCGAAGATAGACTCTCGTCATCTATCATCAAGTCATCATTGTCTGGCAAATCAGCGGATGCTGGCTTCTTGGTAGACTGGTCGATAAGTTGCAGTTCGTCGTCCGATGAGCTGTCAGCGTCCGCGTCGTGCTCGCCTTCTGTACTTCGCTGCAAGTCCGAATTGGGCTGTTCGGCACGAGGCTCAGCTTCTCTTTGTGCATCTGCAAGTTCCATGAGCTCATCGTCGGAGACAAGCTCCATGGACTGCGGAAATTGCACCGGCCCATCTTCATTGTCGGCTTTGACCCTGATTTCCTCGATATCTGGGCTGGTATTGTCACGTTTCTTGAGCGGTGAAGATTGAATCTGGGGATTCTGAGCTGAGAACTGGGAATCGAAGTCCTCCTCATCCGAGTCGGGTACAAAACCGCGATCACGCCATGTTTCCATTTGCTCCAGAAGGACGCGTCGCCCATTGCTTTGAACCTCCGGCTGCAGTGATATTCTTAATAGCGGAGAGAGAGCATTCTAGGGCATTTTATGTATGCGGAAGAAACCCGACGTTCGTAAAGATTGAAATTGTGTTTGTTGTCGGGTCGCTCCTTCCCAAAACACGCGCCTTCCTGAATGTGGTTCAGGTGTTTGGAGACGCGCTAAAACGAAAAAGGAAGGAGCAAAGGTCTACAAATGACCTCATCTTGGCCACCACCACCGACTTCTCTCTTAAAATCCAAGGGAATTCTTTTGCAAGATGACATTGTCACTTCTCTAGCATCATGAGTATAACACGCAATTTCGTGCCGGCTGTTCTGGCTGTTGGAGCGGGAGTCATGGGAGGTAGGTCGAGAAAGTCCACCACAAGGGTCCAGGTTCTCTGACCAAGAAAAAGGCTACTACACTTTCCAACCTGCCTTCAAGCAGCTCCAGATTGAAAAGGAGCAACAGAGTGCGAACCAACGGTCAGTCTATTTGCAGTATGTTACTTTCTCCGCGCTGAACCCTGACATGGAACCATTACTCTGCCAGACAAGATGCGTCTCCCACCAGTAAGCAGACTAAATCGGACGCACCGCCGGATACAAAGGCCTACTCCTCTGCCGGGAGTCCTCTTCCTCCGATAATGTCGGCGTCCGCAGAGAATCCTGCAGAACACACGTCGCCAGAAGTTCCTGCGGACGTCACGCCTCCTAACGCTCCCCGAGCATACTGGAAGCGATGGATGTCATCTTTTGGCAGGACCTCAGAGAAGCTTGCACAGCCATTCCGAGAAGAGCAGCAGAAGTCACCACAAAAAGAGGAGTAAAAGGGTGACCAGTCTCCAGACGCAGACAACTGTCAGGCATAGCAACAACTTGCTGGCCAACACAGGCTACGCCGCCCAGCTAACTTACAAGATGCTTTGATGGACATAGTATGTACATATTCCCACATGTAGACTGCTAGACAACGACTTGGTCGTATTACACATTCTCGTTGAGGATGTTTCTCATTTGGACAGCTTCCGGACGTTGTTCTTGCAGATTTCCACCTCGGTTGAACTCGAAGTTATCGAATCACCTGCACCTTTTCTGTATCGGATACACTGGTCTGTCGGTAATTTCGGCGGTATGCCTCTCACCGTCGACAGCAAAGTGATGTTTTCTCCGTTTGATGCGTTGTCGCAGAAACATCGCGAGTGGCCGAAGGCTTCCACCAAGGCCTTACCTCGCATTCTTTAAAAAAAGTATAGGGATACTCAGGGCTTTGTTGTCCAGCGAGTCGAGCAACATTCTGTTAGAGTACTAGCTTTTGAGTTCAGTCATTCTGGATGAACGCCTTGAACGAGAGACTATCCTCTTCCACGTCCAGCCAAAGCACCACCCGTTAACAGACCCGCGTGCGAATACGGGCAGTCTTGAGAAGCACATGAGCACACCACTGCGGATACACTACACCATTATCCTCCAAGGCGATTGTAAAGTCGTCATTGATGATTATTGGTACGGTGTATCTACCGTTAGGCTCAAGTCCGACCTGATCATCGTGGATTCAAACGGAGTAGTCACTTCCATACCAGCGATCATTCCCGCATGAACCTCAGTTGAGATACTACGACGAAATCAATAAACTACGAGCCATTATCTGCCAGCATTCAAAGAGACCGATAACAATACAAAATACAAAATGACATTTCATGAACATAATCGATCGAAGACAACTATCAGTTATCAGGGTCCGTATCTGCGCCCTCGAAACCCATGAGCGCATTCCACGTCTCCGCGGTACTGCGATCCCTCGTCCCCAATGCCTCAATCTGAGCCTTGGCTGCCTCACAGGCATCGATGGCGGCCTGGTTCGCCTCGCAAACGTTAACCAACTGGTCGCAGATCCGGTTGGTGATGATATTAGGGTTGAGAGCTTCCTGCTGCCCTTCGGCGACGAGAGGATCGATCGCCTGGAAGGTGAACTCGTCCGCCGGGCGGCCATTCAGACCACCGACGAATTTCATCGTCGGCACGCAGAGCCCAAAGTCCAGGCCTTCAATCGAAGATTGCTCGACGGCCGCGTTGTTGTTATCATTGTTGTTTTCGGTCTGTTCCGGGTTGACACTTTGTGTCGGGCTCGCGCTTTGCGTCTGGGCAGCATCCGTATGAGCAGCATCGGTGACAGTCGTTGTCACAGTTGTTGTCACAGTGATGAATCCCGAGGAAGCGCCGCCAATGGTAAAGAAGGCCGCAGAAGAGGACTCCACGGCAGCAGAAGACGTACCCACAGCGGCAGCAGCAGAGGTCTCCACGGCAGCAGAAGAGGAATCCACGACAGCAGCAGCAGAGGAGGAAGCCACGACAGCGGCAGCGGAGGAGGAAACCACTGCATCTGCAGCGGAGGTGATGGCGGCAGCGGCGTCTTCAACGGCAGTGGCAGCAGCATCGGAAATCCCAGTAGTCAAGGCTGCACCGAGGTCAACACCAGCGGCAGTCACGATACCAGTGCCAATGATCTGGTCCTCGCCCTGGTCTTGATCCTGGCCTCCATTCTGTCCCCGGCCACGACCACGGCCACGGCCGCGTCCGCGTCCGAAGAAGAATCCCTGGCCTCGTCCCGATCCGCGAACCAGTGGCCGTCGCCCTCGACCTCCCCGGACGAGACCGTGTCCCTGGCCTTGGCCTTGGTTCTGGCCCTGGTCCTGGTTCTGGCCCTGGCCCTGGTTCTGGTTTTGCTCCTGGTTCTGATCTTGGTTCTGGTTCTGATCCTGGTTCTGGTCTTGCTCTTGCTGGTCGCCCTGAGCCTGATCCTGGTCATTGGCATTGCCGGTATTACCATCTAGCCCGGTCGTGGTGAAGTTGGAGAACCCGTTGGCAATCATGACATCCGCCACGCTCATACCATCGGCGTTGAACGGTTGGGTGCGGCTGCGTTCCGAGTTCGCGTTCTCAATCTCGGAGCCGACGACGGCGGGATCAACCAGCGGGACGATACCGCGCAGGATGGGGTTGCTGGGGAGACTGGGCTCGGAGCAGATGTTGGGCACGTTGGTCACGAATGGGTTGAAGTTCTGCTCGGCGGCAACGACGCCGATGGCCGCCTCGACGGCATCCTCGCCGGTTCCCAGCTGCTCCAGAATCTGGTCTGCGAGCTGGAGCTTGGCGCACGGGTTGGCGTTGGCGAGGAGAACGCCGGGGACTTGGCCGGCCAGAGTAGCAGCTTGGCCAGGTTCACCACCTCTGCGAGAAGTTAGCATTCGGCAGTATCTTCTCTGGTGGAAAGGTAGAACGTACGAAGTCACTGCCTGCACGGCGGCGACGGGGATTTGCTCCTGGCCGAAGCGAGCCTGCGCCAGGCCAGCGAGCAAAACAAGGCTCGAGACACGTCGATACATTGTCTCGATCTAAGAAAAGAAAGAAAGAAAAGAGTTCAAAGGAAAGAACTGCTGCACTGGAGAATAATACAATCACAGCAGAAACTGATCGCGCCCAGCGCAATCGATACAAGAGGCAAAGAAACAAAAATCGAAAGAGAAAGTAGAGCCCTGCTCTGATCAGATCGCCCAGCAATCAGTGATCGCAGAATTGTTTGCCATTGCTCTGGGAAGAATTTATATACACATCCCAACCGCCAGCCAAGACGGTGCATAATATTGAGTGGGACATTCGGTTGAGCCGATCAGAAGCTGGTGATGTGAAAGATCGCAGGGGAGAGCGGGGGAAAACAACCACCTCGAAATCAACCTGCGACACATGCATTATGTAAGACCTTCAATTCCGAGGAAAGTAAAATGGCAGATTGATCGTGTTTTGCGATGCAAGACGACTAGAGGGAGTTTGGTGCGGCAGATGTCGAAGTCGGGGAGGTTGGATAAGGCGTGACGTTGAGTGTTTTGGGGTGGCTAGGGCTAGGATCTGATACAGTTGCTCCAACACACCAACGCATGACGTTTTGATGCCGATGTTGCAAAAATTGCTGCATCGTATACTGTAATTTACTCGATGATCGAATTGACAATCCTTTCCCAATTGCCATTGCCATACCTATCCCATGCCATGATAATCGGAGTTCAAACATACAAAGTGGGTACAAAAGGAACATTGCGCCTCCCAGTAGACTCCTCAAACAACCCGAACCCTGTATGTACATACAAGCAAGCTCCCTGGACCCAGATGGAAATCCGACATCAGATCACATCATTGTACCTCCTGAACAAGTTGCCCATTATTCCCATTCCCATTTTCTTTCCCTGCAGACAATTGACTGAACAAACGTACGGTCGGATTCCCAACCAGCTCCTCCGGCACTGCCACCCGGCAGCCCTCCCGGTTGCTGACCCAACGAATCATGGTCGGATTCGGTCGCTCGGGCTCCTGAGGAGCGTCCGGAGTGTTCTCCGCCCCGGTTTCGGCGGCCTCTGCCTTGGCCCGTCGCTTCGGTGCCTGTTTCTTGAGGAGGCGGTTGATGGTGTCCATCTGTGCGTCGCCCGGTGCGATCACGTTAGACAATCTACGAGCAAACGAACGACCCTGCTGACAGAGCACGCTACCTTTTCCTCTTCATTGCGCTTTTCGCTGAGGTTCTTTCTTCGTCTTGCCATCTCGGCTCGACGCATGGCGCGCTCCTCCGCCGTAAGATGTTTCTTGACTTGCGGCTCTAGTTTCGGGTCAATAAACATGATCGGATACCAGACAGAGATGGAAACGCACCCATGGGGAGCTGTAGGAAATCGTTTCCCAATGACCCGCGTTGTCGTTTCGTAAGCTTCTTGTAGTCCGGCGTGCTAGCGCGGCTGCCCTCGGCCGATGCCCCCAGCTCATCGGCCTCGTCTTCCTCGTCCTCTTCATCCTCGTCGCCCTCACCCTCGCCTGACTCGTCATCCTGGAGCATACTTTCGTCCTGCTCCCCTTCGATGTCCGTGTCGAGGGCAGAGAGCTCATCATCCTCCTCATCGTCCTCCTCCTCGGCAAGAGCCATTTCCTTCTCTTCGACGCTTTTTGCCTGTTTTCTTTTCGAGGACGTTGGCTGGTTGTTGCTCTTTCTCTGCACCGCTGGCTGGGGCGAGGCATCGTCCATGTCTACGTCGCCATCGGCATCCAACTCGTCATCTTCTTCTTCCCCCGGAGCGTCCGAGTCCTCCACCTCATCTTCCTCCTCTTCCACGAGTTCGTCCTCGTCGCTGCTATCGGCTTCGATGAATCTCTTCTTGGCGCGGCTGCTTCGTGAGCTGCTGCTCATACCAGAATTGGTGTTTTGGGTGCGTCGCCCGGAGCTAGTCGCTCCTCGCTCGCCCGCGGTGGTGGCCTCGCGCAACTTGCTGGACGGCATTTTGACAGTTACACGGATCGATCTCCTTAACTTGCTAGCAGGACTAGGTGGAGACCGAGACACGGTCACTGACGTCGTCGCGGCCGCGGCGGTTCCCCGGGTTACTCGGTCGGACCTTGCCATGAGATGATTAGCAGCTGGCTGGGCAGGGCGCGAGCGCAACAGACGTCCTTGGGAAGCCATGTTCACTGTAGAGGGGTAGGGACGGAGTGTAGGAGGGGAAACAAGCGATCGATGAAGGGAGGGATTAATCAAGCAGGTGGGATGGTAGTAGAGGCGTGCATTTCCCAGCTGGTGTATTCCTGTTTGAAAACATGGACGCTAGCAGACAAAGAATCCAGCTATTTGCCGGCCCTGCAGCTGGGCAGGTAGTATGGGAGTCTTGATCCCTGCTCGAGCTGGGCAGCGCCTCTACCAAACCGTGCTTTGGAATGAACGTTTCCGTGGAGGCCAGAGGAAGAGGGATCAGGAGGGGATAAGCTGCCAAGATGGTGCCGAGTGAGCGGTTTGCAGGACACATAACAGCCACATACCTGGAGTGTGAAGCGAGATTAAGCTCAAGGCCACTGGTCACAGCGTGGGCTGCTACGGGCTCTGATTGCGGTCCGACGAGACTGAGAGCTTCGGGCGTGGTGATTGGAGCTGTCTGAAACGGGCAGGCGGTGAATGTCTACCTAGGAATTGACTCGCTACGGAGGACTCCTTCGAAAAGATGAGCTTTCCTACAAGGTCGAGTACTCGTACTAGAGGTAGGTATTTAGTTACTCGGTACAAAGTACCAATTCCTCACTGGACCTGGGAGATAGGCCTCCCAGAAAAAAAAAAAGGCCATTTCGTGATAGGAAAAGTCCTTCTGTCACCAAGAAGAATCATGTGCTATGAGGAGCTGGAGTCTCGTTCAACGAATGAACCAGTTCTTCATGGGCGGATTTGAGCTGTATGCACCCTCCGACCCCGGGCAATGTCTTCTGGATCCAGGTACTGCACGACCTGAACCAGGAGCTCGAGAGGTAGAGAGCTGACAATATCATCTATCATTGATGTTCTCAACGTCCAAGTGAGATGCCGGTTCAGAAGGTTTCATCACTTCAATGTCCACCCGTTAAGCTCTCAGTTTTGGGGGAAAATCTCGCTGGGAGAACACCAAGTCCAGCCGCTCACGCACCCTAAAAGGAAAGCTCCAATTCCTTCCATGTAACTCATGGATCCCTGCCGTCACTGCGATTATGTAGGCTCAGGCCGGACCGCCGGGAAAGCAGGGGAAGGCTCGATCCGGCAGCGCTGACTGGCAGATGGAGTGACTTGCAATAGCATGCGCAGACCTACCTTTATCCGAGCCTCGAGGGCGTTGAATTCGAATGTTCGACTCGCTCAAGCAACGCTCACACACGTTGGATTTCGCAAACTCCCGATCACAGAGAGAGGGTTCGATTATGTACTACTCCGCCCTCCGTCCATCACTGGCCATCAACAAGCATGTCCATCCTCTAAGGCAACTCAAGCATACATAGTACGAGTATGGAGGCGCTTCCTATCAACTGCGACCGTCCTGACATACGGCCGTTTCCAGAGGCCACTGGCCGTGCCCAAGTTCTTCGAAACCGGAATTCTCCCCGACTCAATCCATGTCCCGGGTCCATTGGTGTGTCTGTTCCCTGGAGTAGCCACTCCTCCTTCAAGTGCTGTATGAACATTGTCTCAGCCGGTGTAGAGGGAAAAACCGGTAAGAGTGGTCGATGTCAGAGGACACCCCTGTCACAATTTACCCCATAGGACGCCACCCATTACCGTTTTGGCAGAGGTGCAGCAACGCCGTCGAAGGACTAAAAGTGAAAATCCTGGTGCTTATGTATCCATTTGCGCACATATCAATACTGAGCCGGGGCACCGAACGCTGGCCACAGAAGAGCAAGTTACAAAGACATTTTGGCTATTGCGATCAGCTCCTGGGTACTGTTCAAAATGGCCCTGCATATATAACACGACCTTCAAACTTTTAATTTGGATTGTTGAACGTGTGATCAGTCAATTGACAATCTCTCTGGAATTCAGCAGGCAATTATCCCACCATGGCGGAACAGACAACCACCACCAATGCCCCAGCCAACGTTGCAGTGGACACCTTGGTACGATAACTATCCCATCGCGGAACATCAGAGTGCGTTGCTTACTTGAGTCGCACAGTATGAAAACGACTCTTCTTATGGCGATGAACAGTACGTGATGTGATGTGACGCCATGGCGCTCTAGATGCCAGAAGCATGCTCACGCATGTTCCTTAACATACAGATCGTCGCACGGAGTACAGCATGCTGACATCGTCGGTGCTTGATTATCGCCATGAGAACAGCCGTCGGTGTCAGACCTACCGACCTCTTCTGACCTGGCCATCCAAGATCTGTAAACTGTTTGTTATTTCCTAGCGTACCTGCTCCCTAATGATGATCCGGAGAACGGCCGCCTGGACATGGCGCACGAGATGTTTCTCCAGCTGTTGCACCGGAAGCTGTATCTGGCGCCGATCAAGAATCCGCAACGAGTGATTGACCTGGGACTGGCACAGGTATCTGGGCAATTAATTGATTTCGGTAATTTTGTTTGCTGGGTTTGGTGGACCCAAGATACGGATGCTGACTCACTGAAGCAGACCAACACCAGGCTGAGGTAAGCAATACTAAGGGTAGCCATCTCAGTTGAACAGAATGCTGAGACGGGTCTTGTTTGTGCCAGATAATCGGTTGTGACTTGAGCCCGGTTCAGCCGACTATGTCAGTCTGACCCAAGAATTCGTAGTCAAGTCGTTCGACCGACGGGAATTTGCAGGGTTACTCCGAACGTGAAGTCCTGGTGGACGACATCGAGTCGGAATGGGCATATGAAAGTGACCCATTAGACTTTATCCACGCGCGATACCTGATCGGCTCCATCAGGAACTTTGGGAAGCTGATCAAGCAACGAGACCTTTCACCGTTTCTTGCTTAACTCGAACGGAGAACAGATCAGTCAAGCCCAGCGGCTGGGTTGAGTTCCAGGATTGGGACGGATTCCCCATCTCTCCAGACGACAGTCTCAAAGGCACCGCGCTCCAACAGTACTACGACGAAGTCTTAGGCGCGTTCGAGGAGGCCGGCTACGAAGTTCGTCCCACAGTCAAGCTCGAGCAGTGGTTCAAGGACGCCGGGTTCGTGAACATCCACGTGGAGAAGTTTATCCTTCCCTACGGCGTCTGGCCAAAGGACAATCACTCTTTGTCTCCAATCAGTGCCTCAAATAGTAATCCAGTACTGACCTCTTCGACAGAGAAAGTCGGCGCCTGGAACCAGACCCAGGCCGAAGCGAACGGCCACAGCCCTGGCCGCTCTGACGCGGTTCAAGCAGTGGACGAAGGACCGCCGATGGCCGGAACCGCAACATTCACATGAATCAGTTTGTGAGTGTCCCCGTAGCTATTGTCCCACATCACTATACGGAGTACTCCGTACACTAGAAAACTAACCACGAAGAACACCCGCAGCTATGTTGTCTGCGGCCAGCGACCCGAGAATTGACCGTGAAATCTGGTGATGGACCGTATATGCGGAATATATAGTCATATCGTCCATCAGAAGGTGGAAAAATCGCGAAATACAAGTTCGAAGGCCAGATCAATCTGGGCACTGGAAGACATGGCCACACAGATCAAACGAGCCTCTAGACGGGGTGTGCATCTACTGATGCTAACTCCAAAGGTTTGGCGTAACTAACTAGAGAAATAGTCACTGACGGAAGGACTATCCTGAAAGTGGGCTAAAAAGGAAAAGACATTGACCATCCCAGAGGACTTTGAGCGGAGCTCGAGGGGTGATCTTTGAGTGGAGAGCATTCCATGATTAGAGAGTGTCTTTTCCTCTTTAGCCCAGTTCCGGGATAGTCCTTCTATCAGGTTATGGGCCCCGAGCAGCCTTTTCTCCGAGCCTGGCAGCAAGAACTCTCCAAAAAGCGACGGCATATCACGCCTCCTCAGCATCAACAAATCCAAACATCAACAATCTCGCCAGTCAAAAACTCGACCACAACAAACAACACTCCAGAGATAAACAACAACAATAACCAACATCAACAAAACGTCAACATGGAGGACGTCAACCAAGCCGACCAAGCAACGGATATCCGCGATCAGATTGGGAGCTACCGAAAATCATCACCCTCGAGTCCATGGCTGACTGGAAGTCATGGAACACACAAGTGAAAAGAGCCTTGAAAGCGTCCCATTATGCATATATCTGGGACAGCAACAGGCCAAGACCTCACTTCAATGATAACAGATGGACCACCTGGCATCAAGCTTCCAAATTTCTCAACTACGGCCCTGGAGCAGGAGCCCAGACCATACCGAACTCCTGAGCTGCTGAACGAAGATGTCCCATCGCCGAACATCGAGGATTTCGTCGGACAGTGTGTGCAAACATCCTCACCCCAACCAGCACAAGCTGCCCAACAACCTCCACAAAACACTCAAACCCAGGAACCCATAACACGCAATAATGGGGTGTTTTCCACATAATCTCCAAAATGACCCAGAACCAGCACTGATCCACAGAACAGCACCTCAAACTGCCCATTCTGATGAATCCACTCACGGAAATGGGGGGCAGCCTTCGGCACAACCACAGACTGTGAACCAACAAACCTATACCTCGCCGGGCTCTCCACCATATCAGCAACCCCCAATATCTCAACCAACGATGAACGAAATCTGGCAACCTCGTCTGACGAAGAGACCTGCTGAAAGTCCCCTTCTCCATGATCATCGAGAAGACCCAAAATTCAAAGCCAACCTTCCGACACCCCCTCAACTGCCAGAGTTCGTACGACGACGACTCCACGCACCTGATTCAGGGAACCCGAACCCACTGACCAAGCAAACTATCGGATCAACTACCGCTACTGACGGGAAGAAGCTCAAAGGAACAAAGGACGTCTCCCTGCCAAAGATCAAACCGAAAGACGGAAGAAAATCGCAGCAGGAGAGGACCTTGCAATCCAGCTTTGTTCTCTCATCCCAACAATTATCGGAGAATTCTGAATGCACACCCGATGACGATGACGACTTGTTCGTTCTGTCCACCATACCCTCAAAACTCAAATACTTCGAGGTCAAGCACCGACCTTCTCCCGACCACGAAATGGCTTGACGATCGCCTTCACTTTGTCAGAGGTGCCTACAAGAGAGGCTGGATCAACATCAACCGAAACCCCAGACATCTTTACCAAACCACTGGACGAAAAGCGTCATTTACCAGACTGAGGGACTTGACAAGGTTACTCGTAAGCCTTAACACAGACACCAACTGAACACCACCTGACGGAAGGACGATCCCGGGACTGGGCTAAAGAGTAAAAGACACTCTCTACTAGTAATCATGGAATGCTCTCACCCCTCGAACTCCTCTGGGATGTTTCTGAGGAAAAGGCTAGCCTGGCTACAAACTAACTACATGAATGTGGGCCTCAGGGCTCAGCCCTAGGCGAGGTGACGACACGCTAGACCGGATGAGGCAAGGCCTCTGACAATTAAGTTTCTAGGTACATTACTCCGTACGGAGTACTCAGGTACTATTACCTGTAGTTTAGTGTACTCGCCGGTGTGCAACTGGCATGGGGCCGGTGTGCTGACTCGTAGTTTAGGCACTCGTGCGATATGCCCTGAAGGGGCCTTAGGTTATCTGTACGAGGTCTTGTCAAAGTTCTGTCACTCCCCAACCCCCTGGTATACCTAAGGCATTGGAGCTCTTACGTTTCACATTGCCAATGGGCGAGAATATGCACTTCGGTTCAAGGAACGAACAGAGCGGATTGAAGGTGTCATTCCTCGACAGACTCCTCATCGACAGAGTCCTCGTCAACAGAGCCCCATCCCTTGAGCCCCCGAAAGTCCATGGACTCTGCAGGGAGGGACGGGACGAATTTCGGATTGAAGAACCAGAGCTGAACACCATCATCTCCGCCCAAACCAAAGACTTCACTGTCCCCGAAGGCTGAGTTAAACTTGGGCGCTCTATTCACCAAGTCGCGGGCTGCTATCCCGGTGGTGGCATCGTAGACTGCGGGCTGGGCAGTCTCATAGGTAAAACGGTAGGTCAGGTAAGGGGCCAAATAGATGGACCACTTCCCGACATTGTCGAAGGGCAAATCAGAGCGGATCCATTGGACGCTGAGCCGGTCAACGGCATAGTCGTACTCAAGGTGGATCGTGGTGGTCGGGTCGGTCTCGGAGTAGACTTGGACCACAGTTTTATGGCCAAAGGTACAACAAGGTTCGTTGTCGAATTTGGGCCGGTACTTGTCGAGACCAGGCGGCATTGGTAGGTGAAAGTTTTTCTTCTCGCGCAGTTGTCCCGTTGTCATCGTCCACTTGCTCTGATGCACCTCTGGCGGCTGTTTCTCCCAGTTGATCTCGAATAACACCAGCAGGTTCTCAGACACGTCCCCGTGATGTAGAGTGAGATTGGTGAAATTGCCTATCTCCTGAAAATGATTCGAACTCAGATCCCAGACGTAGACTGGGAAAGTATCCGACTTGAATTCGGGGGCGATAACCGCCTTGTTCTCGACGATCGTGTACAAGGCGGGATAAAGAGGAATTTGTCGAAGGAGTTTCTTTTTGGTGTACATATCCCACGCTGTCAAGTGCAGCAGAGCAGTGCCCCTGTTTATCATCAGATCAAATGTCAAACGAGTCCCGGCAAGATACGAGGATCTGTTCTCCCATGCTTACGAAGCTCCTGAAGTAACTATAACTACGTAGCGATCTGAGAGGCTGAGACCACAGACGGCCCCCGTTAAGATGTCGGACCGCCGTTCGCCGCCAGTCCAGACCGATTTTTCTCCTGTGTCAAGGTCTAACATGCAGACATCGTTGCTATTCGGGCGTACGTAGCACAGCCGGCGCGAATGGCACAGAATATGAAGCGGCGGCAGAAACCAGCTTCCTATCCATGGGAGGAAGATCTTCTTGACAGGGCGCGCATGCTGCAAGCCATGTCGCCATCGGAAATAACTCATCGCATCGGCCATCGCTGCATCTGTAGTGACGCCATCCTGGTCCAGGCCCAGGAACGCAAGTGTTTCGCGCAAAACAGGCGCGATGATCGCATCGCACGAGAAAATCGTGCGCCATCCCTTGGAGACCTAGTAAGCCGTGTCAGAAATTAAAATAACTATCGGCTCGAACATCAAATCGAGAAATACCACTACTATGTATGAGTACGCACCCTCCGAACCCGGACAATGTCCTTGAGATCCAGGTACTTCACGACCTGGACAAGGAGCTCGAGAGGGAGGGAGCTGGCAATATCACAGTACTTCATCGTGTTCTGGAGCCGATTGAGGGGCCGGTTCAGAACGTTTCATCACTCCAATGTTAAGCCGTTAAAGGCTCGGTTTCGAGGAAAAGTTGGCTTGGGCACAAAACATCCAATAACTCTGCTTGAAAGTAGTAGTATGGCGGAAAAGGTACCCGTACATAGTACTCCATAGATTTTACCTGCAATTCCGTGTTCACATTCTCCGCATGTGAGAATTACAGTACGTGACAATCAATCGTCCATCTGCGCAGCAAAATATCGTACAAACTCCGTAACAGCGTGACACAACGACCGAGGTTGACCCCGCAAGAGCCCGAGCTTCTCCTCATGATCTCCGAACTTGAACCTGCAATCTTTCCCAGCACCGCGAACACCATGTCCGGCCCAGATTCTTCAGACGATCCTCCATCGCAGCCCGAATGGCAGCGCCGGGCCGCTGCCGCCTCAGGATCGGAGTCGGAGCAGCAACCCGCCACGGCAACAACGAAAGAAGAGCAAGACCAACGTGAACAGAGTTCCCGATCAGAGCTTCTTGAGCAAGCCGCGCGGTTTCTCCAGGACGAATCGATCCGCGACGAGTCCATTGAACGGAAAACCGCCTTTCTAGAATCCAAAGGCTTACAGCGGGAGGAGATTGAAAAACTCCTCGGTGTTAATAGTATCAGTCGGAAGTCCAGCGACGACGAAATGACTTCGACAACGATGGCTGGTGCTGCTGAGCAAACGCCGCAAACATCTTCTTCCGCTCCTTCGCAGACATCCACATCCACATCATCAGCGACGACGAGAGATGTTCCTCCCGTCATCACATACCCCGAGTTTCTCGTCCAACGGCCACACCCGCCGCCCTTGCTCACCCTGCGCGGCGTGTTGTACACACTGTACGGCGCTGCCGGGCTCGGCGCCACGATCTACGGCGCAAGCGAGTACCTAGTCAAGCCGATGGTCAAGGCGCTTACCGATGCGCGGCACGAGCTCGCTGAGACGGCGCGGACTAACCTCGAGACTCTCAATGCGAAGCTAGAGCAGAACGTCTCGAGGATCCCGCCACTGTCTCCCGCAAAGACTGGCCGCCGATCATCACCAGCCGGCTCCGATTCAGAATCTGATGACGAGGACTCGGTCGCGTCCGACCCCACGGAGCTCTTCCACCGGGACGTCGGCACGCAAACGACGCCGGATCTAGCCACCGGCGTGATGATGACGGGGCAAGACGAGAGCGAAGAGAAACCCACGCCCACGACAGTCGTCAACCAGCACCTCCGCCGTCTCGAAATCATGACCTCCCACCTCCGCGAGTTCAAGGACGGCCTCGCGGACAGCAACGCCGACGCCGACCTGAACGGCCGCCTGACGCACCTGAAAGACTACGTCGACGGGCTGATGTACGAAGCCCAGCCCAGACCTGCTTCCGTCTACAGCATCTACACCGCCGGTTCCACAGACAGTGCCTCCGGCGGCCGCAAGACTGAGAACGATCCCATCGCCGCCTTCAAGGCGGAAATCCGAAGCGTCAAGGGAACGCTTTTAAGTGCGAGGAACTTTCCGGCTTCGCGTCCGGTGGCTGGCACCGCTGGATTCGGTGTACATAGGTAATTCCATGTTTACTACCCGCAATGTAAATCTCAATGGATAGCAATGATAGTCAATCAATCTATTTATATGTGAATAACTTCATTATTCGATTTTTTTTTTCCTTTGAATTGGGAATCCTTTGCAACAGGCTATACAAACACAACAGAACAAAGAACAGAAGAGTAGAACAGGAAACCAACAATTGATCAAGGTTCAAACTACAGCCGCGAACAGCATCGATTATCTCATATATACTTTACGGCGTGGCTCGGCTCATGCTAATAAGCCGCTTGACACCGACCTGACCGACAGTTAGCATCAACACGTGTAGAGACTGAGTTCAGAAAAGAAGACTCACCATCCAGTTACCGCACTCATCTGTCCGATTCGTCAAAATATCGACGTGAATGTTCTTCGCGGTCTCGTAGTCTCGCGCCTGGATGGCTTTGGCCAGCTCGACCATGTCGTTCACCGTCTGCGGCTTCAGAAGATCGTCGTTGTTGAGGTGGTCGAACAGAATGTTGAGTCGCCGCTCCGCATCGTCGACCTGCGCCTTGAACGACGACGGTGCGCGGGCCTTGACCCGCTGCATGTCTGCGGACAGAATCTCATAAATGGGTCTGGCATGGGCCGGTATGTGTGACCGGTCACCAGGAGCTGCAGTTGATGGAGTTAGTCGGTATGATCCTGAGTGTGTTAAGACGAGGATACTCACGGTATTTTGGCGGCGGCGGCGCCGCAGCCTTCTGCTGCGACTGGGCCGTCCCAGGACGAGAATCCTGCTGCGGAGCCGCAGTGGGAGGCGTTTGGGGCGGGCGAGACGCTGGTGGTGGCCCACCGGCCGGCGCATACGGACCTGAGGGCGCAGGCGGCTGTTGAGGGGCCTGTTGTTGGAATTGCTGAGGCGCATACGGCCCACCTTGCGGCGGCGGCGCCACGGGCGGACGGCTTTGTGACGGAGATTGCGACTGCGGTGCAGAACTCGGTGTATATCGGTTGCTAGGGGGCGCAGTGGACGACGGTGGCGCATTGTACGGCGACGGCCCGCGCGGGATCGGTGGAGGGACGGCGGCGCTCGGTGCGGCGGGTCCTGGCTGCGGAGCATACGGATTGAATGGCGCCGGGGGAGGATTGGACGAAATCGATGAGGATCGGGTAGGCGCGGTTGGAGGCGACGTCACTCGTGGAGGCGGCGCCGGTCCCTTGGGCGGCGGCGGCGGTGCCTTTGCTCCCGCTCCAGCAGGAGGCGGGCCAACCGGCGGCGAACCGGCGCCAGCTTGAGGCTGCTGGTTCGGGAACGGGCTGCTGATCACCCCCGCGGGAGTTCCTCTCCGCGATTGCTTGCTGGTTCCAAATCCCTCCGGGAGATCGTTCCAAGCGGGCAAGTTGGTCGCCGACGCGTAGGACGTCACCGCCGGAGCGCTTGGCGACTGATTGTACGCTCGGGGAGGAGGAACCGTCTGAGAAGGAGCGCCGAACGTTTGCGGTGGCGGCCCTGGAGGCTGCTTCGACGGCTGAGATGAATGGTACGAATAGGCAGCGACCGAAGCGTATGGATTCGCTTGTTGTGTTGGTCCCGCTGCCGTGGTCACTGGTGGAGCGTACGGACCAGTCGTAGCAGCCGGACTGAAGGTTGGCTGAGGAGGTTGATAGATGTTGGACTGAACAGGCGGGGTCGGCCTCGTCTGCTGAGCGACCTTGGGTGCAGTCGCCTTCCTCGTTGCCAACTTGATGCGGTTTCGAGCAACTTCCGCCTCGCCGTGCTTGTCTGGAACGAGGTTCAAGTACCGCTCCGCGACATCCAAACGGCCGTGCGACGCCGCAACGTCCGCGTACTCCACGTACTTGTCGTACAAAACGGCGAGCTTCCAGTCCCCTTCCTTGTGGCGGTCGGTGTCCTGATAATTCGTGACCTCGCGGAAGATGGTCACCTTCTCGATGAAGTTCTGGAGCGCCCGAACGTGGACGGAGAAGCGGGAATCGTCCGTCGCCTGAGCAATGTCCTCATTTTCCTTCTCCCGATACTCCTCGAGCCAGATGCCCACCACTTTTTCCAGCTTCGATCCGGCTAGATAACAGAACGAAGCGTCTTTGCGCGCGGATTTGTCGGAGTTGAGCTGGAACTGCTCTTCCAGGCGGTCGCCGAGCGCCTCGCACAGATCCGGAAACTCCTTCTCATCGGCATAAGTGCACAGAGTCGCCATGGCCTCTTTCCAATTCGACAGATCGACATTGTAGACCACATCCCACAGGTTCTTGCCGACAATCGAGGCCAGCAAGCGCACGTAGTTTGGTCTATCGCTTTCCTTGGAGAAGTACGCGTCTTGCACTTTTTCAATGCATTTCTGGCCTCCGCAGATCGCGATCATAAAGGCGTCGGATAGTCGGCCTTCTTTAAGGGCAACGTCGAGAGCCTGCTCGAACCGTCCGGAGAAAAGCGCGCGTGTGATCCGTTTATCGGCATCGGACTCCGTGCCATTGAAAATGTGGAACGGGTTGTTGGTACGAGCGCCCTTCGATGCACCCAGGTCGGACAAAAAGTTGTCTTCCCCAGGTGCAGGCGTGTCGAAGATGGACTGGAGCCGCTTATGCCTCCTTGGTTTGGATTCTGCCGACGGAGTCTCCGGAACGCCATTTGTTGTTTCTTCTTTCAGCTCCAATTTGGCCAAGCTATCTGCCGCCTCGTCCGCTTCGTCAGTGAAACCCAGGTACGCGGCAAGTCCCTTGCGTGGGTTCTCGCCCACCAAGGCCTGCATAACCTTCCAATCCGCTTTTTCTTCCTCGGACTGGGCGCTCTCAATGCGCGACTCGCAGATGTTCCGGAGATTGCCTTCCTTGAGGGCGGCCTCGAACTGCTCCGTTGCGGTACCGATGCTGGAATCGACTTCGAAGGGTGTGATCCGGACCTTTGACGTTCGCCCTCCGCTCTCGGTCAATCCGACGGAGATGACCCGACCGCCGAAGCCAAAGGACACCGACGCTGGTCTCTCCAGCCATTTCGGGGGCTTGGGCAGGGAGAAGCTCGACACTTGAGGGCGGGTTTGCGCGGTGGCAAAGAAGTCCTCCCCATCCAAGGCCTGAGTTTGGCTGGCCGCAGCCTTGGTCGCCTCTGTGCTAGTGTTTTGAATCGTTTGCACAGAGATCTTGCCATCGAACGACGCTGTAGCAAAGAAGTTGGGGTTGTGAGGGTTCCATCGAGTCTGGAAAGTCCAGTTGGTGACGATGGGGAACTCCCCGTAGGCCTCTCCAGTTTGTGGATTCCAGCAAATCGTGCGGTTGTCTTTGCCGGACGAGAGCAGCAAGCTTGGATCCTGTGCACACCAAGACAGCGACAGAACCCCGGACTCGTGGCCTCTGAGAACCCGCTCGGGGGCTTGGGAATTACGAAGATCCCAGACGAGGATCAGCGGATCGGACTCGAGCGGCACTGCCGTGATGAGTTTTGTGGGCTTGTCCAAAGTCAGTCCACGGTTCTTTCAGGCAGTGGGAGCCGGCAAACGTACCTTTTCAGGGTCCCACGCCACGGCGCTCACGGATTTCCGGCCCAAGTTATTCAGCGTCAGGCTTTCTTTTCTACTCTTCACGTCCCATACTGTTACGAAGCCGGCGCTTGACCCAGTCACCAAGATGTGGGCGACCCTCTTGTTCCAGTCAAGGCATTCGATGTCGTCCGGGCGCGCATTGGTGTTTCCCAGCCGGAACGGATTATCGGTGTTGTTCAGGTCGGAAATGAAGAGCTAGAAACCCCTCAGTACGGCTCGTGGATCCCAGGACTTGACAAACTAACCTCTCCTTTCGCACCTCCGGTAGCGAGGAGGTTGGTGTGTCTGGGGTTGAACTGTAGCGACTTGATGGCTCCAGAGTGCTTCTGCGTCTGCGAAACCAAGGAATCACTGCAGACCTGTCAGCCGCGAAACGGATTCCGCCGAAAAACCGCATCACCCACCTGTCTCCGTTCAGGAGCTTGTCCGCATCCCAGAGATGCAACGAGCCACTTTCCAGGGCACCGGCGATGATTCCGCGCTTGCTCTCGTCGTATTCGGTCCAGGCGATGTCATTGAAGCTATTCACGGTCGCCAATCAGCCGCCGAAAAAGAAAAACAGCAAACCAGCTAGTGATCTGGTATCCACCAACCCTGCATCTGTCGCGAACTTGGCCACGGGCTGCAAGTCGGCACCTGGCTGCAACGGACGATCGAGGGCGAGATCCCAAAGCTCGAGATTGGTCTCATTGGAAAAGTCAAAGTCGACGGCGCCGGCGCGCGTTCCGGTGGCGATCAGAGGCGCCCCGGTGCCGGGAGACCAGGTGAAAGTAGCCGTGCGCGGGATCTCCCTGACACGCACCATGGCGACGACGGGGCAGGGGAGTTGTGGTTCAAGGGTAGGTTTGGATCAACAATGGTTCATCTGAGAGTGCAACAGAAGCAATTAAAACTGAATAATAAGACCTTGAGGTCTTAGCAAGCACCGAGAGACATGCGACGGTGCTGGATTCGAGAATGGATGGCAGCGAGCGCTTTCGTAGTTCTTGGTCGAATCTACAAGCTGGCCTCTCGATGCGATGATCTTGGGCGGGAACTTGGGCTGGCCCGCGCTAGGCCCGATTCGTGGATTGATGCCTTAGGCAAACACGTGATTCAAAGTGAGACGAACAATTCGTTATCTACTATGTAACAAACATCGGGGATTATTGATATTGGCACGTTTCTCGTTTACGGCAAAGGTGCAGAATACCAGCACGACCATGTCGGAAACCGCGCGCCTCAAAGCCACGGTGTACGTGGGCGGCCTCGACCAAGCGGTCACGGAGCAGACCCTCACCAAGGCCTTTATTCCATTCGGCGACATTGTCGACGTGACGCTGCCCAAGCCGGATCCGCCGTCCACGGACCGACATCGAGGGTTCGGCTATGTCGAGTTCGAGTCGCCTCAGGATGCTAAGGAGGCAATCGACAACATGGACCAGAGCGAGCTCTACGGACGGATTATTAAGGTTGCGCAGGCCAAACCGCAGAGGGATGCCAACGAGGGTCTAGGAAGCAAGACGGCGATTTGGGAACAGGTACTATTGCACATGTTATCTCGCTTTGAAGTCATTATGAGAAGGTAGGGACTGACTATTTACTCAGGAAGGGTATTTGGCCAAGTACGCGGTCAGCGAAGAGGACCGGCAAGCAGCGGCCCAAGCGCGTCAACAAGCGCACGGCCGCCCGGCAGACCCGATGGAAGGGTTGGAAGGTCTGGACGTTGCCGGGCCCAAGCCGGAATAATCCCGCACACAAAGTCAGCAGGAGAAGAAGGAGAAGAAGAATCAACGTCCTCAATTCAAAAAAAGAACCGCAATGGATCTCCTATTGCTACATTGCAGCCTTCGCCCATTGCCAGCCACCCTTCATCATATATTTACAGAAGACGCCGTGGCAGTCTATGGAGATTGCTTTCTTTCCCAAACTCTGCACATCCGCCACGATCCCAGCCAAATGCGTCACTTCCCTTCCCTCGGTGCCAGATCTTCAGTGACCCCGGTCCTCCGGCTTGCTGCGGGACAGGCGCAGAGTCTTGTCCGACGTGAGCTTGTGAATGCTCGAATAGATGCCGGCGCCGACGGCGACACTATACGGGCGGACGCGTCAGCTCGACTAAACAAATTCGAACGGCAACGCCACGTCGTGGCTGCGAGAAGAGGGTTTACCTCAGGACAATGCCTGTTATATAGCAGTTAGAATCGGCCAACAAACAATAATGTGTTGCAAGCGAGCTTACCAAGAGGGATCAACTCCGCAGGGATCCGCTTCAGCATACGGAGGCGTTGAGAGATGGTGTGAGCTAGAGGCGCAATCAGTAGTCAGTAAGCAGGGCAATTGTAGAACATCAACAAGTTCATCGTACCGCTCTGGTCCTCCTTCTACAAAACCGGGTCAGTCACATCGTACGATGAACAATTAGAGCACAAACATACCGGAGCGGCGAACCGGGCGAGCGTGGGACGCATGCCGAAAACGCGAGTGGGATGCATTTTGACAGCAGCGCAGAGAGGAGTTGAGAAAGCGCGACAAGGAATCGAGCAGGAGTCGGCCGAATGGAGTGGACAATGGAAGCTCTTGGTCGCGAGCAACTGGAGGTCGAATCACAGTGGCATGAGGTAATTCGCTGGCGCGAGAGAGAGAGAGATTCGGGTGTCGGGAAAAAGAAATCCCTGAGCCACGAGTGGCTGGAAATACCTGTGGCTTTACCATTACGTAACCAATAGAAATCTCGCTAAACCATTCTCGGCGTTTGGTAGCAAGGTCATTCCACCCGGCTGTTTCGGTTAACCTTCTCTTGATCGATCCTCTCTGATCCCAAGCGGCTTTTCGTTGACAACCCCGTCGAGTGCTGTTCGAACCAATTCTTTGTTCGAGTCGTTCACTCCGCTAGACCGTCAAAATGGCGCCCATTCCGGAGCTCGACCCCGATGAGCCGATGGAGACCAAGCCCTTCAAGTTCGTGACAGGTGAGTTGGTTTCGATCCAAACCTCTGTGTACCATGCAGACAGACATACTAACGTCGTCGCAGCTGGTATGTGACGTGATCTTCGCCGACAGCGCGTCTCGAAATGCGGCGCGATGACTAACCTCGCCCGACAGGTTACGACGCTCGCTTCCCTCATCAGAACCAGTACGCTCCATCCCCAATCTCAATGTTTACCGAGGACGGATCGACTGAAGATCAAGCAGGACCAAGCACTGCTGGCAGAACTACGTCGACTACCACAAGTGCATCAACGCCAAGGGCGAGGACTTCCGCCCCTGCCGGCAGGTAAGATTCGGCTTTCTCTAGCTGGGCTTGTTTCGGGGGGGACTGGTGACTGACGTGGATAGTTCTATCTGGCTTATCGATCCCTGTGCCCCAAATCTTGGACCGATCGATGGGATGATCTGCGTGGTATGTAGCCGACCGTCCAGCCCGTGTCCATGTTTTCACTGACATCCGTCCAGAGGCCGGCAACTTCCCTGCTCGCCTGGACAAGTAAACTTGACAAACTTCATGGACCATTTCTGTATTCTAGCTCAATAGAGAAGAAGTGGAATTTGTCGAGGTCTTGATGAAAGGGAAGTTGTAAATAGCGTGCTTTCACGAGAGAATCCATGAATTTGGGTGATTCTGGACGATTATTGCATTGTATCCGAGATCAAGTCTATCAACACATCTAGCGAGTAATCTACATGACTCGTTTTTAGATACCGGATAACATGCACAATGTACACGGAGACAGAATATCCACACCACAAAAATAACGCCTGGAAATGTGCATCGCTGCTGACCCAAAGGTTGCTTGACTCGAGGGAAACACAAAAAGGCAAAACGCAAATCGATCAAGACCCCACGAGCATGCGATAGATCTTCTTATGCTGCTCCAAGAAAATGAAAGTCGCGATCGTATGCGGGCCCAGACGGATAAAACTCGGCACCCAGCCCCGGAACATCCACATCCAGCCCTCCTTCCGACTGACATCGCGAATCAGCGCGACGATTCCCGAACGGGACTCCGCGGGACCCGCGCTCATCACGCGCGTCTTGATAACATCCACGGGACTGCACACCGTCGTCGCGACGAAGCCCGCCAGCATGGACGAGACGAAATGCGTGGTTATGGTGTCCGGCATCCCCAACATATCGAGACAGACGCGCTTGAACGAGTCGTACGAGACGAGCTGCGAGGCCGTCATGAGCACGGCGCGCGCGGAGTTGGGCCACACGCCGCGGAAGAGACTGGCGGGACCTTCCTCGCGCACCATGCGGACGAGCCCGTCGAAGGCGTGTCGGTAGTTGCGTCGCTGGGCGGGCGGTAGCGCGGCGTCGTTCTGCATACGCACGTTGACCACGTCCGCCGGGTTGCCGGCCAGGCCGCCGAGGAACCCGGAGAAGCAGCCCATGCTGAGCAGCGTCCAAGTGCTGGGCGGCGGGGAGTCGGGACGCGTGAAACGGGTCTTGAGCTCCTCGTACACGCCAAAGCGGGTTGTGGAGTAAGTCATTTGCCGCAGAAGGGACGCGGAGAGCTTCCAAGCAAAATCGAATCAGTATTTTCTTTGGTTTTCTGTTTTGCTTTTTCTCCTTCTGCCTTGAAACTGCAGGTACATACACCGCTATACAGCCCAAACACGCCATTGTTCTTGAGAATATGAACAAACGTCCCGAGCATCGTCTGCGGAGCACCAGGGCCCCGAGCTTGTAACCGGACCTATTCCCGCCATTTCCGTCAGATCGCCATTCCATCAACCGGGGGTTCTCGACTTCCTCTGGGTGTACCTTGACTGAATCGCGCATTGATCAGCATGCAAATCGCAAGATTTAAAATCCCAGAAACAAGCACTCACCAAGGTCCAATGGATGCGTGACAGCGGCTGCACAACATGACGCAGACCCTCCGAACCAGAACGGATAATGAATTTTCTTGGAGCTTGTCGGCTGGGTTTTCTGCGACGACATGGTAGTAGTAGGACTAGAAGGGGCCGTTACTTCGGACTTGACAGGTGTGCCCGTTGCCATTGCTGCGTACGCCGGGCTGCAAGCCGGCGCATGAATTCGAACGAAAAACAAAAAAAAACGATTATTTACAGAAGAAATTGATAGAACAAGAGAGCTTGCTGTCTCATTTTCTCTCTGGAAGGCAGACCTTGAATTTCATACCGACTTCGGCTGAAACAGGGCTGCCACTTAACCAATGGTTTAACCTAGGAATTTAACTTAATTAAGCTTAGCGAAGTTGAGCATTTCCCGTTATGGTTATAGGCTCAATGCTCGGCCCGATGCCGCCGATCCGTCATATCCATGGTCAACTGTCGTAGTGAGACGACCGTCCATCACATCAAGCCTCCTTCGAAGGAACAACCTCATGTTCCCCGTAAATCTTCGCCCGCGTCAAATAGAGAGTAGTGGACATTTCTACCTTACAATACTGTACATATCATATCATCGCAACTCCACTCCAGCCCTCTCTACCAGCTTCTCCCGGACTTTCTCATGCAGCTCATTGACCTCCTTGTTGGTGAGAGTCCGCTCCAAACTACGGTAGTTGATGCGATAGCAGAGACTCTTGCGGCCGGTCTTGGGGTGAGTAAATTCATCTACGAGCCGCACGTCTTCCACAAGATCACCCGCCACGTCACGGACAATCTCCATAACATCGTTCTCATGGAGCGGGACGACACCGCCAGCGCCGCCGCTGGCCGACCGCAGCCAAAACGCCACGTCCTTGTAGCAGGCGGGATGCTTAGAAAAGGGCTCAAAGCGGGTGATGCGGCCCGCGGAGAACTGCGACAGGAACCGCTCGTCTCGAGACCAGAACAGGCGGATGTCCGGGATGTTGAAGAGCAGCATCGCAATCCGCTCGAGGCCCAGACCGAACGCGAAACCGATCCGGTCCGGCACGCCCGAGTTGATCAGCAGCTCCTGCTTGACGATGCCGCAGCCGAGCATCTCCAGCCAGTCCCCTTGCCAGAACACCTCGAGCTCCCACGACGGACTGGTGAATGGGAAGTAGGCTTCAACCCAGCGGACCTTGAGCGGTTCCTTGGCCGCGTCGGCACCCGCGACTTTGGCCGCTTCGGAAAAGATGGTCACCACCATCTGCTCGAGCGACCGCTTAAGCCCCGCTGCCATCGCCTCCACCTCCTCGAGCGAATGATGCTGTGATTGCAGTGGGTTCCGCTCCGGATGGACGGTCGGGTTTGGATCCTCGACCTCGACATCGTGCCGCGGGATCGCTCGCACGTCTTCCCAGATCTTAGCCGCCATATCCGACGCGCTCATGCCGGCCTCCCGCTTCCAGATGCGAGCACCCTCCATCTGATGGAAAACCGGGTAGTGGCTGCGGTCGATCGCATCGCGCCGGTACACGTCCGCCGTCACGGTATACCCGGACAGGCGTGGATCCCGCTCGCTCTCCCTAGCGATAAGCCGAAAGTAATCCGCCTGATGCGCACTGGTATGCGTCCGTAGTACCGTCTTCTCATTCACGTAGTACGTGTCCGTTCGACTGCGGCCCGGGTGGTCGGCGGGGAAGCCCAGGACGTCGAAGTTCTGCGCCGTGGTCACCACGGGGGACTCTTCGACGAAGTTGCCGTACACGGGCGCGGCGAATTGGCTCTCAATCAGCCGGCGCGTGATCGCCAGCGGGTGGTTCTCTTCGAGGTAGAGTCGGCGGCCGATATGGGAGAGAATGGTCGGCGAGGTGTTGGTCCATTCGTCCGTTGGGTACGACCGACCTTCAATGGTAATGTGGGATCTCCTCGAGGTCGAGAATGTGCGGATTGCCTTGGGTTGACCATTCCGCAGCTGTGACGGGAAATAGGAGCTCGAGTTGCATGATGGAGAGTAGAATTTTGGCGCCCACACCGAGAACGGCGCTATCCTGCGTGCTGAGGTCGCAATGGACCATCGAGCGCGGGGGACGCGCAGGGCGCACCCTGCGGCAACGGATCGCATAGTGTTGGCTCCCGAGGAGCAAAGTTCGCGTCCGCAACCACGGCGTTGCTTCGTCGAGTCCTCGAGGATCCGTATATTTCCCGGCACGGAGGAACGTATTTCCGGTAGGTATATCCAGAAGTTCAAAACTTCCAGAAATACGAATCATAGTTAACTAGTAAGTGTAGGTTTTCTTGTTTACATGCCTGTTCAACTGCTCATGCTGCGCATTCCAATTCAATACAGAGTTCAGGCTGTGAAGCTTCCATTTCATTATTAACAGCCAGTTTTGCCGAGTACCCCAACTCCAGTCTATGTTTCCGATAGGAACACAACGAAGTTCAACCGCACATCGTCACAGGCTTTTAATGCATCGATGCGAAGTCACGGATGCCGGAACAAGCGACACAAGCAAACGAAAATTGCGCCATAACGCGCCATGAGAGAGGAGTGAGTAATACAAAACGGGGAAACAGGTATAATACAAGATGACGGATCATCAGTGATAAGAGAGCCGTTCAACCGGATTAAAATGACGCCATCGAGTCATCAGTCGTTGCCCGCCGAAAGGTAGTTGTAGTGTACAATTCGAGCACAAAGGACGAGGTGGGATAGGAGAGAGCGTTGAACCGTATTTACGACGAGTTCTTCACAACGCCAACCTTGGCAGCCTGCAAAATTGTCAGTCTGAACACGAACAATTCCACTCGAGAAGGACAATCTTACCCTCAAGACACGTCCGTTCAGAATGAAGCCCTTGCACTGCACATGCATGATGTCTCCATCCTCCTTGTCTGCGGCCTGCGCCATGAAGGTGGCCTCATGCAGCTGAGGGTCAAATTTCTGGGGCTTTCCATCCTCGCCCGGCTGGCCAGGGTCGTACCGCTCCAACCCGTGCTTCTTGAGGGTCGACATGAGAACGGTCTCCGTCATCTTCAACCCTTCGTACAGATCCCGCAGTTCACTGTTCAACTCTGCATGATCCGGAGTCACCTTCTCCTTGGGGACCGTGGCCAGAGCCCGTTCAAAGTTGTCGATGGACTCGAGCAGGTCGGTCGCAAATCGCTGAATGGCAAAGTTTCGGGCAGCCACCATTTCCCGCTTGGTCCGCTCTTGCAGGTTGTGGAAATCGGCCACGGAGCGAAGATACCGATCCTAGGTCTCGTTAATACACCCCACCACTCAGGCACGCCTGTTCCCGCTGTACGCACCTTCAGATCAAGGATTTCCTTATTCTTTGCCTCCAATTGCTTCTTGAGCTGTTCTTCGACCGACTCGGTCTGCGCGCCAGACTCCGCCCCTTCCTTCGCCTCATTCACCTCCTTCTGCGCCCCCTTATTTGCCTCGTCCTTCTTCTGCTCCTCTTTCTTGGCCTCTGAATTGGCTTGACTCTCAGTCGAGTAGAATCGAGGCAGCGGTCGGAAGGAAGATTGTCGAGCCGGCTGTGTCCATCTCTGCACGGCGGAAGGTCGTGTGCTGATGGGACATGACGAACGCGCCGACCGCGAGAGCAATTGCACTGCGCGACTTTGTCGCAGAACTGTTCTTTGCAACATGATGACCTGGTAGTATGGACTGAAGATACAAGCAACTGCTTGCGGCCAAGAACGAAAGTTCAGAATCAGATAATGGTACTCTTTGAAATCGACGTAATAATTCTTCGATGCTTGTCGGAAGTTGATTTTTTGCCTTGCCAAGCCAAATTGCTTGAGATGGCTTATATAATCGGAGCTAACCTCCGGAGACTCAGTGACGACGATTTCAAGTCTGAAAACGGTCCCTCAGGCCTCCGGATCGCATGACGGCGGATTGCATGATCAGAAGATCATTCAAGATGTAGACTACTTTTACCCCAATGCACAAATAATAAATTTTGATACTGTCAGAAGATGCAATATGTACAATCGAACCGAACCGTCTAGATACAACGCCTGGACACCCAAAATCACTCGCGCTCCATTGTGTACGCCGAATCCCGCAGCCCATGCATATTCCTCATCTGCCGTTCAATGTCCACCAGCAGATCTGACATGTTGACGTCCGCAAATACTTGCGAGTCCGCGTAGATCTTGACCGACTCCTCGTCTCGCGTCAAATCGATGGCCCCATCGTTCTCGTCCTCTTGCACCGGGCTCTCGGGAGGAGTCTGTTGCTGCTTGTCGACGGGCGTCTGACCGGTCAGCGCGATGTGTTCCAGCAATCTCTTGCTGATGTATGCCCGTCGATCCTCCACTTGCTCGAGCTTTGTGTGCCATTCATCGATGGAGTGGTCGAGCTCCCGTAGAGCCTCCTCCTGTCGCAGTAGGCTCTCCCGGCAGATCCCAGCGAGTCGCGGGGATCGCAAGTAGGCGATCTTTCGACGCTGGAGATCGTTGCGACCGTCCCGGAGGGATCGATACGTCTTGCGCAGATATTCACAGCGCTCACTGAGCACCCGGAGCTCCTGCACTATGGTCAGCTGCTGCGTACTCGGTGGTGGTGAACTGGCCGGCAGAACGCTTACCCGTGTGAGCTGCTTGATCTCGCCCTGCGAGAGACGTCCAGCCTGCTGCGTGTCCTGCTTTTCAGCCTTCTCGGGCAGTGAAGTCTCTTCTATTTTGGACGAACTCCACATAGGCTCCACGGGAGACATCTCTGGAAGTGGTTCCATTGCGAACCCAGCCTCCTTGGCTCCATCCTCTTTCAAGCGTGGATGACTGCGCTGTGACCGACGTCGGGTCAAACCCAAAGCTTCCCCCTGCGGCGTATTGGGTCGACTACTGGGTCGATCTTGCATTTTCTTGTTCGTAGGGAACAATCGGAGTCTTTCGGGTTTGTCCGCCGTTGCACTCGCTGGGCCGGGGCTGCCACGTTCCCTGCTGCCTGGCCGCGAGTTCGATCCACTTCCCGATGGCGGCACCTGTCCCCTTTGCCGGGACTCGGGCCGGCTGATCGGTTGGCTAAGTTTCCCATTCCCTGTCCCTGGCCGATGGCTCGTGGTGGATGCCGATCTCCGCAGCGGCTGCGGGGCGTTATATTTGAACCCGAGCCGTAGATTCCCCTGCCGCTTCGCGGAAGACAATCGCATCTGCATCCGAGGGGACTTGGGCGGTACGGCCGGCGGGATCTCGTCTACAGGCTCCGGAATATCTAGTACCTTGACATCCCGTGAGACTTGCTGCTCGGGAGCGCTGTTTGACCGTTCATGGATGGGAAATCGCCCGGGGATGGTCGCTGCGGCAAGGCCGATGGTGGTTAGCCTTATGACTATCAAATGCTGCCGTTCCGCGCTGGTACCACTTACGGGAATCCATGCAGTAGTCCGGCACGCGCCGCGAGGACATCAAGTCCAATTCCGGCACGCTGGCTTTTCGCCTGGCCGAGAGCGGTTTTGGCTCCATTGACAACCCTACGGCCGAGTTGATCGAGCCTGGGATCAACTAGGTTGATGATGATGTTGAAGGGTGAGTCCGGGAGCGACATGGATATGGAGAAACGAGATTCAACAGCAGCTATTAAGGTGACACATTGTTGACCAGCCCTTTTACAATGATGCAGCCATGCAGGACGCTACGCATGCCAAGGAAAGTCTCGAATACAATGGCAACGGTGATCGATCCAGTTCTTGCCAAAATTAGCGTTGATTCCGGTTGGATCGGGCTCATCGGAGCGGCCTTGGGATTTGATACTGGACTTGGACTGGCTTTGCGGAGACCGGCGGTGCGGCTCCCTAACGCTCTAGCCAGGTCTTCGGAGCATGTTCACTTGTTTCGCAGGAGGACAAGCATGTGCTTGCTGATAGGAGAAATGCATTTCAATTCTTCTTTGGTGCCAATCCCCGTGCCATGCATCCGGGAAGCGAGCACGATGCGATCGACGGTCTTGTTTCGGTCCATGGGAATTGAGATTCAGATTATGAATCACATTTGGCCGTCCTTTTTTTTTTCTTTTTCTCGCACTCTCTGCTGCAAGAGCCAGGGCATCAAGACGCACTCGCCTCCTCTTCAAAACGGACTCTGGCACTATCGGGAGACGGGACCGGGGGAGCCAGGGACTCCAGGGAGAGAGGCCCGCCGGCCGATAGCTGACAGGCCAACCTAACCCTAACCATGTCTTTCCCAATCCTGAGAAGACCGTTGCTCGGTCGGTCTCTCCTTGGCATTTCGGACGGACCGTCCCTGAAACTGCCCCTGGTCCACAACTTGGAGTTTGTTTACTCGATTGGGTTTGGAGCTCATCCAGGGTTTTCGCGTCCATATCCACTGGCCACGAGAAGAGTGACCCGTTGACCGTTCGCTGTGAGGGCCTTCAGAAGCCATACCCAAAGAGGAAACACTCGAATTCTGTTTGGGAGAGTTTCCATGCGGAAGACTCGCCTCGACTGCTTGTGTCCAGCGGCAAAGTTTCTTCACGAGCTCTCGCTTCTTGGTCAATTTCTTGCTGTCCAGAAACGCGAGAAACACGAGAAACTCTGTGGATGTCTCAGTCTGATGAAATGCAGTGAGTTTCGTGGCGAGAGTAATACTTAGTTTGTGAGGCCTAGTCCAACTCCAGAAGGATTCCAGTTCGCAGCAGCTGTCGTCTGATAGTACATAAGGGACCTACTCCGTAGAGAGGGAATATCCGCACCATTCTCATCTCCTCGATCTCCCATAAGTCCATCGACCCGACAGACAGGGACACTGGACAGGGCCGATGGAGTCCAGATTGACAGGGGTTAAACTTAGGGAGATTTTTAGGGCGTTGGAAGGCCTGGTCTGTGAGCCGAGAGCAAAACTGCTGCAGGAAGGAGCCCACTTGCCTCCTCGTGGCCTCGTTTTATCCCACACCATTGCTGTTTCACCATGCGGGGGGCTTCTTGCTGTTCTCAGCTGGCACTAGGAGGGTTTTGGGAAAGAACCATCCCGTGTCCATCCCTTCCGCTCTGGGAACTCCGCATGGCAGCGATGATCATCAATTCATGTGTCAAGATGAGATGCGAAAGACCGAATTTGAGTCAACATTGCCGAATGGCACATCGCTAGGCTTGATAAGGAGTGCATACATACGGAGTAGATGGATAGGTTAAAGTTGGATAGCTCCTGTAGTTAGTAGTTAACTATCGGAGATTTTTTTCATTCGACCGTTGCACCGTTGAGCCTGCCTTCGGAAGCATGCTTTCTCGCTTCAGTAGTAGTTAGCCCCTGACTCCTGTCATGGTTGCTGGAGCCTGGAGCAAACCTAACTTAACCAGATTGAGTCTTGACGTCTCCACTTGACATTTTGGGTCGTTTGGACAGTTGACTCTCGACCGCTCGAATCTGTCTCCCGGTCAACGTCAACTGGCGAAACCGAGATGAGTTTCTCGATCATTCTCTGCCTCCACTCGAAATTCTTGTACAGTTGTCCTCGCCTTGGTTGGGTTCGGCAAACTTTACGACCAACTTCTCAGAATTCTGATAGCATACGGAGTACGGAGTATGTATGGGAAGTCGTAATGCAACTCCATCATAGCTGGACCAAATACGAAGATTGCATTCGCACTGCTCAGTCGACAAGGCGATACATCTGAACCTGACGTATTGTCTCTGCCTTGCTTCAAGCGTGGATTCAAAAAAGAAACACGTCGTCAACCCGCCTCGACGATGACAATTAGGTCATGTTGCCTCTCGGGACTGAGATGCATCAGCTTGTCGGCCGAGCCCCAGCAAACAAGGCGCAGTAAGTAGGTAAAGCACAACCACCATGACCGTCCACGCCACTGAGAAAACTCAAGTAAGAATGACGATCATCTGCTGCTGTGAGAAATAGAAATACAGCGTGATCTCCGGGCTGTTGAACATCAGTGTGCTGTAAGCATCCGCTAGATAAAAGTTCCCACGGGATCACCGAGATCTTCACTCTAACCTCGATCTCACTTCTCAATACTACATCGAAACGACTATAAGTGGAAACACAGAGCCAAACATCCAAACAAACACCACTCCTCGATCAAGCTCTAATTCTCTCTTGTCCATCATGGCGTCTGAAGTCGCCTCACCCACCTCATCATCCATCGCGTCGCGACCCTCGTCGCACGCATCACGGCCATCGCTGACCCTCGATCTCGCCAACTTGCCAGCCCTCTCGCAGCCATCCCGACCATCAAACACCCTCCTCCTCACCGACCTCCGGGACCGGGAACTCTTCTCACAAGAGTCGCTCGCCGCCATCCGCGCACAGATCACCGCCATCGCGCCACTCAACTCCTTCTCTCCCCTGCCGTCTCTCCAGCGCATCGTCTGCTCCTTCACATCCACCGACGACGCCCTGCGGGTGCGCCGCCACCTCGAGGCCGAGCTGCTGCTGTCGCGCGTGCGCGCCCGCATCTACTTTGGCGAGCACACGCCCGTCGCCGACTCCGACGAGGCCGCTCGGCAAAAGAAACTGCTCGAGGCGCCCCATGCCGAGAAGCTCTTCTTCATCAGCCCCCCGCCCAGCCCGCCCCATGGCTGGGTCTCCCGCACCGAGGAGCCGCCAAATAAGCAGGTGCACGCGCAGGACCTGGCCGAGGCTCTGGCGCGGCTGAGCTCCTCCTCATCGTCGTCGGTATCCGACAAGTACAAGCCATCCGAGGCATCGGATCCCGCATCACCGGTGTCCCTCGGCCGATCCGGTACCGCGTCCACCAACGGCCGCAGCCGCAGCCGTAGCAGTACGCTCATCTATCACCCACAGGACCATGGCGGGAGCCCCGATCTGCCGGCCGTCACGGTCGAGGACACATCAACCCGTTCGGACGATGAGTATGACTCGGACGTGGACATGGTGAGCCCTCGGCCGGGGCGAAAGGTCTTCCCACGCACGGCGCGGCCGCCAGTGGAGTTGATGGAGTAATAACGGAATGAGACAAGGGTAACGGTTCCGGGTTGTCCATGTCATCTCGTGCTTTCTTTGTTGTTTGACGCTCCGTGGTTACGGCGTCTGGAGTTCCATGTGATGGGTTCGGCGATGGATGGATACATGCATGCATTATACGACTACATAGATTTGCATAATCGCTGCGTGCGGGTAGTTAGTCTCACTGAATTGCAACTGTGTTGAGTACGACTCTATCAATCAGATCAATTTCCTCTAATGCTCCTTCTCCTGCTCACTCAAAGCGCAGAATAAACAACACCATTGGATCCCTCACGAGGCCAAGATTCTTCTCGGACTTGCTACTTCCAAGACTGCGTAGATCAGTCAAACAAGACCACCGCCGCCTCGGGATACAAGTCCCGGCCCAGAACGGCGGCCAGCTCCGCCACGATGCCCTTCACCGACTGCGGATCGCGAATGTTGGCATCTTCCCATCCAACCAGATCCTCCATGTGGATCAGCGTGCCGTGCACCAGCAACAGCCAGTGATCCAGGTCGAACTCGCGCTCGACCTCCTCCGCCGTCATCACGCCCGGCATGCCCAGCTGGAACAGAGACAGGGCTTCCTCGTTGAGGATCATCTGCGCGCCGTCATCCTCGTCCTCATCCTCTTTGAGGCCCTGCGCAATGCGCTGTCTGTCCCGAGAGAGCGACACATACCGCCGCTTGTCCAGCTTCTGGATCAGTTCGCCGTCCAGGGGATCCCAGCGACCTGGGCTCTCAGGATCTATTGAAGCAGTTAGGCATGACAAGCTCGATCGAGCGAAGAGGTGATATTCACCCACCTAACACGTATTGCGGCCGAAATGCTGCCTTGTACCGCATCTTGGGGCAGCTGTGAATGTAGTAGCCTAGCACGCTGGGATTAGCATGCACCGCCCAATCGGCACACGCATGACATCAGGCGTACCCATGTAGTAGTACTTGTAATCTTCGTTCAACGCCAAGGCAATCTCAAACAAGGCGCTGATTTTTCCAAGCTCCCAGCCTTCATATTCCGGATCGTAGCTGCGCCGGCGAAATTCAGTCGATCTGCTTGCTCGAGGAAGCCGGTATCTGTACTCACTAGAGATACACTGAACTGACCCCATTGGGCATCAAATCGAGAACCCCAACAGCGATAAGTCGTCCATCCAGCCGGTAGCACTGATGGTACGATCCTAGTTTCTTCTCGCCGCTCTTGGGTTTGTTCCGCTTCAATCCCGAGCAGAGAAAGCGCTTGAAATCTTTGTCCTTCCATTTGTCCAGGTCCTCTTTGTGGATTGCTTTTTGATATTTCTGGAATACCTCAAACCTGCACCAATCCGGTCAGCGACAAAGACGCTGCCTTTTTGTCACGCACGGGGTGGCTCCTACTTTCTCTGCGAGATAGAGTCGGGTTCAACGGTCACCTCGAACCTGTGCGCGGGTTCCAAGTGACGTTTCGTCTTTGGATCAACGGGACGTTGGATATGGGAGTACTCGGCTTCAACGACCGCCTTGCGGACGTCGAATTTCTGCTTTCTTTCCCGCTTCTCCCTAGCAGGAGTAAGACGCGCTGCTTTCTCCCGATCCTCGTTGAAAGAGCTTACTCTCGAGACTTCGGACATAGCTCGGCAAGCCTCCGCAAATACTCGGGTCCCAGGACGAATCTGTTCCATCGGTTGATGGCTTTCCGCTGGTCACGTCTAGGCTTGAACTCGGTTGCTTTCAGCCTGACAGACGTCAGCCGATATAAGCCTCCAATGCACCATCACTATAGAGGAGCATGCCTCAGCGTGTAATGCGGACAGCAGGACCGCTTCTGGTTTTGCTTGTAGTACAGAGTGCCGGATCTACAAATGTCAGCGCACCCCTTCCTTCAGAGTACAGCTTCTCCGCCATACCGTCTCCAGCCCTGATTGACCATAATCTCATAATGCTCCGGCCGCACCGACACCGAGCTGGTGTAGTATGCCGCATCTGCCAGGGAGTCAGTACGAAGCTGCTGATTGGCCAAGGATCACGCTTCGATCGAGCTCGTGTCACGTGATTCCGTGAGGGAGAGCAGCAACTCACTTCCATCTTCGGATTTGCAGTAGCCGCATGCGTTGCGCTGGTATCCTGGAGAGATCGAACCGACAGTGTCAGTAGGCGGAAAATGCAATTGAGCGGTGTCGTGGTCATTTGGGGGGTAGAATGGCTGCGTGGGGCAGATAGAGTGTAGGAGTAAAGCATCTCAATACACTGGGTAGAACTGGAATCAAATCATCGTGCACTCTGCGGCGACGTCCCGAACAAAAAAAAAAAAAAACAAAAAAACCGGTAAAGGGAGAAAGAGAGTCGATTCTTTGGACTTCGCGGCAAGAGCGCCAAAGTGTGCTGCAGCCATGGACCGGACAGAACAATCATAGACCAGTGGTTCGAGCACGAGACGAAATAGACGACTGCCACTGGCTAGTGGAGAAATGGATTGATCGAAGGGCAAAACAAGGACGAAGGACGGAATTCGACGAACTTACCGAGCGGACGAAAAAGCGACAATTTCCTTGCGGTTTCGGCGTCAACGATCGTCGTCGACATCGTGAAAACCAGCCGGCGGCGCGAGGAGCGACAAAGGTTGCGTAGTCAGCAGAAAGAGGGACTGCAGACGCGGGGTACCGACGCGCAGTTCGAATGAAAGATGGCGGACGGGAAGTGTCGTCCAGTTATTGTTAGTCGACGGTGGACTGGGGTCTGAGGACAGTGACGAGCTGGGTTGGATTCTATTAACTTCTAGAGTGCCAGAAATCTGTGGCGAATATATGCCGGACATAGTTGAATCCCCAAGGACGAGGACGGTGACTACCTATATTTATGATAGCTTCAACACCCGTCTGGAGCTCGGCATCCCGGACGACATTTTTTCCACCACAATATTACTTGCAGTGCAAAACATGATTCCTACAACATGACTAAATGAGCTCGATCGTCCCTTTTATGTAGTTATTCAAGCAATAATGCTGATGGATTCATACTCGTATACTCCGTACATGGTACTGTATACTCTATGACGCACCGATCCTAAGAGCCCCATTTATTAAACTCACGAGTGACATGCATGATGACTACATCCCGCGTCGTGAATATCCAGTACGTAAATGATCAAAGTCACCGTCTGCCTCGATCAACGACATGAGAACACGTAGAATCGGCATGAATCCTGCCGGGGACGGGGTCTATACGCCGGTATCATGAGTAACAGTCGTACAATTTCTGGTCTGTACCTATATTCCGTATTGTACACAGTGTGAGGTACGAGTTGTTTACTTACAGAACCCGATCCGAGTCTCCTCCATGGAGAAGGAGTCAAACTGGAACCAAGCCATGTCGGTGGAAGGATGGAGATACTGCAATTTGCATGGGAGGCTGGCTAACAAACCAGCCACTTGTTACTCAAACACATCCTGGCTGATCATGGAAAGCAGGAGAACTCGAGAATGGCAGGGCTTAGGATTGGCTGTGTTCAAGATGGATACTAAATACTACTCGTAGACAGCAGCTCGTTGATGACTGTTCCAACGATGATCAGCGGGAAGTAGCCTTGGACTAGCAGTCTAGCGTACGTCCAAGCGGTACCGGCCTCGATCCAGTCATCGGTTGTGTGTGACTGTGCTCGATGGCAGCTTGCAGGACCACAAAGATTGTGTTGACACGGCGAGTCTGGAGAGTTGAAACGCATGAAAAGGAGATGAACGAGGAAAAAAAAGAATGCCCTAACCGAGCCCTAACCCCGGATCGAACGAGGGACCGTTGGATCTGCAATCCACCTCTCTACCACTGAGATATTAGGGCTATCGTTGGTTGAAAAGAATCCCTCTTGAATGATTGATATACCAACTGAATCGCGCTACCAAATTAAGATTCGGAAAGAGCCCCAACCCCAGATCGAAAAGCACTCGGAGACGAGGGGCCAGTTGAACCTGCGTTGCTGGGGTTGCCATAGCGGTCGCTCGGCAAGGGGCCATGAATCCATTGGTGGCTGAGACTGTCCCAACTCCCAAAACCTTCCACGGGATTGGTACCGCCCAGTAGTGCCAGTCGTTACGAACTCTCGTAACTTTTTTGTTCTGTGTCATTGTTCGGTACGGTAACGGATATACAGGTACAGGTACTTCGTTGGGGAACTCATCAACGCATTGTGGCCGTCCTTGGTCGGGGTTGGAGGGATGTGGAACGATGCATTTGACCAGTGCGATTTCAGCAGATTAACCGGCATGAATCGTGGCAAAGGCGGCTGCATCTGGTGATTGAGTGGGTGCGGTGCATTGTCTGTTAGTGTACCATACGTACCCTTCGCCCGACACAGAAAGAGTCGAGCCAGTTCTCCCGAGGACTTCCTCTGGCAAAGGGAAAAAAAAAAAAAAAAAGAAAAAGAGGACTCCACAACTTTCTCTTGTCGGTCCGGCCGTCATATCAAGCTCCCCTCCCCTCCCCCCCACGTAATAACTCATATTTTTCTTTCTTTCCTCTCTCTTCCGGTCTCTGTATTCTCTCCTACGATGATCTGCTCGATTCGTTTCTCGTCAGCTGGGTTCCCGTCCAAGGCGGGACTGAACGGGAACACCTAGTTAGACCCTCCGTATCCCCCGTCCACGACACCGAATTTTTCTCCTCTCCATCCCCTTCTCCGCGTACGCTCTCCGAAAGGTCCGGTTCTCCGTCCAGCACACGGGGTTCCCCCTTGAGGACGCGGTGCGACGCCACGAGCCGCGGTCCTCCGCGTCGCGGCCCTTTTTTCCTTCCCTATTTTGCTCTAGCTGAAGTTGTCCGTCACCCCGGCATCAAACCTTCCGGCACCCTCGTTCGTTCACATCCAACACCTCGAACACCTCGATACCTGCCTGAGGAACGCTTCGCCGGGCGTTGGCGCGGCAACCTCGACCGCGCAGAGACGACTACAACCTTGAAAACTCTCTCTCCTACCCTCTGTTTTGATTCTCTCACTGCCGGAAAACGTTGAGAACGCCACCGTCAAAATGGCACAGATTCGCTCCATGGAGGCGCGAGTTGGAAGGACCAATCAGAGTAAGTTTTCTTGCTCAGATCATGGAATTCCATGGCTAGACTCGGCTGACGCCGGATGACATTGCAGGATATGGGTCCAAGGGCGAGAGACTGGTTGCCGGCATTGTGCCTCTTTCTCCCGACAAGACCAAGGTGTTGATGATCCAGTCTGCTGGATCAGGAGGTTGGGTGCTCCCGAAAGGTGGATGGGAGACGGATGAAGCAACTGCGCAGCAGGCTGCTCAACGGGAGGCCTGGGAAGAGGCGGGGGTGGTTTGCACGGTTCAGCGCGATCTTGGAGTCATTCCAGACATGCGCCCTCCAGCCCTGGTCACGGCACAGGCACCCAAAGCATCATACCAGTTCTTCGAAGCTACAGTGAATCGAGAAGAAGCGCAGTGGCCTGAGATGCATAAACGCAAACGGCAGTGGGTGACATATGCACAAGCAGCCAGCGCTCTTGCCAACCGACCAGAGCTGCTCGAAGCCTTGAATCGCAGCTCTCTGAAGCGATAGGCCAGGACGTCCTTGGTCTGTGTTACGATATGATAACCCCACAGACATTAACATTGCTTGTTGGTTTTGCTAATGTTCATGGGGCCCAAAAAGAAAACTTCAATTTGGGGGGTGGTGCATTTGTTTACTTTTGCTTTTAATTTTTGTCTCTGCATCCATTGCATGGGGGTTTTTTGTCAGGCTTTTCTCTTTTCTGTTGCTTCGGTGATTTTTTTTTTCTCATGGATGGCTCGACTTGTCTTTTGTTCTGCTTTCTAGATCCGTTGATAGAGGGTGGTTTCGAGTACCGATGGTCTCGGGCGTCAATCAATGGGTCTTTCTTGGGTGCCGAGGAGTTTGACGGCGAATTGTGGTGTCTAGGGCCATCCATGATAATGATAGAAAGGTTTGATCAGGCTGGAGCTGTACACTTGGGGGGGCGGTTGCTGGCGATGATCTCCAGCCAGAAGATCTGAACGAGGTTTTCTCTCGCAAAGTATACAATCCTCATGTATAAATACTCTTGACTGCATACTATGATTACTATGATTAATGTACGGTACACAGCATTGACTCAACATTGACTCATCACAAGAGCAGCTTCTGACTGTTGAGCGTTGAAAATCCGGAGATGCTGACTAATCACTTCGCCGAGACAGAACAACGTCTGGACTGTCCAAACTTGTCAAACAAGCTCGCCTCAGCATCGAGATTTCTTTCAAGAGCCCCTGCGGCTAACAAGAGGGCCCCTTTATATCATTTGGGAAAGGAGAAAAGAAAAGATCAGGCAGCGTCTTCTTGTCCAGTGCATGTGGAACAGGTAGATTCGGCTTTTCAACCCCCAGGAGACCTGCTCAGCGGCTCCTGCGCTGTGCACTTCGGGAAATCACCATGGACTATGAAATGGACATTGAGCCCGTGGGGCCTCAGGTCACGGTGCGCGAGGTACGCTTTTGTTGTTTTCTTATTTTTTTTTTTTCAAGGATCGGACAAAGCTGCGCGTGCTATATCTATGCAATACTAACTTGGTGGTGGCATTAGGCTGAACCCCACCGGGTCGACTTCAAGCTCAGCTCTGTCGACCTCGCATTCGCCAACGCCCTGCGGCGGGTGATGCTGGCGGAAGTGGCGACCGTCGCGATCGATATCGTGGAGATTGAGAAGAACACGTCGGTGATCCCGGATGAGTTTCTGGCGCACCGCCTGGGCCTGATTCCGTTGGTGTCGCGCAACTGCGACCGCGACATGGAGTACAACCGGGACTGCACGTGCGAGAGCTCGTGCGCGCGGTGCAGCGTGCGGCTGACGCTGCATGCGCGGTGCACGACGGATGAGGTCATGAAGGTGTACGCGCGGGATTTTGTCGTCAGCAACGACCGCGCGAATGAGTGGGTGGGCACGCCGGCGATTCTGGATCCGGAGGGGAAAGGACCCTTGATTTGCAAGTTGCGCAGGGGTCAGGAGCTCAAGCTCACGTGTATTGCGCGCAAGGGCATTGCCAAAGAGCATGCAAAGTGGGCGCCGGTAACGGCCGTGGGGTTTGAGTATGATCCGCATAATAACCTTCGGCATTTGGATTATTGGTATGAGGAGGATCCGGCAAAGGAATGGTCAGTCTTGAAAAACCTTTTTTTTTTTCTTTCTTTCTTTACAAGTATCAAAATCTAACGAGAAGAAGGCCCGTCTCGGAAAACGGCAAATGGGAAACCCCCGCTCCTCCCGACCAGCCATACGACTACGACGCCCAACCCACAACGTTCTACCTCGACGTCGAAAGCGCGGGTAACCTGGAACCGGACGCCATCGTCCAGCAGGCCATCTACACGCTGCAGACCAAACTGGCGGCCATCATCCAAGGCCTCACGCACCCGGACGCCGCGCACGGCGGCGCCGGCGCCGGCGGATCCAACGGCACCGGGGACGAGGACATGGGCGTCCGCAGCCCGGATGGCTATGAACCGCCCGAGGGGATCGGCGGCGGGTTCACCGCGTACGGCAATCATCAGATGAACGGACATAGCGGCGGGGCGAGTGCTTGGGGGGGAGGAGGCAGGACGCCCTACGGGGCGACGCCGTATGGCGCGACTCCGTATGGGGCGAGTACGTATGGCGGGGGGGCATAAAAAAAAACTCATCAATCCACGAGTTCATGATTCCCTACATATACTCTGTATCCAATTAGTGTCTCAAGTCTATTTTACCGGGAAGGGTTTTATAATTCGGGCGTTGAGGCTGGATTTGTACCATACCAAATCATTGAATGAATGAATGCTTTGAAGCGAGAGATGGAAAAAAAAAAAAAAAAACAAAACCCGACATTAAGACTATCTCTGCTTGTACCGTACAATCCTCTGAGACAGAGAGAGAGAGAGAGATCAAGCAACGCCGGACACAGCAGAAGCAAGAGACAGCAAAGCAAAACCACCAAGTTCTCCCGCACACATCCATTCTAACTCGACGCGATCAACGCCGTTGAAAGAAAAAAAGCAAATCAAATCCACAGTCAAGTCGCAAAATCAAATAAACCGAACACCGCCCCAGACTGTTCGCCGCAACACCGTTTTCAAATGAGATAGAAAAAAAAAATAAATGAACAGGAAAGAAGAGTGAGAGAGACGTTATTGGTTCAATCCCGGCGTCTCGCTAGTCGGACTGTCGATTCGTAGGGTTGCCTGCTGATGCTGCGCGGCGACTTTATTGCTGCCCGCGCCGTAGACCATCTCCATCAGTTTGGCCTTTTGTCGCTCGCGCACGCCCTGGAGGTAACCGAGCGAGTCCTCGATCGAGCTGATCTGGCTTTCGATCACGGCTTCGATCGGCGCGACAATGTGACCGCCACTTCGTTGCCCGCGGCCGTGACTGCTGCCAGCGACGCCGCCGCTGCCGCCGCCGCTGCGGCTGCTGCTGCTGCTGCCGCCGCCGTTGATGCTGTAGCGCTCGCCCGAGCTGTCGTTCTTCGGCGGCCGGACCAGCGGGCTGACCAGTTTGCGCCGCAGGGTTTCAAGGTTGACTTTCAAGGTCAGCAGCCGGTTCTGGTGGTCCATGAGCATGTGTTTGTTGGCGACCGTGTGCGTGCGCACGCTGAGCAGCAGTTTGCGGTTCTTCTCGTACTTGCGCACGAGTGCGGCGTTGGCGCCCAGGACACGCGTCCACAGCGAGGAGAGCATCTCCCCTTCGGCGCGTTCCTGGTCGTCCGACTCCCGCACAACCACACGCTGCAGGTTCAGAAACTGGTGGTCGATCGCCTCGAAGAGTGCAAACAGCGCGCTTGAATGGGTCAGCTCGTTGTTGATCGATTCCTCCAGCACATTGAGGAATTCCGTAAACGTGCGCATCAGCGCCGCCCGCGTGCGCTGCGTCGACGTCGGGCCCAGCACCGCCGTCACAATGCTCTCCAGATAACCACCGCCGCTTCCGTGCATGGACGAAGGGTCGCCGTCATCGTCGTCGCCGCCACCACCGCCGCCATTCGTGCCGCTGTTGCTGCTGCCGCTGCTACTACCGCTGCGGTAGGACAAGTCCGGAAACCCGATCCCCGTGATCATCGTATGCAGGTTATCAATCATCAACCCAGCCACGCTGCTTGGCGGCTGCGACGACAGCGCCCGCAGCTCCCGCCGCGCCCAGTCCATGACCAGCAGAATCGAGTCAATGTCCGAATCGACGTTGGCAAAGAACCGTGTCAGTTCCAGTGACAGCGCCTTGTACGATTCTGACAACTCATCCAGGAGATTCACAATGATGGGCGCGCTGGTCATGTTGGTGCCCCGCAGTGACTCGCCCAGATCCCACACGGCAACGCCGGTCTCCTGAAGCGTCGTAATCTGCTGGACGCCATTTTCCGAGTAGTGGATCAGCGGTTCAAACGAGCGCGCAAAGGCCGCCAGCTTGACGAGATCTGGGACAGGCTCGGGGGCGGCGGGGAGGAACAGCGCGCGGCCGATGATCAAGGAGAAGAGCAGCACCGTCACAGAGAGAAGAGTATTGGTGCGCGTGCTGGTCATTTGATCGAACTTGTTTTTGAAGTACGTAAACAGAGCTACAAATGGTTCTCGGTGTTGGACTTCAGCGCGCAGGGCGAAGCGAAAGTCTGCACGTGGTTAGCGCATGCGCGAATTTTTTGTGATCCCAGAAAGCATACAATTGCTAACCGTGCTCTTTGATTCCGACGCCTCGCTGGTCGCGCGCGACGGCTCCGACACCGGCTCCGGCGAGACCGAGCGACCCTTGAGCGGCGAATCCGTTCCCGGAGGCAGCGGCACGTTCGCTGCGATGTCGACGTCTGCCAGATTGTCGGCGCGCTTCAAGGGCACCTCTGGAAGCGGCGGCGCCTCAGGCGCGTCCTCATACCGTGGACTCGATTCCCGGGAACCATGCGGCCGCGGGGGCGGTGCGAGCGCCGGCACCGGCAACGTCGGCTTCATCTCGTAGTCGCCCATGTTATCGTCGTCATCGTGGTGCGCGGCGACGTTTCCAACCTCATCGTGACGGTAGGGTCTCCCCGCGAACCATCCGCCATTCCCATTCGACGGGATGTCGGGACGGGGCAGCTTAAACCCGGGCGGAGACCATCGTTCGGGCGGCCCGTCCGGTTCGTCGTCGGAGTCGGAGTCATCCGAGTTTATCATGCCGTCGGAGCGGAAACCCGAGTGCTGGGAGGGTATCTCCAGCAGCGGCGAACTCGCGCGACCAAACTGGGCATCCATGTCCTCGAGCGAGGTGGACAGGGAGGGAGGATCCTCAAACCCTTCGCCGGCCATGGTGGTTAAGCGCATGGTCCATGCGCTTTGCGCTTTTTGCGGTCGACGGGGTAACTTGCGGTAGGACGAGGACGTGTGTGATGGATGACAAGGTACGATGTGTCGCGAATATCCTGCGAGCAGCACGAAACCAAGTTCGCGACAAAGGAACTAAGCGTAGCGCAGTGCGACTCTGCACAAGAAGAAAAAAAAGAACGGGAGGGGAAAGATGGTAAGATCAACGGACGAATGTCTGGCGGGTACAGTACATCAGGCCCCGAACGGCGCAAAGTACCCCGCTGATCTCTGGACGGTCGAGCAAGGGTCTAAGACTTGGGTTAGTGGACGGGAAAAGCCGATCAAAACTGCAGACAAGACTCCGGTCCAATAACCGGCAGTTGACTTTGCTCATCTGCGTAGCGCTAAGCGTTTCTAGGATCCGTTGGTGTGAATAGTAGTGAGTGAGTGGCTGGCCCAATCATCTGCACAGTGCTCTGGTCACTGCCAGCCAACCACGCAGGGAGACGGTCCATTGTAGGACAGAAAAGGCACAGAACAAGATCAAACAAAGTGAAATGGAGCTGTGAATACGAATAGCTGCCTGTATCAACGGTATCAAGGGGCTTCTTCACTTCCCATTCATCCCTCAATGGCGTGGAGAATGGGGTTTGAATCCGAGGGTCCTTTGGTCACATGACCAGCCTAGATAGATATTCGACGGTTTGGCGCCGGATCAGCCAGGCAGCAGTCAGGCAGCAACTCCGAGCGAATTCATCAGTTAGAAGAAACGTGCAGAGAGGAGACTCAAAGTCGTGTTCATTATGTATCTCAACTCACATACAAACCTCACATACTAAAACACAAGACAGACGACCAAAGTACAGAGCGAAGGAACAGTCTTCTATGTCAATCTGTCCCATTATTTTTTTTTCCTGAGCCAGCTCCACGTAATGACAAGTCTATTCAATGCATCGTAATGTTACATGGCCACGCGAATGCAAGTGGGCAGGAGACAAAAGGGAACCGTTTATTTGGTGGCTTCCTTGAGGTAGCTATACAAACTGTCAGCAACATTTGTCTCGGAACGGTTTTTCCAGAGGGGAACGGACGTAATGAGGTCGTTGCGGTCCTTGTTCTTCTTCAGACCGCCAAAGGCCATCTTGGTGCCTGGAATGTACTTCTTGGGGTTCTCAAGATACTCGAACTACATGCGCCATTAGCCAAGTCCAAATTGCTCCGTGCGTAGGTCCCATTCATACCAGAGTGTCCTCGTTCCAGGTAATACCGGCCTGCTTGTTGGCATCGGTGTAGGAGTAGCCCTCGACGGCGCCAGTCTTGCGGCCGAACAGACCGTGCAGGTTGGGACCAATCTTGTTGGCACCGCCCTCCTCGACGGTGTGGCATTGGGCGCAGCGGGTCTAAAGAGAATCAGCACAAGCGATGCAAATGTTGACTGGGAGCGAACGGTCGCACCTTGAAGAGGTTGGCGCCCTTGCTAGCGTCGCCTGTTGAAAGCTCTGTCAGCTGTGTCCTGCTGAGCTCGACTAAGAATGCTGTTCGCCTCTGAATGACGCATTGCGAAAACAATCGCCACGCTTCAAGAGGATTTGTTGCACAACGCTTTTCCAGGCGACAAGGCGCTTGGAATGGAGCAACAATGCATCACGAGCGACCGATTGAGGCTCAAGCGGCAAAAGCCGAGCAAGTTGCGCAAGAAGCAGCTATACTCACCAGGTTCGAAAGAGCCACCCTTAGCCATTGTGACGACAGAAAGAGTAAATATCTACTGAGAATAAAGTCTCGAGACGAGATGAACCCAGGAAATCCAAAAGAACAGAAATGCAACCGACTGAAGAGGTTTCGTCGTAGACTGGGAGAAGAGAAAGCAAGTTTTTTTTTTCTCTTTGGAGAGCAATTTGTAGGCGTTCTCGGGGGAGCCGACCGCTGGCCAATCAGAGCCACGATGATTTCAATTCGTGGCCACCGAACGTCTCCGGGCGAGTTCGGAGTTGCCGGACGGGCGCAACCGGAACTATTTCTTGGCTTTCTTTAACCGATCTTTATTTTTTTTCCCTTCGTTGCGGTCAGTTTTCTTTCGAGTTGAATGCTCTTGATGGTCCTCGCATGGCCATCGATTTCTATGTTGCCATTGTGTGTTGATGGAAGCATGGAAAGGCTTCCGCCGGAATCCTGGACTGCGCAAATTGGCCTTGAACGCTGTTCAGCTCGACCAGTGTTAATCTCGAAGAATCGTATGATTCGCCGCCCTTTCGGAGCCAAGAGCGTAGTAGAATCGCAGAGAATGCCGGACTGCCGGAGACTCTAGTCAAGGAGTACTCGTTGGTCTAACCCTAAGTCTTCCGAATCTGACGCTCCCTACATGATCCAAGACAAAACCGCACCGATAGTCAGAGACATATGTAGTACGTAGTTTCTCGAACAAAATAGTATGTACAGAGAACGATAGATTGATGTCCATTGCTCTATCCAGTCTATGTAAACCGCATGCTAATGTACATCCGACGTAACCATCCAAATCACCATATCCCAAGCCACTTCTTCACAGGCCTGACCTGCCCCGAAAAGTCACGATACTCGAGAGACTCCGACCCTTGCGGCGAGGACGACGGAGAAGAAGAAGAAGAAGAGGAAGAGGCATCCACATCCTTCGCAACCGGCGACTGATCATCCTCCACATCGGTCGATCCGTTCTTCTCGGGCTCCTCCAAGCCATGCGCAATGCGGAACTGCCGCCGCTTCTCCGCGTCCTCAACGCGACGATGCCGTCGCTCACGGGTCAGCTGCGATTCATGCTCGACATGCATGCGATACACATTGAGCGCCTGTGCGATCGTATCAATGGGGTGCGACAGTAGGCCCGACCAAGGCGGCAAGAGATGCGCAAAAGGCGACGTGCGCTTGAAGTTTTCCGTAAATGTAAAGAAAGCGAGACTCGTCAATACACCCTGTACCAACACCATCAATTTCTGCTCTACCTGAGTTGTAAAAAGAGAAGAAAAAAAAAAAAGTGTCAACCCACCATTGCAATCCACGCATGAATCCACCTCGTCGTCAAGAACTTGTGCATCACCGTTCCCTCCGGCGGAAACATGTGCGGATACCTCTTCGTCTTCTGCTCTTCCTTCTCCTTCTCGGAGAGCGGCGGACCGGGATAGTTGTATGGCGCCGGGTTGACGACCTTCCCATTGCGCAGCTGCACCACCCGCCGGGAAGGGTGCGACGGCGGCCGAAACCTGTCAGGCTTCTCTAATAGGCGTGGATTCTCCTCGGAAGATGATCTCCATGGCGAGGTCGTCGTGAACGTGCGCCGTGCAGAGGCCGCACCCGTTTGTCGGCGGGCAGTTGTTGCCGCGAAACGGAGGGTTCGAGGCGAGATGCCTCTGGGGAGGAGGAATTGGGGAATGATATGTGTCGAGGCCATTTTGTTCTTGTGTCTTATCAGCGGTAAAGCTACCGCGATCGAATGGTTTTCTATTCTTGTTGGAGCTTCCTACGACAAAAGTGAACCAGAGTGGAGCATACGATCTGCATTCTGCAATCGATGTTGATCACGTGATTCTATACCTGACCATGAGAATGGTCGTCTACGGAACGTCCAGAACTTGGGCATCACAGTATTCGCTCGCATGGCACCGATATCGATGTAAATGAGGGTGCTCGTAGTGCCACGGGTGTTCGGGGCGGCGCATGGCTCGTAAACCCGAGCAACAAGCACTCAAAAGAGTAGAATGGATCCCGCTGGATGGCCCCAAAATCTCCAACGACGACCGGACCCGTGCGCATCGTTCCTTTCGGGCGACGTGTCGAACGTAGCTCCAGCTCAGCTCACTTCCACTCCCGCAAGACCCTCCATGACCTCGTCACCGACGCCCCCCTTTTCCAGCACCATCTTGACCATCTTGGAGATGACGCGCCGAGAGACACCGCCCCGACGTGGCCTCCAGACGCCAGGCACGTTCTCCTCCACGGGAGCAGGTTGAGGGGGCGGCTCTTCTCCGGCAACAACGGCCAGGGTCGCCGCATTCTCCGAGTTGGGGATCCCTTGATTCGTGAGACGGGAAGGAGGATCGATGGTTCGAATTGAGAGCAATTTCAAACGCCCGTCGTCTCCATCCTTTCCATCGTCTCGTGCGACAGAGACTGCAAGAACGGCGTCCGCAACCGCAATCTCCTCCCGGGTAGGATCGAAGATCACATTATTCCCGGCCGAGACGACGAGCAAAGTCACGGGAGGACGAGCTTGTCTCGTCAGGTTCTGTTTCGACGGCCGCGGGTAAAGATACTCGGCCGCATTCCAGTCGTCGTCGAACATGGGGTCTTCCTCGCCTTGTGACTTGAGTTTGGGTAGCCGAGTCGATAGAAGGGCAAGATGCGTAGTCAATGACAGTAGCGGAAGGGGATATGAGGCCGGAGGAGACAGAAGTAGGATCTACCACGTCGCACTGTTAAACTTCATCGAGAGGACAGAAGGGGCACAAAAGTCACGTACATCGATATATAACCTCCAGTGCCATCGCCGATTGATAACCAGACGACTCCTCAACCCGCCTGCCATCGACGAATCCGTGCCGACGTTGGATCCCACAAGAGACTCCCTCATCATCTCCGACAGAAACACCGGCAGCGCATCGTCGTCGCGAAATCCTGGGATCTCGATGGACATTTGAACCCACGCGCTCTGGCCCGCCGCAGCTTGTGATCCATCTCTTCCCCCTTCACCGGCATCTTCGTCCGCGGCGCCCCCATCATCTTGCTGCAATTCCTGCAGTTGTCGGAAATCGAGGGCGTCTGACGCCAGGGTCCGTTCCACCTCCGCCTTCACCCCGACAATCGCTTCTGAACCGTCTGCGAACCCGATGCGCGCGCTGCCGTTGGCGCCGGGAACGATGCCCGTCTCCGCGGTCAGCGGTCGAAATTGAGTGGGCGACCGTCCATCGGGTCGAATTGGTCCCTCGGGCAGGGCAAGGGAGTCGTACAGATAGGAGAGTTCGGCCGGAGAGATGTGCGGGGTTTGGGACGAGGATGTCTGTTGCGCAGGCGCCATTGTTCCGCTGAAGATTTTGGGTGATGCGCCGGAGTGGGGAGAAATGTAGTCAGACTGTCAAGCTTCAAAGCAGAGAGAGCATCGGTAGTTCGTACTCGAGTTACGCCTGGTTTTGCGATGGTGAAAAAAAAAAAAAAGACCTTTCGTATCTAGTCCCCGTATAGGATTGAGGGGCAACGGGCCTAATGAGGCAACAATGTGATCTTTTTAGAGGAGCAGCGAATTCGCACAGCTCGAGTTCCAGTCGGGGAAATCGAAATGGTGGACTGGATGCGATCTCGTGCGGAGGAAATTCTTTCACAGACTCCGCCTCTCCGCTCCAGGTCGATGGTTACGAATCCTGCACCATTTGCACCAAATCACCATGAACTTATTATATTCAGCGGTAACTATTCAACCTAATTATGTATATAGTAATATATTACAACAAGATTAGTGTATGTATATGGGCAACCAATATTCCATCACTTCCGGAGTCAGAATCAGGTGAACCCAGGGCCCTGCAGGTTTGGAAGAGAGAAATGCAGGGAGAAGCACACATGTACAGAGAAGGGAAAGAAGACACAAGGAAAGGAGGACGTCTCAAATCCCTCGATGACAGGATGCAAAGGAGAGGAACGCCATGTCTGGAGGCATTTCGCGACTCGCGCGAAGGACAAGGAATGACAGGGGTAAAGAAAGGGTAAACAACACAGGTAAAGAAGCATGCAAAAGTATGCCAGAAGATGTCCCGGGCAAATCCGAACACACAAACCCAAAATAATACACGTCTATATCAGTCAGGGGTATGAAATAGAACAAAAGGTAAAAAAGAGATGCTGAGAAATGGGAAAACCCTAACGTCGCCCGACCCAGATAGAAGATGCGACAGGGAGCATGGAAGATCACGAAAAAAGAGTCCCGTGCCCCAAACGCCAGAGGAAATATCAAACTCCCCATATGGATGCGAATCGCACGAGACAAAAAAAAAAAAAAAAAAAAAATAGGCGTGGCCACTATCGGATGTGAGATCCCGAAGCCAGAATGCTGGCAGCCACGGTGCTCGCCCATTCGTCATCTCCGTAGGGGGGAGTCGGCCATTGACAAGACGAGGTATCATCCTCCCTCTTGCCAATGCCGGCGCCATCATCGGCGCCGGTTGGGGTCAGGTCACGATGACCAAAGGACACTCCGTCACGCTTCGCAGAAGGAGAGGGGGTCGGGTAAGGATTTAGGGAGCGAGCGGAAGCATTCACCAGCGTCGACTGGTTGCTCTCGAGCCCATCGACCGTAGAGGAATCATCTTCGTAGCCATGAGCCAGCCGCGAGGCGACCGTATTGGCGCAATGGAGCGCCTCGTCGAGCAGCTCATCCTCCTCCTCTGGCGTTTCATAGCGATGGACCGGGTTCTGGGACATCTGCGTTGCCCGCCAGGTCCGGCTCGGCGAAGGCGCCGGGCCGGCGGTAGGGTTGGCGCTTTCCGTCGTCGAACGAAGCGAGACGTTGGGGACCGATTGCCGCTTCGCCAACGTGTTGTTGGGCGCCACCGTGGGCTGGGCGGGAGGGCTGGAAGACTCAGACCCGTATTTGATGCTCTGCAAAGCTTGGTCCAGATCTGACAATTCGCCGATCTTGGCGTCGGACGCTTGCAGTGAGTCGAGGGCGACGGAGGAGCGATTGGACCACGGAGCGCAGCCGGCATTGGCTTCCACATCATAATTCGAACCACCTTGGTTTCGCCCCGACAGCCTGCGGGCGCGTTTCCGTAAATGAGAAAAGAAGCTCTCCTTCTGCGGCGTCGGGGATGGCGCGCCGCTGCCGACGCCGTTCAAAGCCCGTTCGGCTTCCTGTCGGTGCAGGTCGACGTAGTGGTTACCGTGAGAGTTGACCGACAGTTGGCGACCGATTTTCTTGGACGTGGAGGCTTTGGCCTCCTCGCTATGGTCATGCGATAGCGTGGAGTTGGCCTGTGCCGTCACGGCATTCGACAACGGCGACACGGGACGGATGGACGGCAAGATCGGCATGGGGGCACCATTGGCCCAGGTGGCACGCTTGTTCGCCGCCGACGCCTCCTTGGATTGTTGCGCCGGCATGGTGTTGTAACCGAGCATCGATGGACGGGCCGACTGCTGCTCTGCGTCCGCCAGCGGTGCGGGACTGTCTGACCGGGCGACCAGCGACCGTCGGAACCAGGAAGCCCGCACCGAACCACCAGCGGACGCGGTGGCCTCCTTGGGCGAGGTCGTGAAGCTCTTCTCGGACATCTTGCGGCCGAGCAGCCGCGAGGCAGAGGACTTGGGCCGCAGGGGATCGACGGCATCGGTGAAGTATTCGTGATTCAACGCTTGGGCGGATGTTGGTCGGTTGCGAGGATCCCACATGAGACACCATGTGACAAACTGGGCCAACGAAGAGGGCCAATGGGGTGGTTGGAGGATGCTCTCCATCGAGTGCGGCGCCATCTACATTGGCATGTGAGTTATTTTTTTTCTTTAAAAGAGATACTTGATGCAGATGAAGCAAAACGTACCTTGGGAAACGTGAACCCCAGCTTCTGGGCCAGTCGATTCCCTTCGCGCCACTCTCCGCCGCCGACTCTGGCGCCGGACTTGTTGTACCAGTTGCCGGGACTGCCCATGATCTCGCAGATCCGCCACACCTGGTCGACTTCGTTGCCTCCGGGGAACAGAGGCTTGAGAGTCGCAATCTCTACTGCCATGGCACCGACGGCCCACATGTCCACTGGGGCGGAGTACTCCCCGGCTCGCAGCAGCACCTCGGGCGCACGGTACCAGCGGGTGGAGACATAGGACGTGTAAGGAGCCTTGGAGTGGACTTCCCGTGCCAGGCCAAAGTCGGCGATCTTGACGGTGTATGTGGGTGGGGTGGCGGGCGGGGTGACCAGGCTCGAGTATCGTGCGAAGGGGTTATCATTGGGGGCGGATGTGGAGATGAGGATGTTCTCGGGTTTGATGTCGCGATGGAAGAACTGACAGGAATGGATATGGTGGAGGCCAGAGAGAATCTGGTAGAGGATGCTCTTTACGTGTTTTCCATCCAGGGGCTTGTTGTCACGCGCTTTCATGAGCTGGTACAGGTTGCCATCCATGTACTCCATGCAGATGTGCAGTTTCTTGGTCAATGGGTCGAGGAAGATGTCGAGGGCTGGGACGATGTGAGGATGAGGGGGAAGCGTTCGGAGGAAGATGACCTCGCGGAGTTCCAAGCACGCCGCGAACGACGAGAAGGTCTTCTTCATGGTTTTGATGGCGACCTGTGATGGGATTGTTATACCACACCATCACAAGAATTGAAGGGGATTGTGCCTACCAATGATCCTCGACGCGCCACATGGGCGCCAGCAGTGCGCACGCGCGCCACCACGACACTGCCGAAGGAGCCGTCTCCAATCTCCTTGAGCACCTCGAACTTGTCCTCGAGGGTCAAGTTGGAGTGGCTCGGGTTGGCCCGAGAGGAGTATTCGTGGGAGACCGCCATTGGTGTGTGCTCTTCTCTTCTTCTGCCTGCAGAGAGAAACAAGAGACCACGGGAGGCGACTGTCAGGGGATGGGGTCAGCGTCCACTGGTCCTGGCCAGGGGGGGATGGCCGGCAACTCACTGGAGAGAGAGAGGAGGGGGGTTGGGGGGGTTCAGATGCGGATGATGGCGGTCTAGCGGGGTGTTGTGATCATTCTTCGCTGGGCGGTGGTGCAAAGCAGACAGGATGGAGTTGCGGATGAACGGCAGGGAGAAGAGACAGGCACGGTGCAATGGGTCACAGAGAGAGAGAGAGAGACAAGAGAAGCAGAAAGCAGGGAGAGACAAGGAATGAAAGAGCAAAACAAGCGAGAGAAAGGAGAGACTTCGGGTCAGGCTCAGGAGCGAGAGAATGACAACGGGTCGGTGAGCAGAGCACGGTCCGAGGGAATGATGATTGGAAGACGGGAGCAAGCAAAAAGGGCGAAGTGGGAAGATCTGGCAGAGACGGAGGTTCCCAGGACCCAATATGCTGGACACGGCGGGACGAAGCTAACTTAGCGGAGCGATCCTAAGATTTCCAAAATCCTAACGGTCCCTTTTGGGGGGGGGAGGAATTCCTGGAATAAACCAATGGACCGCCACGAGCGTCAGGGAGGTCGGCGTCGGGTTGACAGCGTTGCGGGCTTTTTTGGCCTTTTTTTTTTTTTCCCACGAGGAAAAAAATGGGGACGGGCCAAAAGGGGTCGTGGAGACGGGAGGCGCAACGGTCCGAGAACAGTAACCAGACTAAGGCAGAATTGGTTCAAGCCTGGGGCGGCCAAATTTTCTGCGTCTCGCACGGATCACCGTGGTCAGGGGGGAGGAGGAATGCGGCGTCCTCGCAACGACGCGATCAAAGCGTCTTTGACTCTTGATCCATGCAGTGAGCATTGATTGATCGATTTCCAAGCTGCAGGAGATCAGGAACAGAGAGAGCTCTCGCAGAGATCAGCTCTGCAGCAAACACGGCGAGAGCAGAGCACCGGCGTTGTGCAGTTGAACGACGACCCACTTAGGGCAAGCCGCCAAGTGGGTGCAGAAGAAAAGCGCAAACTCTCAAAGTAGCAGAGTTACTTTTTTACTAGTAAACCCATGTATGTACGTATGTACAAGGACAGAGGGGAGTTTGAGTTTCCAGCCTGAGCCATCGTCTTGGAGAGGAGCTCTCCGGGGCCGCGGGTCTGCTGTGGAATTCCGGAATCCGAGGTTAATCCTGCAACGTGACGAATTGACGAATTGGTGGCTGTGGTGAGCTATCGTAGAATAACTACCGAGTAAAGTTACTCGTACGGAGTAGTCTACTCCGTCTATGATAGGTTATATCATTATGGATTGAATTCAGTCGAGAAAAAGCGGCAGAAACCAGACCCGAAACGGAGGACAAGCCCGAACTCAAAAAGCCAACGCAGAAAGCCCAAGCGACCGCGGAAAATAGGGATGTGGCCCGCGTTCGCACCGCGCCGAGCCATTCCCATTCCAGAAAGTCTCCAGCGGGCAGTGGGTGCATTTCCTCCCGCCCAGCCAATGCTGGATTGCTGGAACGGCCGACGGCGGAGACTCGGTCGAGTCATGCAACCCTAAACCCTAAATTGCCTAGCCGATGGGAACTCTCCTAGACTGATTCGGGAAAAGCCTGGTCTTTGTCGTCCGGCCGACTTCCGCTTGGTCCGCAGTCTGGAACCCCTGAGCCTGAACGAGAGCCAGGCACTGGGGTGAAATACGAGTATGGAGGACGGGTGGTGGCGTGGTTACCCAGCAACAGAGGAAATCAGAATGCCGGCTTGCCGGAGTCGATGACAGTTGACATGATCTTTGAATACTGAGGTTACTCGATACAAATACCGAATCTACGGCTGAACTGCATGCAGGATCGTGGTCAGCGGAACACTGGATATTAGACCAGGGTTAACTGAGCAAATGGCCGCTGGCAAGGACCTGGTGATAAATTGCTCGTAGTTTGTCTGTTCACACCGCAGGACGGAGGACTTCGTAAATAAGTTACTCGTTCAGCAAATGGTCAGACCGACAAACGACAAACACGACAAACGAAGATCGACTATCATTGGCTGAGGCGGTAACAAATGAGCGATTTGGATTTTTCCTTTCTCTCACCTTAAATTATTCCGTTCAGAACTTCATTGTGCTTCTCTGCCGACATCGGACTGCTCTCAATCTCGGGCCAGCTTATCAGTTAATCTCCCTCCGGAAATCGAGGATGTCCGACGTGCGCGAAATTCAAGTCACAAAAACATAGAAAGCAAAACCCCAAGAACTGAGCCTGCCAGTTGACAAAAAAAGTGTGAAAGGGGTGAAACCTAGGAAAAAAAAGAAAGTAATCCGCTGAGTCGGAATCGAACCGACGACATCCAGATTGCGTGGTTCACATTACAGTCTGGCGCCATAACCAACTAGACGATCAGCGGTTCTGGCCGCAACGGCATTTACTTTCGATACATAAGCCATCCCCATACGAGAACAGGATCGTCAAACCAATATCGAAGTTCGGCCAAACTCGTACCAATTCAAAGTCCTCAGTCATTGCTGATACCAGCCAAACAAAAAATTGTGTCTCGGGCAGTCATACCCATGTTCTAGCACTTGGATACAAACTCAGCTGGTGTACTACAAGTGGAACTACTCGTACGACATCCAGTCTTTTTTTTTTTTTTTTCAATCACCTTGCTGGCACACGTGACCCACCTTGCCCTCAAATCTTCCAGAAGTTTCAGCACTTGCCATTACTCATATATCGATGTTGAGGGCGCTGGAAACTGGCAGCATGTTAGCTCAGAGGAAGAGCGCCGGGCTCATAACCCGGAGGTCCCTAGATCGAAACTAGGACATGCTACACTGGCTGCTTGGGTTTTTTTTTTTCTGTGTGTTCTGTTCTCTTTTGTCCGCTACCGCTCTGTGACGTCACGAGTTACTCGGACCAAGAGCGCTTCGCTCGAAAATGTGTCAGTAGTAGATCGCTGTCAAAAGAATGATAACAGTCCAAATCCTTGCGACACCATCAAGTCTCATCAAAGTTTCAACAACAATAATGCGAACTACCATGGACAACCAAGGGTCTTTGGGCCGTCCTCGCTACTCACCATTAGTTACCACCAACTATGGAACGCTCGACCCATGGTCCCACCGAAAAGTCAATAATATATATATTTTATCGGAAAACAATTTCACCAGCGTTTGGAGTGGGTGCGACACGCCAAATTGCGGATCGACTTGAAGATGTCGTCGTGGTGCCCAGGTTCCTTTCAGGGTCCATTCGATAAGGCTTGAGTTGTAGGACATCATGGCATTCATTTCCAAGGTCGATGAACTCGATCATCTGTCTTCCACGCCATCCACCCTTAATAATCACCCAACATGATCGTCTTCCTATTCTAAATATATACCTATCGGACGGATGGTATGCTTCTTGCCCTGGGATAAATCAGCGCCAGGCCGTCCAAGGCCAATAGAGTTCTCACGGCGTATGTCTCTACTATAAATAATCCGGAAATAACACTTTGCGGCAGAATGAATTGGTCGTCATCATCGGCACAGCAACCGGCAAATGTGCTATGTCGCAGTGCTACAAGCCAAGTACTTTCGAGTTATTGATGGCAAATACATGATGAGATAGATAATTTCCAATGGCGACTTTCAGGAACCAAAGCGGACGCGAGTTGGCAAGATAGCTGAAGAGTTATGTCACTTTTCTGCAGAGGTCTTTTGAGTGAAGTCACTTTTCAAGACAATGGCAATCCAATGAATCCATTAGCAAGTGGTGCAGTGCCTTCCTGTTTTCTTTGCGTCTGGAAGGCCACGCCGTCAGGAGAATTGCAACACTAATTCGATAGTATAGATCCGGAGAGATCACCGAAGTCAACCTGTGGTATGTGTTTGACTACGACTTTCACTGTGTGTATAACTCAGTTATTCGATGACTAAGATTGCCCAGCGAAACTCAGCCTGTCGTCGTTGTCTCTCGAAACCATCCGTTCACGATACTGCAACCTGCATCTTTGATTGAGTACTCACCGATGGCAATGTTGTCCAAGGGTTCAAGACTTCAAGAGGCCAAGAATAATGATCTCACGCGGAGCCCACCGCGGTGGAGTAGACACCGCCGACTCCCAAAGTCATTTGGGATCTGCGGGGTTCGCCCATACATCCGATAGCAGTATATTATCAATCAATCGCCGAGGTCCGAAAATGCCTCCCCAGCACTTCACAAAGTGTTCAAGTCGTTTGACCAGATCCTCGACCTCAGAAGAACAGTGCATATAGCAGATAATGCCCCGCGGGGTCTTCCTTAGTCCAATTGACGACAAGCCCGGCAAACCGGGCCAAGTCTATTACCCTCTAGTTCAGAAAACAGTTCCACAGCCGACGCCGACAGGCACGCAGCTTCTGATCAAGCTCACGGCAGCGTCCCTGAACCATCGCGACCTGTTTCTCAGGCAGCATCTCTACCCGGGCCTCTCCTTCGATTCACCACTTGGCTCGGACGGCGTGGGCATCGTTGTCAGCACCGGTCCCGACGTCCGCTATCCTTCGCAATGGCAAGGAAAACGAGTCATTCTGAACCCTGCAAGCGGCTGGCTCGAGGACCCCGACGGGCCTGAGAACCCAAATGGCTTCCAGGCTCTCGGAGCCAACAAGCTCGAACCTCGCGGCACGTTGCAGGATTATGTCCTCGCGGATGAGTCTGAAGTTGAAGAAGCTCCGGCCCATCTGACTGATGCCGAGGCTGCGGCATTGCCATTGGCGGGTCTTACGGCCTGGAGAGCGCTCGTCACCAAAGCTGGCGAGAGGAATTCCCGCTCTGGGGCGACAGTCTTGATTACGGGGATCGGCGGCGGCGTTGCCCTGTTCATTCTCTCCTTTGCAGTCGCTAGAGGGGCCAATGTTTATGTGACGAGTTCGAGCGATGAGAAAATCAAGAAGGCAATTGAGTTGGGTGCCAAAGGTGGTGTGAACTACAAGGAGCAGGACTGGGAAAAGTCCTTGCTTTCTCAACTACCAGAAGGGAGAAAGGCATTCGATGCCATCATCGATGGCGCAGGTGGCGATATCGTCGAAAGGGGTGTGAAGATCCTAAAGGTTGGCTTTAGTTTTCAATACTAGTATTCAACGTGACTAACTACTGCTAGGCCGGTGGAGTGATATCAGTGTATGGCATGACCGTGGGCCCCAAAATGCCCTTCACTGTGCACGCATTCTTGAAGAACATCGAGGTTCGTGGAACATCCATGGGATCCAGGAAGGAGTTCAAGGAAATGGTCGACTTTGTCAAGGAGAAAAAGATACGCCCTGTTGTTTCCCGCGTTCTGGAGGCGGATTTGAGCAATATTGCCGCATTGGACTCACTATTTGATGATATGAAGGCCGGCAGGCAGGTCGGGAAACTGGTCATTGAGTTTGGAAAGGAAAACAGCGAGCCGAAGTTGTAGGCGTTTCGAATTTCTTGATTGACTTGGGCCCCCGTAACATTCTGAGCAGTCCCAGTAGGACTTGAGGTCCTGCAGAGACGGGGTAAAGAAAAAACCCATGATGTCCTTCAAATTCTGTCATATAGATGTTATTGATAAATCCATCAGCTGAGAACTAGACAACAATTTGTGCTCCTGCTTTCTCGGGAACGCGCTCGACCGTGGCCTCGATCTTCTCCGTCATCAAATGCTTGACCCCCTTGAGACACACAACCGACAGCAACCCCAAGACTACGAACGGGGAAACACTCGCCCAAGCCAAGTGATAAGCGTGCGCATAGGCATGATGACTAGCATTCTCCGCGCTCGCGATGATCGTCGCGTTGATTCCGGGAATGTCGTCGTATCTCGCCCCAGCCTGAATAGCTTCCAGAAGCATGGAAACCGAAGATTGGGGAAGACCGGCGTCAACAGCGGCCGCAGTAACCTGCGGAGCCCACTTAGAGCCGAGGACGCCCTGAATAATGGCGTCGAGGACAGCGGAACCAAAGGCACCGCCAATGGCACGTGCAGAAAATGCCAACCCGGTAGCTGTGGACAGGTGCTTGTGCGGTGCGGTGAATTGGACGAGGGCTACCAGAAGGGTCAGGGGGCCAGACAGGCCGATTCCGATCAGAATGCTATAGCCAAGCTGGGCCTTGTTCATTTCTGGGGTGATGGTGGCATAGCAGATGGTCCTGCATTGAGATAGCGATGAGAACTCAAACGCTGCTTATAACCCTTTATAAAACTGGACCGGCACTTACCCGACAAGGAAGAAAGCGAATGAAACGGCCACCGGCCATTTCAAATCTTTCATTACGGTCGAATAAAAACTGAATCTGGATCAGTGTCCCCTCTCCGAAGCAATATGTGGAAGGAACTACTGTACGTTACGAAGCCAGACACAACTGCGGCCGAGCCCGACACTGCAAGGCCTCGGAGCCCGATGATAAACGCGTCCGTCTCGAAACCTAGATGGAGGATGATTTGGGGAATGATGGCATTGACGGCACTGTAGAACAACCATCCCTCAACTGCAAAAGCAAAGACAGATAGTGCGAAATTGTGCGAGCCCTTGAAGAAGACGTGGGCCACCAGGCCATCATCTCGTCCTTTCCATTCTGCAATGCAAAAAAAACAAGGTATTAGCCAGAGGAAATCCAGACGGAGTATCAAATAATCATCACTTGCCATAGAGACAGAAGACTACGAAGAATACCAGGCCGATGGTCAAAGGTGCTGCGACATGCGCATCCGACCAAGGGTAGACGCCTGCGGCCCAGTTCAGAGCGAGCAACATCGTCGTGACGCCGATAATGAACAACGTTGACCCGATGGGGTCGCATGCCCAGACATGGCTCTTCCAGGACTTGCGGGGGTATTCGGTGTTCTTTTGTGGATGGTAAAACAGGAACAACCCGACCGACGTTGCCAGATGGAGACCAGCCTGAATCCAGAAAATATCTCGCCAGCCACCTAGGTGGGCTTTGGTAACACCGCCAGCAATAAGACCGCCTGAGCTGCACAGGAATGACGCTCTCTCAGTTTCAAAACCCTGATATGGGCTTACGGAAAGTCTACACTTACATTCCACCGGCGGCGCCACCCATGTACGCCAACCCGTTTGCCAACGCACGATACTTCAGCGGCAAAATCTCGCTAGGAATAGACTGGACGATAGCAATCGTCGCCAAAGTTGTGCCGATCAGGATCCCTCCACCGATCAACATCGACATTGAGGTCGCCCTGGCCGAGACCACCGCGCCGGCGAAAGCAATCAGCGGCGGTATGGAGGCGAGATACTTTCTATCGAGGACGTCACTCAATCGGCCCACAATGGGCGACATGACGCTTTGCATCAGGAGTGGTCCTTCTACAAAAGCACACGAGTAAATAAGCAGTGCTTCTAAGCGATAGCACGGTCAAGAGTGGGAAACCAACGGATAATCCATCCTGCCAGCCCAGGATCACCGCCGAGATCACGTAGAATGAATGCAATGACCGAGCCTGCCGCTGTCACGACGAAGACTTGGGCAACAATTGCGAAGCAGGAGACAAAGACAACGACCCAGGATCGCCAGCTGAGCTTGATCTTAACCTCTTGGGGAGGAGTCGGTGAGGACAATGCGTCCGCATCTTCGATCTGCTGAGCTTGCGGACCGATATCCCCAAGCTTGGTATCACTTGCGGGAGAATCTGAACCCATTGGATCAGTCTTTGAGATGTATTAGATAAAAGCTCCCACACCAGAGAACGACAGAATCAATCCGGGTCAGATCACAGAGGTACAGGGCCTCCATCGCCATGCTTTTGTATTATCAGGCAGATACCCAGATTCCCCACGGGGTAGGTCCATGATGCGGGGGGAAATCCGGCTGGTGTTGACGGCGCTTGTACTGTGTTGATGACACGGGATTGAGCCCCACGAAGAACCCACTGATTTATTTTGGCAGGACGAAAAATGTCAGTACAGAGATGAAGTCTCCGGTTGGGATGGGAATGGGATTTCTGGTGCAGTACAATCCATATACAGTGCTTACTCTTCGGCAGTTAGTATTGAAGCATTGCCGAAGGGCGTTGTTGACCTCAGTCGAGACTTGACGGTTCAAACCCTAACGGAGAGCGAACTGTGCTGACTGAAGTACCTTTTTGGGTCGAAGGTATTAGTACCCCATAAGCTAGGTACCTCTTGTGAGGATACGAATAACATACTTTTTGCCATTTGAGGCCTGATCCACTCGAAAAGTCAGTTTTTTCACCGACTCATTGGTGTTTTGCTTTCCGGATAGCCGGATACAGGGCCATCAAGGTTCATCGAGGACTGTCATGCAGGCTTGTCGGCAGTCAAGACTTTTCCAATATGCTTTTCTGAAGCTACAAACTGAATCTCAGCCATGCTGAGGTTCGAACAGCTTCGACACGCCTACCCGCGTCATACCGACATTGTGTTGTTAAACGTTTCCTGCGACTTCCTAGCGCTTCCGATCCTTTCCGGGGTCAACAGCCAAATAATTTGACTTGGCTTTCGACAATGATGGACTCCAAGACTCAAAGCCACTGGCGTCTAACTCTGTTGACGGAATATGTGACCGTCGCCATTTGGAATACCAAGTGGTCATGTTAAACGTCAAGCATTCAACAATAGATCACGAGGGCTCTGGTGCTATCCGAACACTGTAGCATCAAATCAGCAATCATGGAATGCATGGACAAGGCCACGAAAGGAGATTCTGAATGGGGGACGTTAGCGAAACGACACAAGCGCCCGCATACAACACAATAATTTGCTTTTCTGTCTGCTTCCCAGTACTTGAGGGCGAAATGCTGCTCGAGAATGTTAGTACACCAGGCACGCTATGGGAATGACTGGTTGTTCTGACGCCTCTCGACAGAAAGAGAACTAAAAATTACCTGGTCGGTAGTTAAGTTTAGCAGAACAGCCGCACTCATGTCTCTGGACAAGATTCAGCAAGAGACGATACTGTGCCTTGTAGGATGATGGCAAGTCATTCAACATCCATCTCTGGGCCGAAGCTGTGCCAATGATGGCTCATGAAATGCACAATGCATGGACGAACCATGTAGATGGAATTGATGACATTTTTCAAGACCAAGATAGTAGTAGATTGGTCATTTCAATAATGATTGATTCATTGGTCCTCTTCTCTCTGAGAGATGGCATCTATGCACTTTGTGAACTGTTGAGAAATCACCTGAAGAGGAAAGGTTTTAGAGCGTTAAGGGAGATAGATGAAGCAGGATGAAGCAGTAGGCTTAAATGAAAGGCACGAAGGGAAAACTCCTTTGTTGGTTGTTTCAGTGATTGAGCTTGTGCCCTCTGCATGGCATACGGTTCGTGACCCTTGCCCCTTGAATGATGGTAGCTAGAGAGGACGGATGAGATCATGAGATACAGTATCGACCATGCCGGTAATGGTCAACTTACTCTTACGTAGGTTATCTGTATGCATTCTGTAACTTACAGTTATCATTGTATAATACTAGTAATAACAGACATGACGTATTGTAACAAAAGACCTCATTGGCAGGGGACGCTTAGCATGGAAATCCGTTGGCTTTGGTAACCTCTGTGCCTACGGAGTAATCGAAAATTTCATACTGATAGGTTACGACACACTTGACGTCAAATAGATACGTACTACGAGTAGTAGGCCTAAGGTATTGTAATGCTCGTTCACCGGCATTCTTCCTTGTCCCTGGCCCAATGCTTCGTTGTCTATTTAGTATTGCGTACGGAGTACGGAGTACAGCTGGCCGAGAAATGCTGTTGTGTCCGACAAACCGTGTAACCTGGCTTGCGCGAAGCTGTGGACAAGTGCTTTGCGATCTCGTTGGTTATGGAGCACGAAGCACTTCGTACAAAATGGCAAAAGTGGCACATGCTCCAAAATAAGCTTTGAAAGGTCGCATGGCCGGTACAGGGTTACGGTTGCAGGGTAGCATTCACCGTGGCACATAATCAGTGAGGTGCAGCCGTTAGCTTTGCTTTGAGGACAGCAGTCAATATGGTTTCTTTATTGGTCATGATCTGATCTTCAAACTGGCCATGGGATTGGTTCCGGTCACGCCTATCTGATCTTTCTCTTTTGTATCCAGTGAATTGGTGGAGGAGTGGCGATCAATTGGATCTGCAGATCTGCGCCTGTTAATCGATGCTTGCTTGCCGCAAGGCACAAATCATCGGCAGGTAGAGAACAAATTTGAGGATGGTGAACGATTGTCAGAATACTACGAGTAGTCACAGTAAAACGACCATCTCACAGCATGCATTGTAGGAGATTACACTGGTAGGTAGTCTGCATGATCCTGATTCCTTCCAACCTTATTGACCGTGAACACAGGTGAGTCCATGAGTCAAAGCGCAATCGAGCCAGCTGAGTACCATGAATAAATAGGTAGGTAGGTAATAAATAGCTTGCAGCAAGATCCGACGTAGATCGGCTTGAGGACGGAAGCCCTATGCTTAGGATCGTTAGAGCGATCAACATCCACAGACTATGTACGGAGTACTCCGTATGTGTACACAGAATCCGGAGGACTAGGTATCTATAAAAAAACAATTGTAGAATTCGCACTCTGTCATGAGCTTCCTGATTGCCAGTTACATAAGTACAATATATTGTCACTGCTGCCCCGTAGTGCTGGCACTTTTGCTGGTGACGTTCAGAATGTATCAACTATCGTGAGCGCCTTGAAAGCAATTGCCGTCAAAATACTCCGTACATCGTCGAGAATGGTATGATGTACTACGGATGATAGAATGTGAAGGAACCCATTGTGGCTTGAGGATCGTTCTGCAGTCTACCTACCAGATACCGTTGGCAGAGAACGAGGGCGGAAAGCCTGTGGTGACCCGTCGGACGACACGGGGCGATGGGGAAACAAGCTCAAAGCTCTTGATGCAGCATGGTGAACTTGAAGCTGTCGAATCTGAAGGATTGGAAGCTTGGAAGCCTTGGAAAATTTCTCGCAAAGGAACAACAATAATCCGGGGAGTGGAGCATGTGAGCAAACATCAGATGACGTCTGACAGGTCGACAAGTGGGCATGCTTCTATTCTTAGACTTTCTACCTAACCAATAATGGAGAAGATTGCAGTTGTTTACTCGTCGGTTGACCGAACTACGAGTATGTAACCAGTCGGCAGTAGGAAGTTAGAACCCCGTTCAGTACGAGAAAAAAAAAATCCTTCAAGAGAACGGTGTCAATTCTTGTTGGAAGACAGCCTTTCCAGATCGAATACGGAGTGACTCGTTGTTGCCGGCGGCCTTGCTCCGTGTTCCATCAGCATCCGGATCTTGCCTGGAGCATCGGAAAATCGAACAGATTGCATCGTACAATGCATTTCGGTGGAGGACGATGGGACGCCAACTCAGTGGAGTCGGTTGACGGCTGGATCGCTGTGCGACGATGATGCTGAGAGCCTGGTGGTTGTCGGGTTCCAGCATGGACATGGGGATGACGGGGAAGAATGATGTGATTGATGTCCGATCGAGCCATTGCGAACATCATTCGATACCGCGGTGGAATGCTTTTCTATTTTCTTTATCTCTCTAGAAGCAGAAGGGAGTCCGGGGATTGTAATGGTCCATCGATCGCGGGCCCATGGCATCCTCCTTCCAGGGCCATGGAGCATGGGGAGTGGACACACCGCCCGCTCGGTGCCACGAGGTCAGAATGCACTAACCAAGCCCAGGCAGGTTAGGCTGGCTTAACTTACGAGTATGATATGTACTCGTAGTATGTACGTACATACTCCGTATTGTAGTTCGATATTTATAGATTTACGAATTTCCCACCCATCTGTGGACTGATGAGGAAAAGCGAAAGGTTTGGAACGCCCTGGCGTGTTGTTGGGCGACCACGCTAAACCTAAGCGAGAAAACCCTAACCTAAACCCACAGGTGATTGGTGCTGGACGGAAGCTCATCGACTCCCATAGACGAATTGGCGACCATTCCCAACTTAGTATCTCCGCTGATTTTAGTGAACTTTGCCGTTTGGCCATTCGGGACTCTGTGCAAGGCCCGGGCGCCCCCTCACGCCCTCCGCCTAGGTAGATATATGGCCCAACTCCGTGATTCTTTCTCTTTCTCCCCATGACGTCGTGACCTCATAATTATAATCTCAAATAAACAAAAAAAAGGGAGGAAATTCCTTTTGGTTTTTTTTTTTCTTTTTCACACCCACACTCGCTACTACGCTCGCTTAACCCAGCTGTTGCTGATTTCCACTCGCTATTTGCCCCTGTGCGCTGTGCGGACAACCTGTGGAGGAGAACGCTTGGAGATTTGAGCCTTCAATCAGTGCATTGAGTTTCCACAATCGCTAAACTATTGCGCACGTCTGGCCCGCGGTTTGAGCATCGCCGGTTCCTTGGCTCCGGAATTGAAGTTCCTCGTTTCTTGCGCAATCACTGCCAGAAGCGGAAGATCGCTGCTTTCGTGGTCAACTTCAGGTGAGTATCTATATACTGGCAACCGTGCCTCTGGGAATCGCAAGACCCATAATCGGTCTGGTTGGCAGCATTCTTCAGTTGAGAGTACGATTGCTGACTCCATGTTGTCAAGCCAGAGCACCACAGCCTGTGAACTACTTGGGAGAACGCTCCCCTCGCTTAGTGCCGCTGGACCAGGCCTTTGTAGTGGCTTCGTCCATGCTTCCGATCACCCTCTGACACCACCACTTTACGCCTGGATGCACTGACGCCGAGTTCACGGCTCAAACACTCTCAAGTCGGAGACCTTTCGCAGTCTTCGAACGTCGTTCGTTTCCACATTGGTCGCGCGGAAAGTCACTTTTTGCTGTCTTTCCGTCGTCGCTGCTGCACATTCGCTCGCTTCTAAACAACAAAAAAACAAAAAACCTACCCTCGCTCTGTTCTCTCAACACCGTCAAGCTGGCTTACTCACCGCCGGACAGTGTTCAGGTAAGCTACTTGCCCCAACATGAATTAAAGTGCCAAACTAACGTTGCCTGCGCAGCTCAATCTGGAGTTCCACACTCCATTAATATTTGACGAGTCTGTCGACTTTCCTGGTCCAGACGAGTCTTTCGCGGAGGTATTTGCCGACGGCCTCTGGGCCAAATCGGATCCGATGCTGTCCATGGCTGCGTTCCCCAAAGTGCCGCTGAGTGCCGACAGCGCTCTGGTCAATCCGATGCTTGCCATCCGCGACAATGCTCTCGGCCAGCCGACTTACCTCGGCTCTCCCTTTGCGCACTCCGTCGACGGACAGGGGAGCCCTGATGCCCATGGCCTCCCGTACGTACCGCCCAATGGTTACACCAATGGCAAGTCCTTTGAACCCCAACCGTCGCTTCTGGAGGATTCGTCGACCATGGAGTTGCCCGAAATTGTTTCGGTGACTCCGCAAACGGGCTCCGAGGGCAAGGAGGTGGTCGTGCGCATCACCTCGCAGTACGACATTACCTCAGTCGCTCGCGCTTGCTTCCTGTCATTCCGCTCGGCGCAAGTCCAGTGTACGGTCAATCTGGTTTCAATCCAGAACGCTGCCTTCACATTGTCGCTGTCGTGCAATGTGCCGTCGTTCGCTCAGACAATGTCGACGTCACTTGACGTGCCACTGATGGTTGTCATCGACGTGCCATCTAATGGAGGTCCGCTTGTCCTTGCGGCCGGTGTTTTCACGTATGAGCAACTCGAACAGCCTGGTGCCGCCAGTGATGTTCGGAAAAGGCGCATGTCTAATGTCGCGGAAAATGCTTCTCTGCGCCCCGCCAAACGCCATTCGGCCCACGAGATGACCGTCAAGGCGGAAAATGAGATGGCTGTACCGATGACCGAGCGCTCGGCCTCGGTTTCGGCCTTCTTGCCTACTCCGTCCACCACGGCCTCGTTCCCAGTGCAACACAAGCTGGACTCCTCAGCTGGCATGTCGCATGATCTGCCCACGTCGAGTGCGGCCGAAGCGCAGGCACCGTCGACCTCGTCTCTAACACCTTCATGGAGCCCAAGCACCAGTACTTCGCCAGCGGCATCACCAGCGCCCGCCCTTTCTGTGTCCCCTAAGCCGCAAAACCCGACGTTGATCCGGACGTCCACGATGCAGCTGAACCAATCGAATTCGTTCAACCCCTACGCCATGTATCCGACGAAAGCCGTGCTCGAGTTGAATGGCGATCTGGACGCGATGGCCAAGGATTGGAGCGACGAGGAGAAGGCCGCTAAGCGCCGGCTCGTACAGTTTACTCGCGCGCAGGAGGGCAGCACAATCTACGCAGATTTCAAGGCTGTTACTCCCGAGGAGCGGGCTCCAAACAGCATCTGTATCAGCTGCATCTACTGGGACGAGAAGGACGAGTGTTTTGTCACCAGTGTCGATACCATCTACCTCCTCGAGTCGCTGGTTGGAGTTCGTTTCACGGTAGAGGAGAAAAATCGGATTCGGCGCAACCTGGAAGGGTTCCGACCGCTTACGGTTTCCAAAGCGAAGCCGGAAAGCGAGGAATTCTTCAAGGTCATCATGGGCTTCCCTGCACCGAAGCCTCGAAACATCGAGAAGGATGTGAAGGTGTTCCCTTGGAAAATCTTGTCGCACGCCTTGAAGAAGATTATTGGCAAATACGTAAGTGGCACTGTTCCCTTGCGGGCACATATCGAGCATTGTACTAATCTTGCTGGTACAGTCGGCAAGCTATTCCTCCACGGCGAGCGCCCTCCCGACCATGAATGCGTCTCAGGCGGCGGAGGGTGCGAGGTTCGATTTCCAACGCGGATCATCTCCACAGTCGCTGCCTGAGTCGAACGCATCGCCAAACCCGGCGTTCCCGCTGGATATGCGCGCGACGACCTACAGTTCGGACATGCCAAACGGACCGAGTGTGGATCTTGCTCCCGCCGTGTCCAGCTACCAGCCAGTTTCGACGATGGCCACGTCAGTCGGGTTCGAGCCGGCTTATCAGACAACTTCCGCGATGGTGAACGGCGCGTTTTCCTGGGACTCCAACGGCACCTCCAATGCGCCAGAGTTTGATTACATGTCGACAATCCCGTACACCATGGGCTAGACGTTTTGTGCGTTTGTTTGATTCTCTGATTCAGGCACGATTTTCCTCCCATATTCTCCTCCAGGTCACGAAGTTACGTCCACGTTTCTCCGACGTCACTCCTTATACCCCGCATTTTGCATTGGCGCTATTGCATAGAAGGATGCTGGTCACTCCTTGATACCCCTCCGACGATTGCATCGGTTCCTGTCCTTTGTTGTGATACCCCGGAACTCTTAACGGTTCTATGTTACGAGTCATGTCATTCCTTACGCGTTACGATGTGCATGCGCCCGATATGTATGATGTGTTACTTTATCATTTTTCGGTTGGCATTTGTTGTTTGGAGGGTTTTGAGATTTTGACGCGCATATCGGGAGCATTTGCAGCCACTCCCTTTATAGATTGCAGTCCTTCCTTGTTGCATGAGCATGGCGTGGACGTTGCATCGCAGTCATTCCTTTTTGCATGGATCAAACGGCATGGGAGGAATCTGTATTTGGATGGTTTTGTGTGGTTTTGGCCTTGTCATTATGGAGTTCTTTGGGCGTTTGGATGGGTTTGATGTTTTGATTCGAAACCAAGTTGATTGATATATCAACTGCTACTGTTGACCAGGGCATGGAGGAATGTCTTAATGTGTGAATAATAATCAGTGGGAATGCGAACGTTGAACCCTATTTTCGAATTCTTTGTAGAGGTAGAAGAGCCGGCTCGTACCTCTCCCTCCACTAGAGGATCCATTGTATAAGGTCGATTCCTCCAAGACACCAACATCTTACAAGGCAGGATGCTGAGAATAGAGAAAAATCCGAAAGCTTGACTAATATCAGTTTTCGATCAATCTGCACCGATATTGACATTTGCTAGTCATATCATCTATCTCTAGCTGAATACAGCTATATATAGACCTGGACTTTTTTTCTTTTCTTCACCCCGAGAAACCTGAACACACCACGAAATGACACGAAACATACGCCGAGATTGGATTGGATTGATGGAGAAAACCGAGATGAACTTTCAGAGAGAAAGACAAAATCTGAACCATTAAAACGGGTGCAATGCTTGACCGGATTGGTTCAGGGAGTGAATGTTGCATTGAGTTGGATTTCCTTTTTTTTTCCTTTCTTTTATTAGAACCGTAAATCCCAACCAATCTGCGGACCCAACCGTGGCAGCTCCTCGGCCACGCTCTGCACATCCTTGTCGCCACGACCGCTGAGGTTCAAGACGATGTTTTGGTCCTTGTTCATGGTCTTTGCAAGCTGGACGGCACCGTAGACCGCGTGGGACGATTCGAGGGCCGGGATGATGCCCTCGAGTTGCGACAGCAGACGGAAACCTTCCAGGGCCTGTGCGTCCGTGGCCGCCGTGAAGGTCGCGCGGTTGGTCTCCTTCCAGTTGCTCAGCTCGGGTCCCACACCCGGGTAGTCGAGGCCCGCGGAGACGGAGTGGGTGTCGGTGATCATGCCGTGCTGATCCTGCAGAATGTAGGTGCGCACGCCGTGCAGGACGCCCGCGGAGCCCTTGGTCAGGGTCGCCGCGTGGCGGTTCGTGTCGAGACCGTCGCCGCCGGCCTCGACGCCCAGCAGCTTCACGCTCGGCTCGTTGGAGAACGGGTAGAACATGCCCACCGCGTTGCTGCCGCCGCCGACGCAGGCCACCACGGCGTCCGGCAGCTTGCCCGTCAGTTCCAGCATCTGCTGCTTCGTCTCCTCGCCGATGACGGACTGGAAGGTGCGGACGATGGTCGGGAACGGGTGCGGGCCGATCGCCGAGCCGATCACGTAGTGCGTCGTGTCGAGATCCGTCACCCACGCGCGCAACGCTTCGTTGACCGCGTCGCGAAGTGTCTTGCTGCCCGCGTCAACTGCCACCACGGACGCTCCCAGAAGCTTGATCCGGAAGACGTTCAGCGCTTGCCGCCGGACGTCCTCGGCACCCATGTAGATGACGCACTCCATGCCGAACTTGGCACAGACCGTCGCCGTGGCCACGCCGTGCTGACCCGCACCGGTTTCCGCAATGATCCTCGTCTTGCCCAATCTCCGGGCCAGCAGCACCTGTCCCAACGCATTGTTGATCTTGTGGCTACCGGTGTGGTTGAGGTCTTCACGTTTGAGCCAGATGTTGGCACCGCCAACGTGCTCCGTCAGGCGGCTGGCCAGATGAAGCTTGCTTGGCCGCCCCATGTAGGAGTAGTAGGAGCGATATTCCTCCCAGAACTTGGGGTCATTCCGGGCCTCCTCAAACCCTTTCTCGAGTTGGGCCAGACAGTCCATCAGGGACTCGGGAACATATTGCCCGCCAAACGTTCCAAATCGAGAAGGTTGGTTCGCCGGATCCCCCTTGGAATTGAGAGCATCAATCTGGTCCATCAGGCCCGCATCGGTGCTGCTAGCACCGACTTCGCCGTCGGTGATTGTTGCAGTCGGCTGAGCCTCGTTTGTCTCCGGAATCTTCTTTTCAACCACTTCCAAAACTGTCTTCACCCCGGTGATGTTGCCCGCTGCATCTCTCTCCAATTTCCGGCCCGTCACACTAGTAACGAACTCCTCAACCTTGGACGCCCCCTGTCCCGCCGGCGCCTCGCGCAGGACATTGATGATCTGACTACCAATCACAACGCCCTCTGAAATATCCTGGACAGCCAAATAGTGCTCCCTGGTGCTAACGCCAAATCCCAGCGCAGCCGGGACGTTTCCAGAGTACTTATGAACTCGTCCAAGAAACTCGGGAAGGCCAGAACTCAAAGTTCCCGTGACTCCGGTAACACCCATGCGGGAAACTACGTAGATGAAGGAATCTGCGATCTTGCAAAGCAGCTTCATGCGAGACTCTGAGGTTGCCGGCGCAATCAACGGCACGTAGGACAGTCTGTCAAGGGACATTAGCCAAGGCCCACACATAGGGAACCGGACGACCTACCCAGATTGATTGCAAAGGCTCCGGAACCGCACCGCCTCCTCGGGAGGCAGGTCGACGATGATAAATCCATTGGCTCCAGCGTCTTTGGCGTCATTGAGCATCCGTTCCTCGCCATATTGGAGTACTGGATTGTAGTAACCCATGAACAGCACCGGGGCCTTGAGGCCTCTCCTTCGCGCCTCGCGAAGCATGTTCAGGACTGTTCCAACATTGACACCATTGGCTAGGGCCTGTGTGTTGGCCCTTTGAATTGTTGGCCCATCCGCAATTGGATCGGTAAAAGGCAGTCCAAGCTCAATGATGTCTACAGAACCGGCACGATTCCACGGTCAGCGCACTTCTTTTTGAAGACTGCAAGGAAAAGATGATCAATTGCATACCCGCTCCTCCATTCTCAAGGGCCAAGAGAATGTCAACAGACTCCTCGACCGTCGGGTATCCTGCCGTGACATAGGTGACCAAGGCAGCGCGCTTTTCCCGCTTGCATTTCTCAAAGGTCTGCTTTATACCGTCCATGGCGGGCGACGAATGAGGAAACGCGCCAATATTGGACGCACGACTTGATATCGGGCGAAAAGAGTAAAAAGGTTGACAGGGAGGGTAAACAAGGCACCAGCCGAAAGGAGAGACTGTTGTACAGGAGCGAAGCGAGGCAATGAAATCTCGACAGATCTGACTGTACTACTTCACATCAGAAAGCCAAGGTACTTTGGCCGAACATACCGGCTTGAGTCATTCTGTCCCTCCGCGATCGGCGGGCAGGTCATGTGACTTACTGATAAGATAAGGTTGAGCTTGCCACCCTAACTCTCGTAAGATACAATGAAGTTACCTTCGAGTTACAAGCAAGTCCGTACGGTAAGTAACGCAGCAAGCTGCGAAAAGCTTAGGTAATCTAAGGTGCTCCTCCGCCCGCTGCCAGCGACCATACGAGCACCGGACAAGCAGGCACATTCCGGTCACAGTCAACATCTTAGGCAGTACACCGCGCATCCTTTTCCCTGTCTTCAGAATTGCGCGCGGTCGAGGGCGTATCTGTCACCATGGCTCCGGGACTGCTCGATCCTCGTATGACCTCGATCAAACCCCGTATCCGGTACAATACCATCGGAGGTGTGAACGGACCGCTGGTCATCTTGGACAATGTACGATGCTATATCGAGTGAGGAGGCCCAGGTAGAAGCATGCTGACGGGCATTATCTGTCAGGTCAAATTTCCCCGGTACAACGAGATTGTGTCGTTGACACTCCCCGATGGCTCGGAGCGGTCTGGACAGGTTCTGGAGGCTAGAGGTAGGTGGCTGCTAGACTTGTTGCGGGGCATGATCGATTGGACTTGTGCTAATGGGTAATTTGTTCAGGTAACCGTGCCGTCGTTCAGGTACGGAGATCGATCCTTTCAGTATTGGCGCATAGACGTTGACAGGTTGCCGCAGGTGTTCGAAGGCACGCCTGGTATCGATGTGAAGAAGGTATGAGGCAGAGTGACGCGGCTTTCAAGAAAATCAAGATCTGACTTGTGCAGACAAAAGTCGAGTTCACAGGGCACAGCTTGAAGCTGGGGGTTTCGGAAGATATGCTGGGACGTATCTTTGACGGATCAGGCCGCCCGATCGACAAGGGACCCAAGGTGTTGGCGGAGGATTACCTCGACATCAACGGCAGTCCAATCAACCCATACTCGCGAGTAAGACACGCCGGTGCCTCTTTCAGAAGGGCGCAGTATTAAAAATCGACAAATAGGTGTACCCAGAGGAAATGATCTCGACTGGCATCTCGGCGATCGACACGATGAACTCGATCGCTCGAGGCCAAAAGATTCCCATCTTCTCGTCTGCCGGTCTACCGCACAATGAGATTGCCGCGCAGATCTGCCGTCAAGCCGGCCTGGTTAAGAAGGATGTCCAAGACGGCCACGAGGATAACTTCTCCATTGTCTTCGCAGCTATGGGTGTCAACCAGGAAACCGCCCGGTTCTTCACGCGCGACTTCGAGGAGAACGGCAGCATGGAGCGTGTCACGCTGTTCCTGAACTTGGCCAACGACCCGACGTAGGCGCTCTCTTAATTCTTGGCTCTAGAAAAGGTGTGTGGCTGACGGATGTCCAGTATCGAGCGTATCATCACCCCGCGCCTTGCCCTGACGACAGCAGAGTACTATGCTTATCAGCTGGAGAAGCACGTCCTGGTTATCATGACAGACTTGTCGGCGTACTGCGATGCTCTCCGCGAGGTGTCCGCTGCACGGGAAGAAGTGCCTGGACGACGTGGATACCCCGGTTACATGTACACTGACTTGTCGACGCTGTATGAGCGCGCTGGACGTGTTGAGGGCCGGAATGGATCCATCACGCAGATTCCTATCTTGACGATGCCGAACGAGGGTACATCCCCGGAAGTGTGATCAATAGTCGACGGGAATGTGTTATGCTGATTCGAATCAACAGATATTACCCATCCCATTCCGGACTTGACTGGCTACATCACTGAGGGGCAGATCTTCGTCGACCGTCAACTGCACAACAAGGGCATTTACCCGCCAATCAACGTGCTGCCGTCCCTGTCACGGCTGATGAAGTCTGCCATTGGCGAGGGACGGACACGGAAGGACCACGCGGATGTCTCGAACCAACTCTACGCCAAATATGCCATTGGCCGTGATGCCGGTATGATCTTCCTTTATTATTCCCTCCTCTTCTGCCTTACGACAACGATTAACCCGGAACAACAGCGGCCATGAAAGCTGTCGTCGGCGAGGAGGCCCTCTCCGCCGAAGACAAGCTCTCGCTCGAATTCCTCGACAAGTTCGAGCGCACCTTCATCAGCCAGGGCCCTTACGAATCCCGCTCCATCTACGAATCCCTCGACATCGCATGGGGCCTGCTCCGGATCTACCCCAAGGAACTCCTCAACCGGATCCCAAAGAAGATCCTCGACGAGTTCTACGCCCGCGCGGGCACCAAGCCCCGCAAGTCCAACAAGGATACCACCGACAGCAACCAGCAGCAGCAACAGCAACAGGAGGCAAGTTTGATTGATGCATGATTTCCTGTTCTGTTCTGTTCCTGTTCTTTGTCCTTGGGAGATAAATAATGATTGTTGATTAACTTGTTTGGGTTTGCCTAGCGTGGTACCCGGGACCGGAGCCCACGGAGCCCACGAAGCCCAATTCGATTTGAAAGAGAAGATAGAGACAGTTCCTCGAGTTCCAGTCTTTTAAGTTCTTTCGGATTTTTCGGTTCGTAGTAGAAAGTTCGGTTATACTGTAGTTTGGTTACCATCCATACAGTAAGCGAAAGCGCAGCACACCCCCCATGATGTTCAGACGGTCGAGATCCATCCGCATATGGAGGGAGGAATCTTTGTTTTTGATACAGCACAACAGTATCCTCCTTGTCGGTTGCTTGAAGGCCGCGGCTTTTTTGGTCTTTATGGGGTTTTTTTTTTTCTTTGGGTTGTTTCGGGTTGCTTACAATCTCACTCGATTTCTCTCTCCCCCCCCTACTGAACACGTCCTGTTAACCTGTTTCATACCTTCCAAGTCAACGAGGATTTCACATGGTCAAACATCTGATCTGCTGATTGACAATAAGTGAGGAGCAGGGGCAGAAGAAAAGACAGTGAAAAAAAGCCTTGGCGAGAATTCTGGTGCAGATACTGTTTGTAGAACGGGTTTTTAAAGTCCATTCCAAAGCGCCCCCATATGGCAGGCAGCTCCTTTACCTCAATCGTTTGATGTTCACCGATTGAGATAGAATGCAATGGAGTGAGTCGTGCTGGGTTTAATTAGAATTCAGCTATTCGTTTCACGAGAGTGCGGTTTTAAGTCACTTCCCCGTCTGTACCCAGACCAGACCAATCCATCCATCGGGAGTTATCAGCTTGCAATGGATGGTGAAAAACGAGATGAATAGAAAAAGGGAACGAAGAGCTTCGAACCCGAAAGGTTATTGTCAACATCTAGTACACCGAACGATCATGTCCTCATGCCATCGCATATCCATATGGCTCATGCATCGTCAATCAAGACGTTTTGCTTCCAGGCTCCCGCAAACACCAAAGATATCAGCGTCAAAGTCGTAAAAACAAAACAGCAAAGAAAAAACGAGACCGGAACGCCAGACCGAGTACTCAATCCACCTTCGCCATGGCCAAACTCCTCGGCGTTGTAAGATTGTTGGACAACCTCACATGACATGTTTTTTTGGAATGTTTCTTGAGCTTCTTGCGTGCAACCATTACCGGTACTGACGATTTCATCACGATGTAGTTGCTAAAAGAACCTAGCAGTACCCTTCACTCCAGAATTAGCTTGCAACACAGCCCCGTTCGGTCGGCATCACCTACCCCTTCAGCGCACTTCGTCCTCGAGAGCCTAAGATAACCATGGTTGGCTCTAAACCATCAATCTGGCAAGTAACGATTAGCATCTCGTTTTTGCGGGGCCATTCAAATGGCCAACTCACAGCTTCAGTCAACAAATGTTTTGGACTCTTGCAATGGATGGCCTCCACCGCCACGCGCACCTGTAACATCGTCTTCCGTAGCAGGCGAACGCAGGTCTGAGAAATGTCTTCAATGGCCCGGGCTCGCTCCGCCTCGGCCCTGGACAACGCCCTCGTATCAGCTGAACTACTGCGCGAGCCGCTCTTGCTATCAGACCCAAAGTACGCTGCCAGCGCGTGTGGAATCAGACTGCTGGACCCTTGTGACCGCAGTGCGGTCTTCTCTGTTTGCTTGCCTACAACGTCTGTTGTGTCTTGCATCACCTTGGCGCCATCGCCAATCTGCACAGAGTTATCCAACTCGACCGCGCCCGCGCTGTCGTCCGCAATTGCATAGACCGCAAACAGCGTGTCTCCGTCGCGAAGGATCGTTCCGATGGTCCATTCCAACGCATACACGGACTCCTCGCTCAGATCCGTAGCCACCAGATACTTGCGTTGCCGTCGCTTACCCTCTGCAGCCTCTTGTTGGAAGCGAGGGAAGTCCCCGCGGATGATTGTACGAATGGCCCGGCAAGGAATGCTGTTGTCCACCGAGGACATGTAGATGCTGAGGTTCTGGGCCTGCTTGATGTCGGATAGGTTGGCTTCGTCATCGGAGCCCACCGGCGTGTTGAAGGCCGATGTATTGTTATCGAAGTTGGTGTTGGGATGCACAGAGGTTCTTCTTGGTCCCGGCGAAAGTACGGATCTCCGTCTGCCACGGCGAGGGGGAGCCATCAACTCGCCTCGGGCAGAATTGTCAGCCAGGAACGGTTCAAGGAGCCACAGGGAATGGACGCACTCTCTTCCTGTAATTCGTGGAATAGGTCCAGGGCGCCTCTCCGCGCCGGGCTGGGAGACGACGGCGCCGGCCCCGGTCCTCGCTTTCCGCTCCAACCACCAGGCGGCGGTTCGGGCGCGGGGTCTGCCTTTTTGCTCCTCCCGCGCGGCTTCACCGGTCCCCGTCGAATGTCATCCTCAGAGCTGCTATCATCGTCGTCGTCTTCGGTCGTCTCCGCATACTCTGAATTCTCATCTGCGCTCTCCACTTTGTCTTTGGCCAGGCGGACGTCTTCGCGGCTGTTGTTATTCTCCTTTAATACCGACGACAGGCTAGAGGACGGTCCCTTCTGATCCATATTGACCTCTTCGTCAGGTACGATCAAGTCTTGGTCGGAGGCTCTTGCGGGAGACCGCAAAGAGTGCACGGTTTTGGACCTCGGCGGGACAATTTCCGAAGGGTGTTCTGACTCGGGTACTATCAATTTAGTCATCACTGGTAATCAGAATCATATATGTATGGCTGGGGGTGGGTGTGGTGTGGATCATGGGTTCACGGGTCTGGCCGTTTGGGCTCCAAGAAATCTTACGTACCGCCGCCGAGCGCGATGTGGGGAGCGCTGCGGAAGAGGTCGACGGGTGGCTTGTTACTTCTGTTGTTCCTCGCCAACTTCGGTGGCTTCACCTGGTTAAGAGTCGAATCGGATGAGCGGCGATCCGGCTCGGGTTCGGGCACCAAATCATCCGAATCCAGGACCGAGAGCGGCGTGTTGGTCCAGGGCGACGAACTCGCCAGGGGACTCAGGGGGCTGGCGAGAGACGAACGGCGGGACGTGGATGGGCTGATTCCCACACCGATGCCCGCAATGGACCCATGTCGAGCGTAAGCTAATGAAGAGGGCTGCGAAGAAGCTTCGCGGCCGTCCGGCATGCTCCGCGAGACGGGAGCGGGGCTAGTGCGGCGCTGGGCCCTCGGGTTCTTCTTGGGCGGGTTATCGAGCAACCGCAGTAGCTCCCGGCGCTCCTCTTCCAGCGCCTGGTCCAGCGACATCCTCAAGGAAAGACGCCGCGACACGCTCGATGAATCCTGGGACATGGCGGGCGGGTGTGTTGATGCAGGATGTGGTTCTGATGGGATCAGGTTCAGCCAGGGGCGGGAGCTCCCGTTCTTAATAATAATCACTCACTCCAAAAGCCGCAACTGGGCCAACCCAGCCAGCACCAGCAGCCCCCCATGCATCAGCCTCATCAGGATCGGCCTGCAGGGCTAGATGAACTCACCTGGTATTAGGTAGTTCTGTGCTTGAACGTTGAAGCTGACGCGAACATGGACGATGACCACCAATTGCCCCTGTGATCCTGAAAGGCAAGTGCCCACCCTTTGTTCCTTCCTTCTCTCAGCCTGGAATGCTCCTAGGAGGAAGAAGGAAAGAGCATGGCCATAGCTCCTTCCCTGCAAAATCACTGGATCGTGGGGTAGGTAAGGAAGGAGCCTCCCAATCCGAGTCTCGGCATCATCATTAGGATTAGGAAGGAGCACCGGGCAGCGCTGAGTATTCTTTCATGTGATCTGGGATGAGGAGTCATAAACTCGTCGAGGCCTGAGGCATTGCCATTCTCTCCACACGCGTTGACCAGATGAAGAGAAGAGATAAGGACAGAAGGTCTCATTTAATTAATTTCATTATACCGAACAACATGTCATTAACACAAACCCATGATCCATTCCCTTCCCAAACTCCCTGTAGCCGAGCCTAATGGAAATAAATGACAAATCCACAATCACAGATGATTCGACAGTCACGCCCGCGAGCGCTTGGACCTACTAGACCGAGCATTGCCCTTGGAGGTCTTGCGGGCAGCAACCTCAGCGAATGCTTCCTCCCGGGGCTCTTCTGGCGCCATCCGCTTCTTGCCTTTTGGCGCGTACTTGGCTTCGAGGCGGTCAAAGAAGTCCGCCGCTCGGGCTTGCTGCCGCTGCTGGATCAGGGCCGCCAGGGCATTATCATCGGCTTTGCCGGGCTTGGACCTGCGGCTCTTTCCGCCACTCCGCACAGCTTGATCGTCTAGTTCCTTGGACAGTTTCTCGGCTTCCTTGGCTTCCTCCTGCGCGCGCTTGACCCGCTTCTTGCGCTTGCTCTCCGGCTCCTCGGTGTAGTTCTTCCAGGCCGTCACCTCGCCATCGGCAATGGCTTTGTCGATTATGGCGCGGAATCGCTCATCGTCATCGAGCACATTGCTGAGCATGACCACCTCGTAGACTTTGTCCAGGTCGCCCTGGAACTGCTCAAACGCGGCCAGCAGGTCTTGTCGCTCCTCGTCGGAGCCCTGGTACTCCTTCTTGACCTTGTCAATGGCCGAAACGTCCACGACGCTGGAAAACTGTTCTCGGAAAAAATCCGCCCAGTCGAAATCATCGTCGTCCAGATGCAGCGACTCGGATGTGCTGCCCGTGGTGTCGTACCGGCGTCGGCGCCGCTCGTCGGACAGAATCGCGTACGCGAACGCGATTTCTTGGAACATCCTGTTCGCTTCCTCCTTGACATCTGGCGGCGCCTTATCTGGGGGGGTCAGCTTCGCCGCTGGATGCCACCGTGCTGGCCGATTTTCATGGAATTGGTAGTACCTGGGTGATGTTTCAGGGCCTTCTTGCGGTAGGCGGATTTGATCTCATCGGCCGAGGCCTTCTCGTCGACCCCCAGCACCTCGTAAGGGTTGATTTCGGCAGGCGGCTCGCCCGGCAAGTTTTCATCGTGAGACATGATTTCGTCAATGTTGGATGAGTGCTCCCTGGGTCACGAAATCCTTACAATGCTCAACTGTAAGCGCGTGCTGGACGCGTTCCCGAGCCAAGGTGAATTTTCGTAATGATTGCCGTATTTAGTTAGACCAAGTCGTGCCAAATCCGAGTAAGCCACTAGGTTAACTAAGCCCAAATAGATAGAACTAGAATATGTACTCCGTAATCTGATCTAGTTAACATTTTAGGTAGTCAACTGATTAATCGTACCCGTATTATGTCATAGACCCCTCAACCCCTTAAAATCCCCCGCCAAACAAACCCAGCGACAGACAGATTGTAAACAGTCAGATTGAAAGGAAGAAAAAAAAGACAATGACGACCTTCGCCGCCGAACCCCGAAAACCCAATCCCTCCTTTTCCGCACACCTCGAGTACATCCGCCAATGCCTCTCCCTCGCGGAGAAATCCCCTCCGCGACCTACCAACTTCCGCGTGGGCGCGATGCTCGTCCTGCGCCGCGATGAGGAGCGCATCACCGAGGACGACACGATCCTCTCCACGGGGTATACGTTGGAACTCCGGGGCAACACGCACGCCGAGCAATGCTGCCTGGCCAACTACGCGGCGGTGCATTCCGTGCCGGAGGACCGCGTTGCGGATGTCCTGCCATCCCCCGCAGACCCGCGCCGCAAAGATGGCCGCAAGTTGCTGCTCTATGTAACCATGGAACCGTGCGGGGAGCGATTATCGGGGAACACGCCGTGTGCGCAGCGGATCATCCAAACCCGCCGCGGTGGTCGCCGGCAGGGGGAGGAAGAAAAAAGCCGTGGTGGTGGTGGTGGCATTGATAAGGTTTATTTTGGCGTCAAGGAACCGGCAACGTTTGTCGGGGAGTCCAAGGGTTGTCGTATGCTGAGCGAGGCGGGGATCGAGTGGGAGCATGTTCCGGGGCTGGAGGAGGAGATTCTCGCCGTTGCGACGGCAGGCCATGAACTCAAGGATAGCGAGCAGAAGCAGTCCAGGACAAATATCGACGATATCAGTCCTGAGGAGAGAAAGAGGCAAGAGGCCTTGCCGCGGAATCCCAAGAAGAGAATGATGGAGAAGGAATAGTTGTGCAGTACTATATAGGTTCCCTTGGATAGTGACCATTCTATAACGAGATGCCCATTTCTCGTTATAACAACCTTCCGTAAGTTCCCCAGTGTTTATAAACGGAGCAATAGGTTGACACAGATCAAGCCATGATATTAAAGTAATTCCTGATATCCGTCTGCTCCAACCCCACAAACGTCCGCCTCTTGATCACCGACTCGAGACGATACAGCTCCAGAATCAACTGCGCGTCGCCGTCCGCCTGCTGCTCCTCGTACAGACGGAGCTTCTCCAGCGCGTCGAGTGCCTCCTTGTGCGAGATGTGGGGCAGTTCTTCCACAACCTGGTCATCATCATGTTCTTCCTCGGGCCGAAACTGGGAGAGAATGAGATCGTCAAGCTCCTCGAGGTTGTCCTGCACGATTTCATCGGCCGGGTTGACGAAGTTGGCCACGTCCATGGGGTCCTTGATTCGTGCTGGCAGCTGAAGCCCGATGAGAGCCTGCGAGATCTCCGCGAGGACGGGCTGAGAGTCAGAGGAGGGGTGCAAACGCTCCGTGGATAGGGCTTTTTGGAAGCAAAACTGGATTATGTCGGTTGTGATGTCCCGCTGCCATGCCCCAACGGCCCATCGGACGGCCTTGAGGACATTCATCGTGACTACCGGATCATGGCCTTTGTCGAATTCGTTGACAATGTAGCGAATCCACTTGTGCTTCCAAGTGGTCTTCCACGTGCTGATAATCCCCTGATCAAGAGGCTGAGTCCGACCTGCGGAGCTCCGGGGAAGCCAGATGATGTTGGTATTCTGTAGAGGGAAGTTGCTCGAAGTGACGCGGTGAACGGCCGCTTGATGGACCGAGTAGTGATCCAGCAACAGAGCGACCTGCCGGCCGTGCATGGACGCGTCGAACCATCGCAGCCATTCTTCGAAAATCTGCGGGCTCACCCAGCCTTTCCCATTGGCACGCCAGCAAAGGCCGAGGTTCTCAACGCGCACCCCTGCCGCACTGAACGCACGGGGTTGCTTCGCCATTCCAACGAACCACGGCGACAGCTTCTGCGATCCGTCGGCATTGCAGCAAAACAATGCTGAGATACGCGGGCGTTGGCCCGTCACACCCGGCAAACTGCGCGTCGAAAGGCCTCGGTCTGGCATCTGCTTCCAAAAAAGAGAGGCCTCCCCGCAACTGAAGATATCCCTTGGGCTAAACTTACTCAACGTTTCGCGGACGGCAAGCACCTGCGCCGCGTAGTTCTCATCTTCATTGCCCTGCTGTTGTTCAGTTTGTTGCTTTTGCTGCTTCTGCTCTCGGACCGTCTTTCGCTGCTGCAGGCGGGAGATCCAATTGCTGCTGAACACCGGCATTTCCTTGCCCCGGTACGCGGGGATATTGTTCCAGTAGAACTGCGCCTTCTCCCGGATCATGTCCTCCGTCACGACCATCTGCGGTTCCGCGGCCTGGATCCACTGATTCAATGCGCTTTCCAGCTCGGGCCAGCGCTTTGGACGCAGGCGCTTGGCGTTGGCTTGCTGCTCGGTCAACTCGCCATCGAGGTGGTTGTACCGCGCCGAGAGAATCTCCGAGATGGACGAAGAGGAGAGTCGATGCCCGTATTCGCCCAGGAACCATTCGGCCAATTGCTTGAGCGAAGCGTTCGGTTGCTGTCTCCGTCGTGCGCGGAGCGCGGCCTTTTGTGCCGTAGTAATGGCTGTTCGACGGGGGGCCATTTTGTTCAGTCTCACCAGCCAGCTACAACTAGTGAGGATTCAGAGGACGAAAGGGCTATTATTATGGGAGCATCCTTCTCATGGTGGTATGATGTCTAGGAGAGTTGATTGTTGGAGGTTGGCTCCGCCCTGTCGGAGCTCGGATCTGACTCGTTTAATTCCTCAGGCAAGAGGGTCCGGACGGAACTTCAGGCTATCATATTGGACTCAATGCGGCAAAGGATGGTTGATTCTTATGACCCAGACTTCACCTTACGACAACCCGGGGATCTGAATTGACTGACCTTCGCTCCCGGAACTTCGTAATAGGGACGTTCGTTGTACGAAGTACGGAGAGGAGCAATACTATTCACGTGATCAACTGGATGATTATGTAACAGCAGTTCTCGAGTCCTTCAGAGTCGAGCATCAACGAGCTGGTTGCCTACGGAGATGACATCCCCATTGCATTAGTATTGTTGGGAATATAAACGCCGACGATGTCAAGAAAATGGCCACATGGCCGAAGGTGACGATGGCCGCAGCAACATGGAATTCTACCCGGCGTACTGCTTCAAGGCTTCGCCGACGCATTTCTCCTGGGTGAAGATGTCCGCGGCGGTGGTACATCAGCTACAGAGTCGGCCAGAGTATGAAGGTAAATTCCTCCAAGAACCTCTTTCTGCCGGACTCGAACTGATCAATTTGGATATGGACTGCAGGACAGAATTTGTTCTTCTATAATAACCACCCCATCCGCTTTGTCTGCGTAGCCGGACTGATCGTCTCGCGGGAGGACTACGAGCGACGGACGCTGCTAAATCTCGACGATAGCAGCGGCGCGACGCTGGAAATTGTGATCCTCAAAGCACCGTCCTCGACAAGAACAACAACATCTCCATCCTCCAATGCAGCACCAGCAGCCGCGGAAGAAGAAGAAGAAGAAGAAGAAGAAGAAGAAGAAGAAGAGGAACAAACAACAACCACACTGGCAGCTCTAGACGAAAACAAACCACAACACCACCACCACATCTCCGCCACAACGAAACAACGCCTCCCCAAGACCGACACCCTCACCGTCGGCACCGTGGCCAAACTCAAAGGCACGCTCTCCTGCTTCCGGTCCAGTATGCAGCTCATCCTCGAACGATTCACCATCCTACGCGACACAAACGCCGAGGTACGCTTCTGGGATGGACGCACGCGGTTTTTTGCCGAGGTACTGTCCGTCCCGTGGTCGTTGACGAGCGAGGAAGTCGCCTATCTGCGGCGGTTGGCGGACCGGGAACGCGAGACAGCCGCCGAGGAGCGCCAGCGGGTGGCGGAAAGGAAGGTGCGGCATGCGCAGAGGGAAGAACGGCATTATCGCCGGATTCTGCGCCGGTGGGAGCGTGAGGAGAAGAAGAGGGAAAAGGAGGCAGAGGTTGTGGCCCGGGCGAATGCACAGTTTACGGAGGTGGTCGCAGCGCGGAAGCTCAAGCGTATGCGTTGAATGATGCTATTCATGGGGAACCGGATTTCTTGACTTCTCTCCAGAATCATAAAAAGCTAAATACAGTACATCAAAAAAGAAAGCGCTGAATATTTCACGCCGAACCGAACTCCAATTCGGCCTTTTACTCCTGCTTTAATACACTCGTCGATAGAATTCCTCCCCATCCCATCGCCCAGGTCCCGAATCATGGTACCGTCGCTCCCAATCCCGCTCTATTCCAAACCCATCACCATAGTCCCCACGAGCATACTCCCGATACCGCCGCCCATCGCTGAAGTCGTCGAGGATACGATCGGATTCCAGAACCTCCTCGTACAGACTATCCTTCATGCCCAGAATCCGACTATCCGACCGCCGATAGTCGCCGCCGTCCCCCTCGTCGAGTCCGACGGAGGAACTGCGCCGTCTTCCGCTCCTCATTGTCGGGGATAGTCGACCTCCGCCGACACGGATGTGTGGACGCTCTTGGCCGCCGTACGAGTGCGACGCACGGTGCCGGGTCGGGGTGGAGAGGGAGTCTCTGTCTTTGGTGCGACCCTGACCGTCGCGAGACGAGGATGGTTCCTTGTAGACCTTGCCGCCGCCGGGTTGGGCCGAGTATGGCTTGCGCTCCCTCTCGATCGGGCGTGGGGGTCCCGATTCATCGTCGTCGTCGTCGGCGTCATCGACATGCGCCTGTAGGCTTCGTGGGGGGCGATCACGGACCGGGGTGGACACCGAATTGTTATAATCACTATGAAGCAATCGAGCCGACTGCGGCTCTTCTACGGATACCTTTGATGACTGCGCAGGTGGGGATGATGATGATGATAATGATCGCGGTTCTGCAGGGACGTCCGGGAGCTCCCGGACGCAGTGCATCCGGATCGAGTCCATGAGCTTTTTGAGGATCGACAGGTCCTGGCCGGAAGGAAACAACTGCCGAGGAAGCTCCTTGGGGAACCGTTCCCTGCGATCGTCCGGGTTGCTGATGGGCAGGTTCAGCACAGCCTTTTGCATCCGCATGAACTCCGTCTCAGGCCGAGCCAGGATGTTCCATGTCATCCAACGCTCGAAGCCGCGAGGCGTTAGGCCTGGCACATGGGGCCGCTTGTTGAGCTTGATCTGGAAGAGATGGTGCTCGGCCTCGATCTCGCAATAGAGTTGCGAGATCGACGAAGTGTGGTCGTCAAAGATGTCTTTTTTTTTTTTTTTTTCACAATGCCACTCAGTCCCGGCAAGGCGGATATCAGGTGGAAGAGCGTATAGGCGTACCTTGCCATGGCCAGGGGTCCTGGCTGACCGCCGTGTCAGCGTAGAATTTCTGCATCTTCTCTGGCGTCACCACCAGGGTGTTGCCGGGCGGGTAGTCTTCGATCTATGAACATGATTAGTACGTCCCGCCCGCTTACCCAGATTAGCCCATGGAATCAACCTACCAAGTGAACGGCAATCCCCCGCAGAAACTGGCCCAGCCGTGCGGTCGGCCTCCCATCCTCAAAGAGTCGACCCCAGATCTTTTCGAGCGTTGTCTCCTCGCCCGACGTGGACACCCGTTTCAGAGGACTAGGACGAGGATCTGGCGACGGGCGCTCCCGAACTGGATCTGGGGGCGCATCACTCCGTTCGGCGGGCACTGGCCTAGGACTGGTTCTCGGCGGGGTCGCGCTCGACACGGAGGGTGGTGCAGGCGCCCAACGGTCGAGTGCGGGCGGCGCATACGGAGCTGGAGCTCGGCCGACGCCCGGAGAATCAGTCCGACCGTATGCCGCGGGTTGCGATTGCGGCGTGGGGGGGTAGTATGGATGCGCGGGCGGCGGCTGCGTCTGCGGCCGTGGCTGCGGGCTGTCTAGCCCGTACGCCCTCAACTGCTGGATGACAGTCGCGGTGACTTGAGAAATGAGCTCTGGTGACAAGTAGTTCGGCACAGGGCCGGTAGTCTGGTCTCGGGGCCCCTGCGCCTGAGGAGACGGAGTTGTCGTTGGATATTGGGGAAGAGTGGTCGCCGCCTGGGGTTGCGGCTGCGGCATCGAGACCTGGTCAGAGGCATACTGGGTGGGATGCGGCGTCTGCTGCGGGGATGCGACGGCCGGTGGCCCTTGGCCATTGTACTGCTCACTCGGAGCGGGCACCGGAGCGTAGGGCGGGTTGTCGTGGTAGTAAGAATCGGACGCCATGTAGTCAACTCTCCTCTGAGTAGACCAATATGATCGTAAAAGATACTGAATCCGGCCCCCAGTATATGAAATGCCACTGTGTTGAGATGCCTGGAGCCTGGGGAGGGGCAGCGCCGTTTCGTTTGACTTGTGACTTCAAGCCGCGAGCCGATAATCTGCGAGATGATAAAGATAGTGCTGTATCATTTAATTTAGTGCGGTCATCCACCGAGCCTGCGATCTCTTTCTTGAACACGATGTTTGCGGTAGAATACATGACAGCTGGCCGTATCAGCTGCGTGGCAGTAATACATGGTACGTCACGGGGATTTGTCCTCGATCACGCGGGCCGAGCGCCAAAACACCCAGGTCTATCTTTCAGTTACGAGTAGTATAGGCAGTCTAGAATCAGTTGCATAGGATTGCATTCAGCACGACTACAAGGATAACCGACTGGAGATCCATCCAAAGTTTATTTCGCCTCATCCCATGGTTCTCCTTCGGCCCGCTGCCCGTGAGTCCTCCCTCGCAACCATGGTCGACTGTAATTCGAAATCATGGTCCTATCTTGTCATTTCAGGAGATCATCAGGGTCTTCATCCGGCGGCAGATAGCGGCCCACCTCCGGAATTCGCATCGACGGTGCAGTTCCCTTCGGGAACCGGCCTCCCTGGAAGACAAGACGTCAGAGCTAGAATGGATGACGTCTGACTGGGAGACGTGATACGATACGCACCTTGATTTTAGCCCATCGATCCCTCTGCGACCGGTTCGCCGGTGGGTCCTTGCATTGCTGCCGGCTTGGGCCAGCGTCGACGCCCCAGGTCCGCCATCCTGAATGGATGGTGCCCGTCCCGGCAGCCGATCCAGTGGCCGAGAGGGTTGCCTCGCGCGGATGGCCGACTCCCTGGGCATCGTAGGCAACGAACGCTGCGTCTTTTCCCTTTCCATGCTCCTCTTCCCCATTTTCGTCGCGGGACTCGACCCAGACGCCACCGCCTACAGAAACGTCGTCCTCGTCGAAATCCGGACCTCCGACGAAGCTGCTGGAAGCGGCCGTCGAGTACACGTCCTCCTCCAGCGAGTCGGTGGTCAGTCCCGCGAGTGCACTGCTGCCCGCCTTGCTCTAGTCCCTGTTCGTGAGCGGTCTCGGTTGGATCGTCCATTTCGAAACATACCGTGGACTCCGTATAGATGGTCGCCTGGTCGTCCAGTTCATGGTCCGCCCAAGGATCCAAATCCAGCTGATCCTGGACACAGTTGCAGCATCGCTGCGTGGACAGTCAGTGCTGACGCGGGCATCGCGAAGAGCCGTCATCCTTACCGCTCTGTCGGGGTCATGGCGTTGATTTTTGGCAAACTCCGTGAGGGGTTTGCTCTTGAGGCAGACCGTGCAGGTCAACTCGGTGGGCGGGCTGCCGACACAGGTCCGGCAGCGGATCTGGCAGCCAAAGATGCCCTCCTGGCCTTTCCTGGCAATGGTCTGGCGCAGGCGATTGAGCTGGCTGTTGGAGAAGGCGCCCTGCATGCGGTATTTGTGGCAGGAGGCGCATTTGATCCTTTGTCCATCAGCAAGCTGTACTGGGTAATCACCTTATTATTAACATTATTATTATGATTACAGGCTTACTTGTCTGGCAATTTGGTCTGTTTGAGCCTGGCCCTTCATCATCAGTAAGTGTCTCACGGGGCACCGATCCTTCTCACTCACTTGTCCACAAAGTCACGGCTGAACGGGGCCATGGTGCTCCGCTCGCGGGGTTCCTCTTCCTCACTCGGCTGGGGATGAATTCCGTCCAGGAATGGCGTGGATGAGCAAGGGAAGAAGAAAAGGAAAGAGCTCCCTGTCTGTGCGAGAAAAGCTCCTGCTGTTCACGGCTTCCTTGATGGGCAAGAGCACCTGCTGTTATTCGCAGCAAACGCGCTCTCCCAGCTCATTCACAGATGCATTCATTCTGTTCACTGCCAACTTGGGGAATTTCATAGGTAATCGGGCAGCTTGAGCTGTAGAGTTTGTTCTTTTCCATAGCACCCCAGTGGTGATGTATGTCTGATGTCTGACCAGAGCATCAGCATCATCATGACTGGGCCAAATAATGGTAATTTCCCATTGGATTCATGAGTCCCGGAAAGGATGATTGCATAGCATGTTTCGTTTCATTCTGTTATTCATATCTGCAGGGATCTCTGACACTGAAGCCATCTGGGATTCTTTGCGGGCTGGAGTATTCCGTCATGTATCATGTGTGAGCTCAGATCAAGCACTTTTGTGGCATTCTGCTTCCTGCCAAAATAAAGTACATACGAGTATGTACGGAGTACCCAGATACAGCTGCGGGTGTCGAGACGATCTTTCAGTTGATGGCCAAAGCATTGCGGAGTGCAGCAGGCTGCAGGACTGAATTGGCAATTGGCAGCAACCTGACACTACACACGAGTCAGATTGGACAGAACAAGCTTTGAACTGTGGAATCTGTTTGATTCTTTATTTAATCACGTGACAAACAGACTCAATTTTGTCCAAGACCTTATTTCCAAGGTGAGGTTGGTTCCATGTTAACTTCTTGATTCTTATCCTCCGAGGTTACTCTGTCCACCACTCTCCGGCCGATCAGACAATGTGTCTTTATGTGCTCCGTACAAGTCGAGCCTCGCTTGAGTAAGCTACTCGGATGCAAAGTCGGTCAACAAGACTGCCCTTCAGGGCAAAAGCGCATCCAATTCCATGGGACCTGAGTCTGCAAAAACAACCAAAATATATTATTGATTGTTGTTGGCACTAAAGCCAACCACTCAGAAACATGTCTCTTTATTATGAAGCGGCGTCATTCCTGACTGCCCCAGCCGGAGCCGGCGGATCGTTCAAGTCTCGCGTTTACAGCGCAAAAGGCCTCAAAGTGTCACCAGCGCAAATATATGCTGTTATCACAGAGGCGTCGAAATGGGACCTTCTGCTGAAGGAAGTCATTGAAAACTCTGAGATCCTTTCACAGGAACCAAAGGTATGCGATTGGAGCCGTTACTCTGTCGGATGAGACCTAACCGGAAGAAAGTTGACTCCGCTATTGTCTGTGCTTCTAGTACATGACTTCCTTTTCTCAAAAAATGGGATCTCTGCACCACCCTCTCATCCGCTCCGACAAGCTATAGACAGACATAAGACTCGAATTAAGGGTGAGTTTACGAAAGCTCGTGTGCGCCGCGGATGCGCTTCCGTGCAAGACCTACAGGCGGCTGTCCTGCAGGAGAAAAAGTCTGTCCTTGGCTCAGATGCACTATCAGAAACATCGTACCCTCGATGGGTTCGAATCAACAATCTTAAGTCAGATCTGGACTCACAACTTCGATCTACGTTTGCTGGTTTCCAGCAGGTGAGCAGCCTGGCTGATTTGAAGTCGGCCAACTCAGTTTACGTGGACGAGCATGTACCGGACCTGGTTGCACTGGCTTCTGGTGGTGATATCTCGTCCTCCAGCGCCTATCAAAAAGGCGAAATCATTCTTCAGGATAAGGCGTCATGCTTTCCAGCGTACCTTCTCCTAGGGGACCAGGACGTTGCGTGGACGGGAGACCTGGTTGATGGTTGCGCTGCTCCTGGCAATAAGACCACACACCTTGCTTCTCTTCTGTGTGCAAGAAACTCGCATACAGATGCAACAATTTTCTCCATGGATGCGTCTGCCGATCGATCAAAGACGCTGCAGAAAATGGTCTCTGTTGCCGGTGCTGACAAGCTAGTGTCCGTGCTTGCAGGGCAAGACTTCCTAGCTGTCAATCATGCAGACCCGCGCTTCAAGAATGTCACCGGACTTCTCCTTGACCCGAGCTGTTCAGGAAGTGGCATCATTGGTCGTGATGATATGCCCCGATTAGTCCTGCCTGAACTTGTGACGAAGTCCAAGGATAACTTTGCTCGCGGAAAGAAGCGCAAGCGAACTGACGGCGATGATGCCCAGTCTGCAGCGTCTGCTCGCCGTTCCGAACCTTCGCCTCCAAGCAAAGACCGCCTAAGCAGACTCGCAAATTTGCAGGCGCGCATCGTAGAGCATGCACTTGGCTTCCCAGCCGCGACTCGGGTCACATACAGCACCTGTTCGATCTACATTCTAGAAAATGAACTGGTCGTATCGCGAGTTTTATCTTCAAAGGTTGCAATGACTGGCGGCTGGCGGCTGATGCGTCGAGACGAACAGCCGCGGGGGCTAAGAAAGTGGAAACACAGGGGAATTCGCCAGCAAGAGATTGCTCTTGAGAGCTTTGAGGTAGATCTATCAGAGGAGCAGCTGGACTCTTGTATACGATGCTGGCCTGGAGACGACCAGGGAACTGGGGGCTTCTTTGTCGCTGGATTCGTTCGAGACCAGCCTGGAGCAGACGTTGCTGCTCCTATGTCATCAACGAATAGTTTGAATGGAGAGGACGGCTATGACGATGATGAGGATGAATGGAACGGATTTTCTGATTGAGCAGCTTCGGCATGAAGCGCACTATCGATGAGAAATATCCAAGCATACACTTGCAGGAGTGTTGGCATCTAATCATGTGAGTAACTTCGCTTCTGGCTTGTGTTTATCGCGCAGTGATATTGATAGTGCCTGGATGCAGCATGGAATAATAGATAGTAGGTACGTGATAGATCTATCGATAATAACCAGGAATGTCCTATTGCGGCCCGTAAGTCGCCAACAAGCGAAGGGTGAGTGAGTGAATAAAACACAGTGCTGCCTTGCTTTCCTATCCAAGAACGTAATTCATCCTCCTCATATTCCCTCAAACTCCTACTTGAGAGCTTGGCCCGCTTAGTGACCAAACGGTCGAGCTCGGAGTCTACCAGAACTACGAGATGTCGGATTTGTAAAAGAATATCCGTGACAGAATCTCCCTCCATCTGGACCGCGGTCACTGAACAGAGTTGACCTTTTTCGACCCTGCAATGGATTCCTCCATCGACTGCACGGGCCCCGAAACACCTTCTGCGGACAGAGCAAAAGCCACCGAGTACGTCGAAGGCTCGATGCCTAATCTGGCCTGGGAAGCAGAGCTAATCACTGCGCAGGCTCCCCGGGATCTCAGATCAACAAGAAGAGGAGTTGCCGGACACTGTGAAGGCACGCTTAGCACGGATTCGATTTGAATATGATATCGTAGGCTCGTTGTCTCTCGAGCTTGTGCTCCATATCGTGACGTATCTGGACCCAGCAGATATTGTCCGGAGCCGGAGGGGCGCATTCTCCCAATGTCTCAATGTTCTTTGTGTCGTTGATTTGACAGGGGGCTCGTCTTAGGTCTCAAAACGATGGCTCTGTATTTTGTCGTCCGATACAGTGACGAAGTTTGCTTTACGCCAAACGCTTGAGTTCCTGTGAATAGAGGGCATGGATGATGAAGTTGCCGCGGATGCGATGACCTACTTCCGATGGCAACACGGTTTGCAGACTGGGAGGCCTCAAGAAGATATTTTTCCATGGTCTGAACCGCAGAGGGAGCCCTTCGACATTTGGTACCATTCGCGACGGCTATTTAATGACACGACTCCTGGTGACGGACTCGAAATGCTGGACCTCGGAACTGGAGAGAAGTCGACGTGGATCGGCGAGGAAGCACTGATCGACAGCTGCGAAATACTAGTATCCGATCGCTATGTTGCTGTCCAGCATGATTCTCGGTATGAGGCTACTCAATCCTCCCGCCTTGTCCGCATCATCTCACAGTAGGGTTGGCAGTTCTCTGACAGCGTGGAATATCCACACCAAACAGCGGCTATATGCAGCAGAGACTCCTTGTTTTCCCGATATTTATTTCGAGAAGGACAAAGTTGTCATGGTTGAAAGGTCGTTGTTTGGTCGGTCTTCATTTGGGACCTGAGCTCGGATCACATGCAGGGATTTGACAAATTTACCAATCTGTGGCCGTGGCATGTGGATGTGGATGAGAACATACTGGTGGCATTCCAATCGACTGGGACGCACGTTCGCCGGGGGTGCAACAGACCAAGTGGGCGTTGAGCGGGAGGCTGCTGGACCGCAAACTCTTTCACCTATCGTTGCCGAGTCGTCTTGTGGACAGGAAGGGCCTTGAATCATTGGATACCCTCATCATCCATACTTATGGCCGCAAGACAGTAAGACGCCTTCTACCTAGAACCGGCAAGTTTGAAACGATCGACCTCGTCATGTACGACCACGCCATCGACAAGCTGGGCGTCCGGTTGAGCTCGCTCCAGTCATATATCCATGATCGCGACGTGGAGCCTTTTTGCGCGTTTCTGAGCCCCGACATTGTCTACCACTGGAGCCACAAATTCAACTGCCTTGAGATCCTGAACGCATATAACCAGACCAGAATTCAGCATCCTTACCCATTAGATATCCGAGAGGTCAATTTTGGGAAGTGGCCCTTACCTTTCGGTGACCGCGAAGTTTTTGGCCTGGCCAGTGACGACGGCGTTCAAATCTGGTTTTTCAATCCTCACTTTGTTGCTGATGTCCCTGATGCGAAATCTTTTGTTCCAAAGGAAAGAGATGATGCGAAGAAATAGAACCCAGGCATGCATACCCCATTCTACTATCGAGTCCATGCAAAGTGCAACGAAAGAGCCTGATTTTCCGTCCACTGTAACTGTACCCTGTCATCATTATACCAATCGTGTTTAGAGAGAGTGCCACTCAAGAGCTTCGTCCGCCCAAGTTGACGCTCAGTCATGTTCGATTTGTCTGTCCTCTATCCGATTCAGACTGCTTCGCGTCTAGATTCCAGGCGAACTCAACCCGATGGTGGTCTCTTCGTGCGAAGTTGTACATAGTATCGATACTTGACATCCTTGACATTTGTGGTACAGGGACGTCCCTGGAGAATTGCAGTTCCCAACATTTGTAGGTTAATCGCAGTATGAAGTGGTATAACCTGGTACGGTGGCTAACCTCGGGCTATCTCACGGATATCCGCCGTACCTTGGGTGCTGCAAATACATACCTGAAGAGTAAACTACTGTATTTGGTATAGTAAAGCTGGGTACTGCATTTATCCCTTTGTGCTCGCACGCCTCCTGACCTACACTGCAACGAGTGCAAGCACGACAAAGTAGTACTCACTCGTTCATAGTCCTGGCACGTCGTGACAGGTCCCTGCAGGACAAGCATTTTACATTCGTTGAGAAATGGATCAGTCCTCTACCTCGCGGACGTCAACCTCCAACCCAACTCCGCCATTGTTCGACAGGGTGCCGGTAACCGGCGGCTCGAAGCAGGCGGGCATATCGCAAGCTGATTCGGAGTCTGCAGGTCAAGGCTCTGGAGTGTATGTTGCCGGCGGATTGTTGACGCAAAACAAAGCGCCGACGACTAAAGGAACCAAACCAACTCCTGCAAAGCTGCCGCCTCGCAAGGTATTTTCGATCCAGATTGGAACAGAATTGTTCCGACTGTCGGGAGCGTCAATTTCCTCCGATGGTGAGTGTGGATCGTCATGTTTCCGGTCGTTATGTGGTGCCTGAGCTAAAGATTCCCTGAGCACCGTCATATTTCTCACGTTTCTTCGAGGAGCAGCTTCGGCAGGATGAGAGTGGGAAAAATGTGCGGACCTTGTATATTGACCGGGACCCCGAGACATTCCGCGACATATGCCTCCATCTCCAGGGTATGACTTATTCATGTAGCAAGCTGTCCATTCTCGTTCTTTGGCTGATCTGACGTAGGCTATCATGTAATCCCAAGGAATAGTGCGCATTTTATCAAGCTCTTCGCTGATGCGCAGTTTTATGCCTGTATGTCCCTGCTAGGACATGTGCTACTACTGTTCTGTTCATGACCGAACTGCATGACCTAACTGTTGAACAGTACCGCGGCTGTTTTCAAAACTAGTCGATGGCGACATCCACATGCAAATTGGTGACCGGCACTTTCAAATCCCCCGCCAATTGTTTTCAGGGCCTGGTGACTCGCCCAACTTTTTCTCCTTTGGCTTCGGTGTGCAGCTTGCCACACCACCTGATGTGACGTCCGGAGGGTTGGATCAACTACATCTCCTTCGACCACCACCAATTGAACCTCCAGCCGTACCGCATCGCTCAGCAGAGGTCTTTTCTCAGTTGCTGCACCTTCTTCGAGGGTATCCAGTCCGCGTTCAGGATGGACAGCACCGAGAAGAGCTCCTCCGTGACGCTCGTTACTTCCATCTACGTGGACTGGAACAGAGATTGATAGCACACGATATCAGCTACAATCCGGAGACGGGCCACCACGAAATCACGATTAAACTCCAAGATATCAAGCCGTCAGGAATTCGGATCGTCGCCGACGCAGATGGTCCGGAGAACAGAGCAAATGTTTTCTACTCACGACCGTTTGTGGATCACGATGCCTACGAGCTGATCGTTGAGATTGGCGAGCAAAGCACAGTCCTGGATCTCAACACTATGAGAGGCAGCTTTCATGGCACGACGAAAGCTAGGATTCTCAGCCTCATACAAACAATCATAGAAAACCATGGCCAGTCCAAGATCTCGACCCACGATTCTAGGGTTGCTGACCAACCTGGAAGTCCGAAGCCTCAGGTCAACATTGAAGACGTCAAGGTGCGCGTCGATGAAGACACATACATCGTGCTGGACGGGGCGCAATATGTCTTTATCTCGGCTGAGTTGGATGCTGATCACCAGAACAGCCCAAGCCTTGAATCGTCGGCTTATCGGGCTGGCACCAAGCGCAAACGAACTGAAGATTCTCCGCTAGAGCATAAAGCTAGGGAGAAGTGGACAATCCGAAAAGGGCAGTGGCGACTGTATGTTCAAACCGAGACGAGACATCCGGCGGGACACGTGGAAGTGATCTTTCACGCGGTCAAATTGGATGCCTATTCCTCACAACGGGCGCGAAATCTCGGCCGACGGTTTCTTTCATGACTGCTGTTGGCAACATGTCTTTGCATTTGCGAAGCAGGCAGCGAGTGTGTCTTTGCTTTGAGACATAGTTACGGCAACTTGGACCAGTGATTTCGTTGGTTCGTTTCTTCTGTGTTTGGCCGCTTCGGCCGTATGTTTGAACATGCCGGCGGGAAATCTGGGTTACCTACGGAACAACGTTCAGCCTAGCCCGAAAGCTTCGAAATATATCTACCAATCACAAGGGCCGTTTCGGCCGAGGTGTGTCCAATGGCAGGCCGTCTATTCTTTGTTGTTCGGCTCGTCCCAGCCCGTCGGATCCGAGGCTCTGATCAGAGTACCCATGCTCCAAGGTCGCACCCGCACGTTTTTTCGAGGACGGAGTACATTTATTAGAGTATCGTAGAGCCACGATAGAAGTCATTTCAAAATGGTCTGGCCGTATTGATCCTATCTTCATTTGATACTGTCGCCATAGTTGACTCAAGAACACACGGCTTGCAACAGCAATCATCATCTTCTCCCTAGATTGATAGCACAATGGCGAACATCAACACAAAGGTTACTCTATACTGGTGGGTAATTCAGTTTGTTCTCACCCAACTGGCGAATTGCCTCTCGGTTGACAACGAAATAACAGGCTCAATGAGTCCCGCGCCCAGAGAATTCTGTGGCTGCTGGAGGAGCTTCAGGTCCCTTACGAGCTCAAATGCTTCAAACGGCAGAGAAACATGTTTGCGCCTCCCGAGCTCAGAAACGTACATCCACTCGGCAAGTCACCGGTGATTACCGTTGAGCGTCCCGGGCAGGCGAACCCGCTTGTTCTAGCCGAGTCGGGAGCCATCATCGAGTATCTCCTGCAGCACTTTGGAGGCGCCGAGAAAGGTCTCGTGCCGCCCCAGTATGTCGAGGGCGGCGAGACGCTCGGGGAAGAGACTGCGACCTGGATTCGGCACCGTTATTACATGCATTATGCAGAGGGTAGCTTGATGCCACAGCTGCTAGTGTGGCTGATCATGAACAGTCCGTGCATTCCTCTCATTCTATCTTTTTCTCATCAGACCAAAAACTGATATCAAATGGTTCTTGAACAGACATCAAAAACGCACGCGTCCCCTTCTTCATCAGACCCATCATCCGCATGATCACGGATCGAATTGATCAGCTGTATCTGAACCCGACATTCGAAACGCATTTGTCGTTCTTGGAGGAACAAATCAAGACCTCACCCGGCGGCCCAGATCGAGGCGGTCTCTGCGGAGAGAGCTTCACCGCGGCCGATATCATTATGAGTTACCCGATCATTGCGGCTGCGGACCGAGGACTCTTTTCGAAAGACAAGTATCCTCAACTCCACGCGTACGCGGGCAGATTGAAGGCTGCAGAGGGATACCAAAAGGCTGTTGCGAAGGTAGAGGCAGAGGGGAAATCAAAGGCGTCCCTTTGATTAATGTTTAGTACAATGTGTTCCCGATATTCTGCTCTTTCGAGTATTAGAGAGTGTAAATAGGTAGTACATCCCTGTGTTAACATACCCTCTTCTCACATCTGATTTCACTCCTTTCCTCCTTTAGCAGTGCCTGCTCACGAGGCCTTGGCTCAAAGTATTCGACCTGTTAGGGATTGATCTCCGGCTCCTCGAGCAACTCCCTCGTCAGCTTGGAGCACTACGCAAGGTCGCGAATCACAGACTGTTTGAGGGCAATCCTTTGATCTCCTTATTGTTCCTCTTCAGCGGTTCCTTCCCGAATCTGGAGGGGCACGATAGATATACTCATTCAATCCCTCACATTGAGAACTGCATACATATCTTGCTTCCTTTGTGAAGAACGTAGAAGTGGTACCTCCTGCTCGCTTCGGAGATCTTCGCAGAGGGAAAAGGATGTGTAAGAGTACTCGATCCCTAATGTGAGGGTTTCGAATGGGGGTGTCCCCAGATACAGAGGGAATCGCTGAAGAGAAGAAAGAGGGACAACCCAAAGGATTAAAATAATCTGTGGCTTTATGGCTTAGTGTTTACTACATAGTTCTGAGCAGATATGGTGAGCACTGAGGAACTGCTCCGTGGGCAGGAACTTAGAAGGAACACCGGAGAGGCCGTGCTCTTTCGGCCATCGCGGACCCGCTCTGCCTAAAATCGCCAAGCTGCCAAAGAAGATTTGATCAGCATTGAACCAATCACAGGAAATGTGTCATGTGACCTGGTGAGATCGCTCTTCAACATCGCAACTGCCGTCTACATCATCTGTCCGTTGATCGATAGTCCCACACCACATACAACAATGGCTGGCCCAAGCAAATGTATGTTCTGCCAAGTAGAGAGTCGAGGTTGATCTGCGCTAACAATTCAACTACAGCTCTGGTGCTGGACCCAGCACTGCAGAAGTACTATGGTATTGTCCATTCATCCTACCCGCTCATGCTCGTCCCAGCGTCGTCGACCTTTCCTGAGGCGGTCAACTGACAATCCGTCCTTCTCTTAGAGCTCAACGCGACTCGGTACAAATACTTCCGTTGGACGCCGCGCACTGCGTGGATTACGCTCGTCTACGGCGCCATTGTCCCGACACTGATTGGCATCGTGGGATACAAATATGATGTATGCCTTTAGTGTCGCTCTGTTTGTTCTTTAAGACTGTGGAAGTTGACTTGTGGGGTGACAGGGAAAATTCGATTTCCGAGGGAAGCGACGGGGTGATACCATTTCGGAGTGGTGATTGTGGTCTCCTTTAGGAGGTTCCATGTAAGGCGAGGCTGCAGTCGGAATCCCAGGGATGAATATCATGTTCTACCGGCCGAGATTCGGCCGCGTTACGACAATTTAGAGCCCGTGGTTTGTCCCATCGACTGCTGCTCCCATACTACCATCTCCATGTGTATATATGGAAACACTGATTTTGTCGTGCATTGTTCCGTCGCGCCTAAACTCCATTCCCAAGACAATCATTCCGGTAATCAAGTAATTGTACAGCATATTCATCAGAACCAGTCGAGTAAATCACCATATTTTGTTTTACCCATGAGCAACAAACCAAATCACCAACAATTTCCATACAGTTTCAGTACGGACCCCGTCTTCTCCCGTATCCGCCGCCCTCTGGTAACCTCTCGCCTCTCCTCCAATCGCCGCTAGGGATCCCATTCCCAGACCCGCGAGATGGTCCATGCCCTCGCCGTCCCCCAAACCCATTCTCCCTCGGTGGTCCAAACGCCCTCATGCCACCACCGATAACCGCATTCGGGCCAGCGCGCTGGCCATACACAGGCGGGGCAACCGACCCGTCCTCGAGCGGGGGGAGAATCGCACAATCGACAAAGTCACCGATGACGAAGCGCGCGTCAGCAAGGGTTTTGTCCGCATCGTCCCCAGCGGCTTGATAGTTGCGTCTTGACCCTGGGGCGCTGCCATTGCCGTCATTATTACTAGTATTATTGTCCCCATTCCCACCAGATGTCTCCTCGCCAATCACCACGCTCCCAATGTCCTTACTCAGATATCGTCCGCTGCGTCCGTCGACCGTCGCGCCACGCGTGTCGGGATAGATCAGGCGGAAGCAGAGCCGCGTGCCGACGGGCGGGTCCGGTAACTGCGAGGGTAACGCGCTGGCCAGCAGCCGCGACAGCTCGCGCAAAGTGCATGACTTCCAAGTGTAGATCTCAAGGTGCGGCGGGAGCGGCGGATTAGGATCGCCCGGCCGGGGAATCGGGAAGTCGGAGAGCTGATGGTAGGAATTTTGTCGGTAGAAGAGCTTCAAGTGGAAAGGTGTCGTTGTTTGGCGGTCGATTGTGTTTTTGGAGTCGGCCATCGTGGCTGCGGTCGACGGACTGTGTTTGCGCTGTGTCGCTCTGCTGGAGCGCGGTATTTAATACTATGCTGTGATAGGATTAAATTATTGAAAGCGCTCTGGGGATTTGCAAAAGTTGTTGGTTGTAGCCTGGAGCCCGGACTCTGATGGACGATCTCATGTGTTGTTGATTGTCGCAGGTTCTGGAGTTTCAGTTCAGTTCGGAGCTCGCAACATCTTCACCCGACCTTCACGTCACTTTCTTCTCAACACCACCATCCCCACGCGACACGTGCAATACCGGGAACCAATATCGGCTACTCGCGCTACGAACTGACACATTCTGCAAGTCGAGTCCACACCGCAACCATGGACTTTGCGTCTTTGATGGCCAAGGAGATATCCAAGGCCAAAGCAGCTACTACACCCGCCACATCAAGCAGCGGAGATGGCAATCCCTCAGAGGAAAAGAAATACGTCCGACGCGCCGAACTCGAAGCAGCACGTCTAAAGCAATACCAAGAAGAACAGGAACGCCTGCGCCGCGAGCGCGAAGAAAAACTCCTCCAAAAACGCAAACTGGAGAAGGAAGAAGCGGAGCGCAAACGACAACGCGAAGAAAAGCGACGACGCCTGGCAGAGGAATCGCGAAAGCGACGGGAAGCGGAGGAAGAGGCCGCGGAGCGTGAACGGCGACGAAGACTGGGCCTCCCCGAATTGCCACCGTCACGGACACCATCGGAAGACCCAGAGAAGCAACAAGACGGCGGCGAGGAAGACATCTCCGACGACGAACTCATCTCCAAGCTGCGCGGACTGGGCGAACCCGCGCGGCTGTTTGGTGAGAGCCACGAAGCGCGCTTGCGGCGATACCGACGCCTCCTCCGAAAATCCAAGGAGCAGAAACAACTCTCCAAGGGTCCGATCCCGACCACGCTGGAGCTCGTGCCGGAAGCGGAGATGAAGGTTCCGAAGAAGCTACCCAAGGAACCCGAAGCCCGAAAGTTCATCTACCGGCAGTTGGCATCGTTCTTCACGATGGTGCTTGAGGAGTGGGAGATCATGCTGGACAAGCGCGACCTCGCGGTCAAGGAGAGCCGACAAGGGCGGCAGGCGTACACTGCCATGGTGCAGGCACGCGAGAGCATGAAGCCGCTTTTCGCGCTGTTCGAGCGCGGCGATGTCGAGGAGGCGATCCTCGAGGGGATCGTGGAAATTGTGCATTGCGCCCAGGAGAGACGCTACGTCGATGCCAGTGATGCATATTTGCGGTTGAGTATTGGCAAGGCGTAAGTTGCCGAATCCTCTTTTCAACCAAAGATTGGTTTTTTTTTTTCTTCTTTTGCAGGTACTGACTGGCTGAATTGCAGCGCCTGGCCCATTGGTGTCACCATGGTTGGTATCCACGAGCGATCAGCCCGCGAAAAGCTGCACAAGGGTGACCGAACCGCACACATAATGGCCGATGAAGTCACCCGCAAATATCTGCAGGCCATCAAGCGGTCTTTGACGTTTGCGCAGGTGCGATGGCCCCCGGACGATCAATTACAGTTGATGGGATGATTTCTGCTTCCTGATCATAGACTTCTTCGATCCAAATCAATCGTATATGATACATCTGAATGCATGACTGTATACCAAGATATCAAAAGCAGATGCGCCACCCGATGGGTTTCTGTACAGGAAAATGATATCTACATGATCTAATCCAAACGCACCCGTAGTCATGAATCACTCGAGAAGATATTGACGAACGTGTTCCACCATTTGCGCATAATCCACGAAGACCCAACCTGGTGATCGGGGCTTCTCTTGGTCCCGTTCATGGTGTTGGCCTCATCATCAGACTGACATATTTTCTTGACCGGTCCGCCATGGCCATCGATGCCATTCAGCAAGGCATCCTGACCTCCAGTCGGCGTCCCTGCCGGCCTCTTGGGAGTGGAAGCCCCGCTGGATGTCTGCTCCCGGTCCGTGTCCATCAAAGTGCTTGCAACGTGGACGCAGCCACCGTACGCATAACGGATTAGCGAATCGCCCGTCAGACTGCCAATGACAAACACGCCGGGAGCAACCTCGAGGTCCTCCATCGCCTTATTGCGCAGGGTCCTTGGCGTTACCATCCCATTGTCTAATTCTCCGGCACCATCAAGGACTTCGGCGCGCAACGACGGGTGAAGGTAGTCCAGAGTTCCACGTCGGCCGACGGTGTATGCGAGTCCACATACACGGCGGACGATGGTCGTGCCATTCTCATCCGGAAGCCGGAGAGTGACGGTGCCTTCGCCATTGCGGATTGCGACGTCGATGACTTCGCAGTTTGCAAGTCCCTCGTACACTTCATCCCAGTTGCGACTTTTCAGAAAGGGTGTGGACGCAAACTTTCTCGTCTTTGCATGCGCACTCGCGCCTGGGGAGGACATGGCGGCGCGCTTCATCAGGCGATAGACGCCCGCATACTCTGGATAAGCCTGCTGATGACCGCTACGCAATGGAGAAGGTCTGTTGTCTGGGTCCCAGCGGAAGAGATGCAAGATGGGCTGGTCCGGCGGCGTCGAGATAATGACATCTGCCGCCGTGAAGCCGGATCCGATGACCAAGAGCGGTGCCCCAGACGTGCTGCGACCAGGAAGCTGCGTTAAGGGTAGCAAGAGCGGCGGAGGCCGGATGATATGGGAGAAAATACCGGTAGCTAGGACCAATCGCTTGCAGCTAATGCCATGAGAATGGATATAGAATCCATCTTCTGTGCGCTCGATGCCCTCGACTCTTGCTCCGTTATGAAACACATCTTTGATTCCAACTTCCGCCGGGTAGTCGCGCAGGTAGTCGGCCAAATCACGTCGCGAGGGACGGGTGAAAGGGGCCAATTCTACTTTTTTGACCTTCCGGTAGTGGTCTGCAAATGTGTATCCCGGTAGCGACAGCAGCCCGGCGTAGCTCAAGGTCTGAATATCCCAGCTCACACGAGCGGGATCCTCCACCGCCCAGAGACCTCCGGGAGTTGGTGCATCTCCCAAGACGAGGTGCGGAATCTTGAGATGGGGGTTGTATTCCCATCGCAAATTTGTGACATCTCCGAGGTCATCGGTGTCGCCATTGGGCCGCAAAAGAGTGTCCAGCAGGACATTCACGGGCAGCGCCTGGGTCACATAGGACATGCGAGAAGCAGCAAAATGGTGCGTCAAGGCATCGAGATCGGACCGAAGCAGGCACGGCGCATTTACCAACTTCGCATGGAGAAAAGAGTCCGGATGCGGAGTTTCCGAACTATAAAACGGGACGTGGCCATGAAGGATATAGGACAGGACCATCGCGGAAGGGCCATTTCCTGTTGATAAAGGACCAGCTGGTGGGCATTCTGGTCTGAACTCCCATTGGAAGCGGATGGCGACATACCGATAATGATGGTGTCAATCTCGGTCTCCGCGGCGGAGAGCGGAGAACGGTGGAGGGAGCACGACATGCGTCGGAAGCGTCCAGCGGGCCTAGCACATGATCATATAGTAGTTTTGATCAAAGACATGGCCCTGGAGATCAATTTTGACCACAATCCGACTGAGAAGTCCCGTCAGAGCCCACGAAGAGCATGATCGGGAACAAAATGCGCGAGGCGCCAGGACAGTATCGGCGGGGAAGCCCCTCCAGAATAGTGTATCATTACTAATCCTTTGAACCTTCAATATTTCCTTGCTGGTTAACGGTTAACGCGGTTAGGACGCTAAATTTTACGAGAGCAAGTCGGCCGGCGACTGCGATCAATCCATGGTTGAGCAGAATCTCAGTTTTGCAGCGGCGAAAGTCAAGATCCCCGCGTGCAATCTTGCAGCAGGATTTTGGAGGCACTCCAATCAGATTAGGGTTGGCTTACTATTTAGGGTTTAGGGCAGGCCATGAACGGATTACGCAAGCTCTGCCCTAAAGCTAACCTAACCATAGCAACTTGCAACTCTGAAACCCCCAATCCTCCATGGTCAACGGCTCGGGACAAGTGATTCAGTTATTTTTCGAGGATACCGAAGAATTCCCCTGCATGATCGTCCGCGAACGTTGTGTTTTCCCCGTGCGCTTTGTCCGGCCCTCTTCGCCATGCTCCCGACAGCTGTAGACAAACATGTACCATCTTGCCAAGTCGTTGTATCTCTATGCTACCAGTAAGGAGGGTTCGTACTTCCATGCTTCTCCGCTTTCCGTCAGAGATCCGGCGCTGATGTGGGGATCCTGCAGAATACTCCGTCCTCCTTCTCGGACTCGACAATGCCGGCAAAACCACGCTCCTTTCGCAGATCAAAGCGATCTATCTCCCGCCCTCGGATGGCGCGCCGACACCCCCAATCGGTCGTACCGTACCCACCGTCGGCCAGAACGTGGCCACTATCCCGTTGCCGGATATGTACCTGAAGATCTGGGACGTTGGGGGCCAGATGAGCATGCGCGGTCTCTGGCAGAGCTACTACGCCAGCTGTCACGCCATCATGTTCGTAGTGGACAGCACGGACGTTGGCGAGGGAGGACTTGAGGACGACATGGCGAGCGGAGCGATCCTATCGAATGGCGACGATGGCACCGGCAGCCATCATCGCGGCCGGCTCGACGAGTGTCGGCAGGTCCTCGAGTCGGTGCTACAGAATGCGGACGTCGCAGGCGTGCCGATTCTGGTACTTGCCAACAAGCAGGACCGCGAGGACTGTGTCGAGGTCGTCCGGATCAAGGAAGGGTTCGTGCGGCAGGTGTTTGAGGGCGAGAAGGGCGGCGGCGTCCGCGACAGCCGCGTCTTACCGATCAGTGCGCTACATGGGAACGGAGTCCGCGAGGCTGTCGAATGGGTGCGAAGTCGCGTCAAGTGGAACAAGGAGAGTCGCCCCCCTGTAATGCGATAATGATTGTATGATTGACCTGATTTTGCTCTTTTGTATCATTTTGCATCCTGCGGTTTTGTCTGACTCTAAGATACCAGTTTAATTCGGATATAGGACATGATAGAACAAGCTGCAAATATTCCGTTTAGACGAACTATTCTGGGAGCGAAGTGCTCTTCTTGGACTCTCTATGACGTCAGGCATGGAGACGCCAGCGATCTAGGGCCAGCTCAAACAAGGCGCTCCGGGCCACCCACAGCCAGACCAGTGCAGAGCAATTCTGCTCGTGGTAGAAAAATATGGTTGGATTGATGAAGTCAGAGAAGTCAGATTGACGTCATGTCATCCATCTCATCCAGCGCATTTTCGGGGTTCCTCGTTCTTAAAACATAGAGAGTAAGCGGCGAGCTAGCCTCGACCACTGTCGATAGCATTGTACATCTTGATCACTGTTTCCCGCTCAAGATCTAAAGATTCGGAAATTGTTCGAGGCCCGAAGATACCCAATTGTATTTGCTTTTTCAAGACCAGATTGAATCACCATGGCCGGCCGCAGCAATCTCAACGTCGACAGCATTGGCCACCAGTCCTTCAAGCCCGAACCTCCTCGCGATCCGCCTGCGACACATCACCAGGCTAGTGGAGCTCCAAAGGTCTGTACATAGTACCCCTGGCCAAAATCACCTTGATGGGAATCTGATCCTTGCTTCCGCTTCCAACAGCATCAACTAGGCGTGCAAGCCAAACCAAATGACCAGGTCCCCGTATTCCATGCACAGAAATTGCCTCCGGGCACAGCGCCCAAGGAGAGTACCTACCGCCCGAACCCCGTAAACACGGTGCCATCGCAGGCGGACAACGACAACGTCCTGCGTAGCCACGGCAAGGAGAGCACCTACACGCACCCCAACGACACGCTCGGTGGCGCGACCTCGGCGGACGTGCACACGGGCCTCGGCAAGCCGCTCAGCGGCCAGACGAACAGCGAGATCCGGCGAGACGGCCACGAGCGGCGCAAACGGGACGGGTCCGGGTACGAAGGGGTCGGCGCCACCGGCCATCCCAAACATCAGGAGGGCTCCATTGGCGATTCGCAGTTAGTTGATCCGCATCAGAATGCCAGCCAGCGCGGTTTGGACCGTGAGAAGGCCCGCGGTGGTCAGCATGGCGATAAGGGTATTCTGGGGGCGGAGGATCATGTGCCCGAGAGTGCCACCACGGTGGCCAGCGAGAGGCCTGGATAGCTGGATTGACGCTCGGAACACTTATGTTGCGAAAATCCTATGAATTGATGTGCATAAACTCGTGTATTTTTATGCTTGAATCTAATTAAAACAATGTACGCGGTTATCAACTCACTGGGTATCATAAAACTGTCAAACCCAACACAAGCCATGTACCCAAAAAAAAAAAAAAAAAAAAAAAAAAGGGAAATCATGACCGTGCCCTAAGCCGTTCTCGTGTACTCCGCGTCATGTTCCCCTCGGTTGCTGCGGCAGCATCCGGATGGGGAACTGGCTTTTTGGGCCAACTTCGAGCAATGTCGATGTTTTCCCGCGGGAACACCAATTCCAAAAACACATACAATAGGTAGTCAATGATCACACAGAGGCAGAACAGTTTCCCAGCCCAGATCCCGCATCCATAGTACCGCTTGAGCCGATCGATCAGAGCAAAGCTCCTGGTTCTCCCGCGCACGGCATCCCAGCCAGCGCCTGGGTAGTGTCCATAGAACTCCAGCTCGCTGATGGCGCCGGTGATGCCGTTGTACACGCGCTCCGTCCGTCGTGCGACGTCGGCCCACGAGTACATCATCCGGACTTGATCGTGGAACCGTTCCGTGCGGATCTTGTTGGCGCGCAACGCCGCAATGGCTTTCGATGTCGCAAGAACCAGGTCGTCTTCCTCAGGTTTGGCATACGTTGTCATGTGTTGCGGTAGTACCTCGGGAATCCCTCCGACGCGCGTGCACACCACATAGAGACCACAGCTGGCCGCTTCTACAAGCACCGTCCCAAAGGCTTCCGTTAGGGTGGGATGTAGATAGATATGCCCTCGGACCATGACGTCTCGGACTTCCTCGTGCTTCACGGGACCCAGCATTTCCACCTTGTCTTGGAGAACGTTCCGTTCCAGCATTTGCTCCAGGTCAATGGCCTTTGGACCCGAACCACCGATGATGAACCGCACATTCGGGTGCGTCTTTAGAATGCGGGGGATCACGGCGATTAACAGATCAATGCCTTTGTTGTAGAACAAACGTGAAATGACCACGATAGTGATAGTGTCGTCGGGACCGATCACTCGCGGCGCTGGTCGTAACTCTTGCCCGTTCGACCCATTGGAAGGGTACGAGAGCGGTCTGAAGTTTTCCGCAACAACCGCATTCGGGATGACTGACACCATCAGCGGGTCCAGGGATGCACGAAGGACAGTGTTCTCCTTGCTGAAACAAACCGTCAGTTTTAATTCGGTCTGCTCTCGGACTTCTCTCACGTACCATGTATGGCTGACGCAGATGACATGGTCCACATCACTCAGCGTAAACTTGAGCAACTTGTTCGTCAAGATCGAAGCCGCATCGGCGAAACCAAACAGCGAATGGTCCGTGAACACGGTGCGCAAGCCCATCGTGCGCGCATGCAGGATTGCTTCATGGCAGAAGTTACTCAAACTAGCATGCCCATGTACGATCTGGATCTGTTCTCTGATTACGATGTTGCGGAAAATCGGAAAAAACGAGAAAACTGTGGGCATAGTCGCCTCGCGGAAGATGACCAAGAACGGCACATGGTACACCTTGAGCCCGTTGGTGAGATATCGAACTCCGGTACGACCTTTGTACGCATGAGTGATGATGATGACCTTGTGTCCCCGGTCGATGAGTTTCTGCAGGGGAGGGCTTATCAGAACCGGACCATTCAAACGATTCGAGCCGCGGAAACTTACGGTCGATAGTTGATAGATGTGACTCTCCACCCCGCCTGCAAGCGAGAATCGTCAACAGGGTGTTCGCATACCAAACGAGCCACTGGGATACACACCTGGCTGGGGGAAGAAGAAGTCACTGACCATCCTGTGACGGTTAGTCTCAGCTGCCTCTCCATCAGTCAGTCTACCTTACGCAATGTTGTACGGCATTTTGAGCCGTCATGACGAGCAAACTCGCTCCTTTCTCGAGCGCACAAGATATACGAATGACGGCAGCTCCATTCCACGACTGCTTCCAAGCTGCGCGGTACTGAATCACGCATGATGCTGATGTTAGGCGGATCTAAAGGCGGTGACATGATTCTTCCGGCAATATTTTTCCATGATTCATGAATCATTTTCTCGACAGAAAAAGTCACTGCAATCAATACAGAATGAGAAAACAAGGCTGCTCTGTGACTCAAACAATCACGATAACCTTGTATCAATAGGAATAAAGCGATCAAGAGGCCATCTGAATAGGACACGTTTATTGTTGCAGTTGAGCCTGTCTACGTGGCTTGTGTTGTCAACTGGTTCGACTCTCACTATTAATCCTCCATTGTAACTCTCCTCGTCCACGTCCCATTCTCTTCGACTCTGCCGTGACGTTCTCATGAGATGGTCCCATCCAAGATATTCCCTGCCGCGTGTTTGAATCGAAAGCGATCTCGACACTCGGATCTGTTCACCGTCGCCACTGCTCGCCCCCGGCCTTGAGCCGGTCAATCCCCATTGATGCCTGCGAGAGGAGTGAATGATCGAAAACCTCGAAGCCTCAAGAGTCATGGATCTGTCCTATTCCTTCTCCGAGCCGCGCGCCAGCGATGGATCTTGTCGCATTCCCTCCAGTCGACGGCGATCAACGCCCCAGTCGAAAGCGAGAAAGCGGAAGGCGGTCAGGCCAATTCTGCCGGTCAAGTCGAAAATATTCCACCGGTCCAAGGTCAGAAAAGTACGAATTGTCCCTCATCGCCCGAGAACAACGACTCGGTTATCGGTGAAATCGGAGCGCAGAAAGCGACTTCGACGTCGATTGAGCCTGCAAAATTCGTCGATTTTCACCGAGCTTTCGGAAGGCCTGCGGAACCTTCATATCTGAACCGCGTGGCCAGCCCAGACACGTCGCTCGAGCAGTCTATAACTACTATGGGCAAAAAACGCAAGCATGCGCAAGCGCAGGACGCGGACGATGCCGCTGCTGAAAGGCCAAACAAGCACGCCAAGATATTTTCCAAGTTTGAGAAGTCAAAGAAAGTTTCTCAGCTGGTCGCTGCAAAGCAGAAGTCCAAGAAGCCAGCCGAGGAACACAAGCCTGAGGGGACGTCCGCCCCAGTCGTTGCGCAGGGATTAGAGCCTCTTCCGCAGCCAGCACCGGCTCCAGATTCAACGGAGAAGCCATCATACTCGGTTCTGCCCGATTGGCTAACTAAACCCATCACGGAGACAACCTCAGACGCGCAACAAAAGACATTTCGACACCTCGTAAAAGATCCCGAATTATTGGCGCGATTGGAGCGAAACGGCTACACATCACCTTCTGCAGTTCAGGCGGCTGTGATACCGCTTCTAATGAACAAACGCCATGGGGACGTGTGCGTGTCGGCGTCGACGGGATCGGGCAAGACCCTTTCGTACGTGCTGCCACTGCTAGAATTACTGGAAAAGCTTGAATGGCCGCAACTGCGCGCCGTAATTGTTGTGCCGACCCGGGAGCTGGTGAAGCAAGTCTGGGCAGTGTTTGACCAAGTTGGCGGCGGAAAGCTGCGAATCGGGACCGCCGTTGGAAACGAAGCGCTGCGAGATGAACAGCGCAAGCTGATGAAACTGCACGCAGTTTATGATCCAGAGGCGTACGAAAAGCAGCAGAAAAAGGTCATGACAGCAGAGGAGTGGGCCCGATTCGGCCTGCTGGACTACTTTGCGGAATGCGAGACGACTCGTGATCTACCGCCAGGCTACGTGAATGAGCCCTATCACAATGTGGACGTCTTAATCTGTACGCCCGGTCGTCTTGTCGACCACATTCGGTTGACTCGTGGGTTTTCTCTCCGAAACGTGCAGTACCTTGTGGTTGATGAAGCCGACCGCCTTCTTAACGAGAGTTTCCAGGAGTGGGTCAGCGTGGTGATGAAATCCTTGGATGAACGCAAGGATCCGGCGTCCCTCGGGCCGGGCGGGAATTTTCTTGCAAGCATTGGGCACCAAGTGGAGATTCCTGAAGTGCGAAAGGTCATTCTCAGCGCGACTCTGACGACGGACTTGACCAAGCTCCAGTCGCTACGCCTCAACAACCCCAGGTTGGTCAAGACGGGTTCAGAGACGGAGCAAGCAGGCGAGTCCGAGCCGGCTCAATCTGGCGAGCGATTCGTACTGCCCGACAAACTCAAAGAACACGCGGTGCGGATAAAGGACGCGTCGCAGAAACCACTGCAGCTTCTGCAACTATTGCTTGACGAGATCAAGGTTGATGGGCACGAAGGCTCCATCGCACAGCAGAAAGATCCCGACCATGGCCGCGCGGACGATTCGGAATCATCCGACTCGGCGTCGGAGTCCGAGTCCGATCACAGTTCGGATTACAGCAGCTCGTCTGGTGACAGCGGTCCTTCCGAGTCAGACGCCAGCTCAGGCTCCGACTCCGACTCCGACTCCGACTCCGATTCAGACTCGAGTGCAGAGGCCTCATCGTCGGGCGAGTCTGAGTCCGCGTCCGACTCCGAACAGAGCACCGCTCTTGTGTTCAAGGAACCCGCACGCAACACCGTGCTCGTCTTCACTCGGTCCTCCGAATCCGCCGCGCGTCTCAGCCGCGTGTTACAGCTCATGCAGCACTCGTCCGGACTCAAAGGCCGCATCGGCACGCTCATCAAGTCGCACGGCTCGTCCGCGTCGCGGCGCACCCTACGCGACTACCGCCGGGGGCGGCTCTCCATCATCATTGCGACGGATCGGGCCGCGCGGGGTCTCGATCTACGGTCCCTCCGCCACGTGGTCAACTACGACATGCCGACCAGCACGACCACGTACGTGCACCGGGTTGGGCGCACGGCCCGGGCGGGCCAGGATGGGTCCGCATGGACGTTTGTGCAGCACCGCGAAGGCCGCTGGTTTGCGCGCGAAATCATCGGGCGCTCCTCTTCCTCCGCTGGGAAGAAGAAGGAGCAAGGCGAGGGTGCGACCGCGACCATCGTGCGCGCGGGGTCGGTGCAGAACGTCACGTTGGCCAAGCCATCGCGGGCGATGTGCGAGGACTACGAGACTGCTTTGGCTGCATTGGCGGAGGAGGTCAACAACCCTCATTAATCTGTACCATGACGACAGTTCCCTTTTACGCTGATGCATTGGGAGGTGGTTTTTTTTTTTTTTTTTTTTTTTTCATCGGCTGCAATCATTGAGCATGGAATGGAATAGGTAGCATGTGATCATGATCTAGATGAGTCAACTATGTCCGAAAGATACCTATAATTCACATCATCCTAATACGCTCAGAATCTTTATCCCTCAATCCGTAGACAAACGCTTTTTGGCGATGAAGAACAAGTCCGAGTAATTTCGACACCAACTGGGCCACGATTCATATATCATTTCGAAGCAATCGCATACCAGAACCGCTGATCGTCTAGTTGGTTATGGCGCCAGACTGTAATGTGAACCACGCGATCTGGATGTCGTCGGTTCGATTCCGACTCAGCGGATTAATTTTTTTCTCTTTTTCTCTTCCGCAACCCACCTGGCCAAGCTGGTTGCTGAAAGCCATCTGAAACTGGAAGTGCCCTGGTGTGGAGCCTTCGGAGATTTTTTTTTTCTTTTTCTTTTTTTATCCAGTTTTTAGCGGATTGGCAGATCCATGTGGCTGCTCAGGGTGTTCCCCAGGCTCCACTGACACTCTGTGCTTATCCGTGTCCCGGACGACCCGACCTGACAGACTAAAATGAACCCGCAGGGAACATTGCTTGTGTTTGGGTTTGGTAATGTTCGAATCGCTTACAGTAATGAGTCGCGTGCATGTATGTACCCCGTAGAGTTCGTCCATTAGTTAGGTACCTGTCACGGTGTACTTCGGTTCAATTCTCATGGTGCGTCATCATCCATGAAGATTTGCACGGCCAGCACGCACATTATTGCCCTCCTCAACATGTATATTTGTAGGAAACAAGCAGGCTCTCAAAGTCTGGCACCCCGACTCTCACGCTGTTTCTCCCTTGTCAACACCCTAGCAAGCTTCCGCGTCGCCCAATCCACAATCGCCATGTTCGTGATCATCGGATTCACGCCGCTTGCGCTGGGGAACACCGACGCGTCGGCAACGTAGAGCCCCTCCGTGCCCCAGACGCGGCAGTCTTGATCGACGACGCCCTTTTCCGGCGCGTCGGACATGCGACACGTGCCCATCTGGTGTGCGCTGCCGAAGATGCCCTGTTCTGGGCTCAATGGAGCTTTGCTCCGGAACTCGTCGATCCAGGCATTGAAGTCTGCGTCGGCAGCGCCGGGAGGTGCCTCCTCATCCTCATCCTTTTTCTCTTCTTCTGTGGCTTTTCGGATAAACGACCGCATACCGAAATAAGAGGTGTGGAACTCCTTCGCGCCCATGGCGTAGGCGATCTTGGCCAGCCCAATCAGGCCCTCGAGCGCGCTCTGCCGGTCGAACGGCGATGGGGTGTATGAGATCCGGATCTTGCCCGTCACGGGGTCTGGGTACACGCGGCCAGAGTCGCGGTCGCGGACGAGCGTGATGTAGCCGGTCATGTGTCGCAGGTTTGACACGAGCTTCTTGTACTGCAGGCCGTCCCGCCATGGCATCGTGATGAGAAAGACAGAAGGCATCATCGTTATGCCCTCGAGCTTCGCCCCGTGGCCCTGCCCGTCGAGGTTCTCGTAATCGGCCACGACGGTGGTCAGGCAAGTGCCTTCCCAAGGCCGGACGTCCTCGTCAAACACTGCCCCAGCCACGAGTACTGCAACCATTCAGCAATCATGTACGAGGAAAGGTTTCGAGGGCAAACATACCTGGATGAAGGTGAAGATTGGCACCAACATGTCGGTTCTTGATCCCACTCCGTATCAAGAGCAGGGGGCTGTTGAGTGAACCAGCCGAGACTATAACCTTCTTTGCCTTGATCACAACCTTCCTCTTCACAGCACCATTGCCAGAAGTGCCAAGGAACGCATCTCTGGACGTCCAGGTGCCCTCGACCCCGACGGCAACCTTCTTTCCCTTGACGGACTCAAACAGCACCTTTTCCGCATGGAATCCCTCCATGAATATCGCGCCCGCCTTGGCCGCGTCGGTGAGAAACGAAGCCACTGGCCCCTGCTTGGTCACGCTGTGACATCCAAAAGTACAGTACCCGCAGTAGTGGTCACGGTGTCCCGAATTCTGTGGCACAGTCTTTGCATCGAGACCCAGCTTTCTGGAACCCTCCAGGATCACCCGATTGCCGAAATTGTGTCGGACGTTGGAGTTAACTCCCATACGCTCACAGACCCGGTCCAGGGAATCCTGGAATTGAGGTGACGTGAAAAGCGGTAGACCTGAATTCGCCCACTCTTCTCGAACATAGTGCTGCGTTTGAAGAGAGGCGCCCCAGTTGATTGTCCCGCCGCCACCCCAAGCAGAGCCCGCCAACACGGTAATAGATGAATCGTCACTTATGATACTGCCGCTTTGCTCGTACAAAAGGGCAGATCCATTGGATTGGGACATGGGAAAGTATGACGACGGGTAATGGTACGCCTTCTCGACTACCAGAACGCGGTGTCCCGCCTCTGCGAGGTTCTTTGCTGCAACACCACCCCCGCATCCACTTCCAACGATGACAACGTCGGTTTCAAGAACCTCCGCGCCATCACCGGGAGGAATCTGGAGAAACTCATACTCAAAGCTCGCTTCCGGCTTTCCATGGATCGGGACCCGCGGGATACCAATCGCGGACGACACCGTGGGGCTAACTGACAACCAGGTCCTGTTGATCATCAAGGTTAGAGACTTGGCCAACTGGCGGAGGGCGCCGAGTCTCGAAGTTCGCCAGCCATGGAAGATTCTCTCTCGCGCTTCGTAGCGAAGGTCTTGGAAAGGCGTGGCAGAGCCAGTGAGGAGTAGAGAACCAAAGCGTGTACTGTAATACATATTCCGTTAGAGATCGATTGACCTGGGAAACCACTCAGGGTCGCGCTTACTTGAGTGTCGAAAGCATTGTCGACAGTCTCTGCCTTACCTCGGGCGGAAGCGATACGATGAACGCGCGCCGAATCGCCTCCTTGACCTGGGGAATCGACGAGGCGTTTTCCTGCAGATACTCGCGAGCCAGGCGATCTGCGTCGGGCAACTCAATGCGTCCCGCAAGGTCGTTGACCGCCGCTTGCATCTCGCCCGCGGGAATGGCCTTTTTATGGAGGCCATCCGTTTGGGGATCCCCAGCAGACGTGAGAGCGGGAATCACGACGTCAGCAATGGCCAAGAGGGTCTTCCATTGTACCTCGTCAAAGACTGGGTCCTCGGGAAGGTGCGGTAGTTGAGGTTCTTTGGGGACGTAGGTCTCCATGATGATGCTCTGGACGGGGTTAAGAATGAATGAAAGGATATAGAAGAGGAATCGTCACACCAGGGGCGGCGTTCATTCGAAGGAGAGGAAACTAAGGCGGAGGTTCAGGCCATGGCATTTTCAAAGTCCTTGGCCTGACCAGCCCTGGTCGGCTCCGAGTGCGACTCAACGCGCTGTTGTTTTGCTGAAATGAAGCCCGAACTAGTAGGGATGTTATCCGGTCATGACAAGAATCGGTCATGACGAGGCTTGCCATGTCATGACCGTCATAATTTCAGCTTGACCGTCAGATCGGCACAGTGCCTTCCATTTTGGGCTACCTATGAGTGTGGATAGAGTGAAATTCTTGCCTATTATTGGCATTGCTCTATGTGTCACGTGCTGTCAAAATTCTGACTGACATGAAATACCGTGACATGTCAATATGACCGTCAAAGGGTCGTTTTTGACGTCAAAATAACATCAGTACGAACTACTCGTAGTAACCGTCCACAAGCGATGACGATGATTGGACAAGCACTAAATAAGCTAATATCAACCAAGGTTTAGCCTCAGATTGCAGCAAATCATTCACCTCCACTTTTTCTGATTGTGCGGGGAGCCGTTATAACTTGGTGAACCTAGGTTAGGTTACCACCGCAATCAGGTCATCATGTGAATTTGGCCATCTTCAGATCCCAATCTCAATTGTTGAGCTGTCCGATGCAGTGACAAGGACAATTGCTGCACTGAAGATTACATACTGCGGCTCTTACTACCTTTCAGCTGAAGATTGTCGCGCTGTATGGAGCAGTTTGTGCACTATTTACAAAGCCAGCTAACTTGATAAAGCAGTTGATGTTCAATCGCCATGATTACTGTAACCTATCCAGAGTATTAGCTAACGGAAAAAACAGGAGGAAGAATAATGACGGCAACTATAACCACTCCTCCCGAGTACACCTTCACGACACGCCTCCAACCCCCACCCCTCTCAACCAGCACTACCGTCGTCTACCCAACTCCAGAAAGGCCCAACCCAGCAACCAATGACCCGGTCTTCAGCGACGCGATGCGTGTCCGCCACGCGGTCTTCGTCGAAGAGCAACACTGCAGCGCCGAAAACGAGACGAACGGAGCTGGCAATGGGTGGTGTATGCCAACAGGAACACACTCACAGACGAGAGGAATAAAATAGAGAATCTCCCGGTAGGCGTAATCCGTCTCGTTCCACCTCCGCACGCACCGCATGAGACGCTGCTGCAGGACACAACGAGTAATGATAACAACCGGCCCAAGTACGATTTCTCCCACGAGCCCTACGTGAAGATTTCCCGTCTTGCGGTCCTGCCGGATTTCCGCGGTCGCGGATTATCCAAACTGCTGCTGCAGACCGCGGAAAACTGGGTAAGGGATAATCGCGGGGCCGTCAATGAAATGCTCCACCGAGTGGCAAGGGAGGAGGGTCGGGAAGATGAAGGGATAAAGGGGTGGAATGGTCTCATCGGGCTTCATGCGCAGGTGCAGGTGGAGGAAATGTACCGGCGCGCAGGCTATCAAACGGATCGGCAACTGGGGACATGGTACGAGGAAGGGATTCTACATGTGGGCATGTTCAAGAGGCTGCAATTAGACAAGAAATAAGATTCAATTCATCGCACAATCTTCTCAGGTTGTATTATCACCACTAACTTTCCATATACGTCGACCAGTGGTCCAAAGCAACACGATCTATAAACATCCCTGATACCAATGCGTCAAACAGAAGGATCTGAAACACCTGGACCAGCATAGCTCAGCAGATTAAAACAGCATAAATAAAGAATCCACAAACAAATGAACCCAGACATAACTCCTGATCATGCACGATTAGAAAACGCTGATAGATTTGAATCAGAAAAACCCGGGCGCTGGTAAGATGGTCGCCGTGAATTATCAGAGCCCAAAAAATACAGAACGCCGCCGAACAGTAAAACGCATGCCAAACAGATGGGGAATCACGCATAACAGATCACAGTGTGCCGCCCAGAACCGAGAAACAAAACAATAAATTAGAAGGTGCTCCAGCTCCAGTCGCGGGGGACGCTGCTGGCAATTGGGTCAGATTGTCGATTTGAGGGTGACAGGCTGTCGTCCTGTTGTTGATCGCTGCTGGACTCGGGAGAGTTCTGTTGGTCAATGTTCAACTCGCCCGCATCAAGCATGCTCTGAATCCGGCTTAGATTGGCCGCCCGCGCCTCCTCCCAGCGCAGGTAGGCCTTGTAGCATTGATCGCAGGCGCGAGACATGGTCCCCTCGGGGTGGAAGCGGGCATCTTGGTCCAAGGGGATCGTAAATGGCGTATGGGCGGAGCAGAAGATATGCCCGCAATGGCGGCAGTGATGACGCCGGACGAAGAGGCCAAAGGACGAGCGACACGTGGGAGAGTCGCAGGTTTGAGAAGCAGAGTCGGCCTGTAGACAAGGTTAGCAATCTGCTGTGGGGAGCTAGTGGATGCCAAATTGCAGCTAAATTGAATCTGTTTGACGACAATTGTGGATGGTCAGGGATACATAGTGCTGATAGTTCAAGCACGCAATCCAGGGGAAAAAGGCCCACAAGGTACAGCAACCATAATAAATACAGAGCGAACCCCGGAGTAAACCACGATTGATTTTTCAACAATCAAATTTCCAAGCAAAGGAAAGGGAGAAAAAAAAAAGACAAAAAAAATAACTGACCTTCCAGTGATCTCTCGTTGGAGCCCCCGTTACCTCGCCCAACTGTTCCACCTTCATCCATGTGTCCTCAGCCAACTTGCTGACAGACGTCTTGGCCGATCCGATGGACATCTTGCGAGGCGCAGGTGTAGAATCGTCGTTGTTTAGGCTGTCCAACGAACCATGGGCGCTGCGCGGCGGAGTGATGGTCGGGCGCAGCGCAGCGGGAACGTACAGGGGCGCCTTGGGCGGACGGATCTGACGCGTCTGATGCGGGAGCTGATGCAGCGCGGCGTTGGTCAGCCGCGGCGACGTGGGCGAATTGTTCGCAGGGGTGTTGGAGGGCGAGGGCTGGCCGTAAATGTAGATCTGACTGGTGGCCGGGACGGTTTGCGTGGGGGCGGTCGTGTGTGTGGTGGTCATTTGCAGGGATGACGATGAGGAGAGCCGAGCGATTGATGAGGACAGAGAAGGAAGAGAAGGCAGAGATTCAGATTTGACAAAGGGATCTCAGGATGAAAAGAGGATCCGAGGGAGTTTAAGCATGAAGCGTTTTTTTTTTAGTTTTAATCAAAAGCGGAATCAAAGCGGCGGGCCTTTCTCGGCTGTGGTCCGGATGTTGGCTGCGGAGAATTGCTTGATGGAGCAGAACGGCTTTTAGGAGCCGATCTCGTTTTGAAAGTGATGTCCAAAGTAATAATACTTCTTCAGAACTAAAGACGAGGAATGATCTGGGGATGATGCAGACGCGTTCATTCACCCCTTGATGGATGCGCTAGATACAGGAGATAAGCGGTCTACCATGCAGCAGCCATCGCACATGCCAGACTCACCCCTGTCTCGCGGTGACGGGCTCTGATGCTTTGATCCGAAGCATTGGTTTCGACTCCAAACACTATTTACGCTCTTTGCGCCGGCATTCTCCCCAGGCGATCCTCGGGCGGAGGGAGGTGGCAAAGAGCTTATTCGACTCGTCCATCAATGTTAGCCCCTGGATGCTCTCCCTACATGCTACATATGCCTATCACTCCACGTTTGATGAAGACGCATCCGGCAGAGGACGTCCAGCCTTTTGGACTGGTGGCAAATCCATGTCCAAATGGTGACGTTGTGCCACTGATCACTCTGAGCTTCAAAGTAGAGTACATACTGTACACCGTACATCGGCTGAATGGTCTTTAGGGGCGGGAAATGCTGCCAAGAGTCGGTGGAATTGATGGAATGCTCGATAAGCCTTGTTCTGAATCAAGGCAAGGCTCGAATCCTCCAACAACCTAAACCCAATTCTTACAAACGGCGAATTGATATGATTATACTGTACTGTACTCCGTACGGAGTACTCCGTACATACGGAGGATTTAACTCTCAAATAACCGAAGACAAAGCCCGGTTGCCGCTCTTTAGCCGCACTCGTCGAGTCCACCGTGGAAGGTCTTCTTCCTCAAGTCGCCACGGCAGTGACGGACTGACGGCACCATCCCGCGCTAACCTGTTTTGGGTATTGCGCACCCCAAATGGGGCCGGGCCAATCACATGTTACGAGTTCTTATCCTGTGAACATGATTGGTTCCCAGATTGCCATGAGGCGGCCGAGGCCCGAGGCTTCTTCACGAATCATGGGGGAGATCCGAAATGAGCCAATCAATGATCATCGTGACTAACTTAACTGGGAAGGTTACCTCGAGATCAATGGCCAATTGGGGATGCGGGAGTTGAGTCGAGGCTTGGCATCGTTGGGCGCGAGTCGCACGATGAAGGAGAACACGCAATGCATCAGGGGAACAAAATGGAAGAAGCAGGAGACTAAGCAGAATGCTGCGAGGAATCACCATGTGAACTGGCGATGATCCGATATTGAAGATCAAGGGATAAGGCTTATGGTCAGTGGAAGCAATGTCACGTGCCATATCAGATCTGATACTCACCTACTATACTCGTACTCGTACGCTGGACTTCGGATCGGGATCCCGCAAATTACCTGAAGGGGAAAATCCTTAGGGCTAGCAGAACAAGAGCAGAACAACGCTGGCACCGGCACTGAATTCGGTCAAAGGTCGAAATCAAGACAATACTTCGAGTTTCATTGACAGCTTTTAGAGACAATCAACAAAGAAGTCGTCCGCCTACGCTATACACAATGACATTGATTTCAAAGAACCTACTGGAGTGCATATTTCCATTCAACTCGGAAATGGCAATCGTCACAAAGAGAAATGAGCAACCTGCAAGATGAGGGTTAGTACAGCACAGAAGTCAAGGCCATTTCCGGGATTCTGGAGGAACATGACTGAAGAGACTGTAGGAGTTTGCTGTAAGAATTCCCGCGCTTGATGGAGGGCAAGATGAAGCCCACGGAATCGTCCATCCGGCAGGCAGTTGTTCCACCGAAGGGAATATTTGGTCTCTCTTCCTGCTGTTAAAATGCTGCCTTTCCTCCTCCTTGCCCATTCTGTCTCATCACTTCCTCTGTGATTCGTCTGGAAGCACTGGCCTCATCTTGCTCTTTCTCTTCAGGTTCTCATAGTTGACCTTATACCATTACCATCTCACGACTTCCAAACAAAATGAACAGTTTACTAAACGTCTTTCCTCGCATCGAGCTCCAGGAGATCCTTCTCCAGGACTTGAAATACCTTGCCCCGATCTTCCTGACCAACGACGACGCGGAGCTGCAGCGAGGCATTGCGGCGCTCAAACGGCACCTCCAACGGTCCAAGCGAGTCGACTTCTGCACGGCCCAGAGCAGCAAGGCCGCGCTCTGCGACAAGCACATGAATCTCAGCGCCTACCTGACGCGCAGCATGTTCGACGAGCTGCGGCACATGGTGACTCGCGAGACAAAGGAGATGGCGCCATATGAGGAGCATCTCGGGAAGGACGAGAAGGATACCTTACACCGCGTGCGCGCCATGGAGGGCATGTGGAACGAGCGGTTGTCGCGGAAGAGGCAGGGCACCCACAGGCTCAGCGTGGAGCCCTGGGAGTACCAGTCCGACGCCTGCGACGCCTGCATGCTTACCCGCGTCGCGACGGACGCGACCGCCCTCCAGGATCTGTTTGCCATGTATTGCAGCCGCCCCGATTCCGGTGCCCACGAGGACCTGCATCCCAAACTGAGGCCCTTCTGGTCTAACCTCTCGATCTTCGTTTGCGTGTGGATCTTCCTCAGTGGGGCGTGGGAGGTGTTCAACAGAGGCCTCGCGCTGGCGATAGGTATCAAAAACTCCAGAAAGATATACGAGAGAACAAACTTCGAGATGCAACCTAAACGCCGCTTTACCTCCGATGCTAGTGTCCAGGTGGATAGGGATGAACCCCGTCCATCATTGCCCAGGAGGCTCACCAAAAAACAGCAACCTTCCTCCTGTCAGATGCCAAACCAGGATGATTCCATTGCGATGGAGTCTGACTCTCCAGGCTTTGACGCCGACTGGGAATCGTCATGGTCGTCTTCCAGGGAGCGTGCTAGACCGTTCGCCACCATCGAAACTTCCCGCTGTGATCAGGCCGTGTCTCCGCTCGGATCTCCCTTGATAACCGGTCACGACAGCGACATTGGCAACCCCAACAATGATAGCCGCGACAAAGTCCAGCGTACCGATTCTCGACGCAGCAACAACAAACGCAACGGCTCTCGATGCAGCACCGGCAACAACAGTAACGGCAACGACGTCGGACGTACTAACTCTCAACGTAGCACGAACAACAACAACTTTAGCAGCAGCCCCCGACGTTATAGGTCTCGACAAAGCGCCGCCAACAACGAATACAACGACAGCGATGTGGATAGCATCGATAACGACAACGGCCATCCTGTCAACAACAACATTAGCAGCGGCAGCATTGGCAACGGCAGCATTGGCAACGGCAGCATTGGCAACGGCAGCATTGGCAACGGCAGCATTGGCAACGGCAGCAAGGCCTCGCGCTGGCGATAGGTATCAAAAACTCCAGAAAGATATACGAGAGAACAAACTTCGAGATGCAACCTAAACGCCGCTTTACCTCCGATGCTAGTGTCCAGGTGGATAGGGATGAACCCCGTCCATCATTGCCCAGGAGGCTCACCAAAAAACAGCAACCTTCCTCCTGTCAGATGCCAAACCAGGATGATTCCATTGCGATGGAGTCTGACTCTCCAGGCTTTGACGCCGACTGGGAATCGTCATGGTCGTCTTCCAGGGAGCGTGCTAGACCGTTCGCCACCATCGAAACTTCCCGCTGTGATCAGGCCGTGTCTCCGCTCGGATCTCCCTTGATAACCGGTCACGACAGCGACATTGGCAACCCCAACAATGATAGCCGCGACAAAGTCCAGCGTACCGATTCTCGACGCAGCAACAACAAACGCAACGGCTCTCGATGCAGCACCGGCAACAACAGTAACGGCAACGACGTCGGACGTACTAACTCTCAACGTAGCACGAACAACAACAACTTTAGCAGCAGCCCCCGACGTTATAGGTCTCGACAAAGCGCCGCCAACAACGAATACAACGACAGCGATGTGGATAGCATCGATAACGACAACGGCCACATTGGCAACGGCAGCATTGGCAACGGCAGCATTGGCAACGGCAGCATTGGCAACAGCATCCAGCGTGGCAGTTCTCGACGGGCGTCGTCAAGTCCCGGACAGCGAGCGAGAGCAACCTCTCCCGCCACCGAGGATTACCGGACAGCGACAGAAGACGACAATCTCAGCAACTACAGCATGATTGCGACGTGTCACGGGCTGCCAGAGCATCCGGGCCTCAAAAAGGCCAGTGAAGTCAAACCCAAAGAGGGCCTAGCAAATGGACATGCCAGCGGTGATACCCTTGCTGACACCGGCACCGACGCTATGGACACCAACTTTGTCCGGTTATTCGAGTCCAGTCCAGTTCGGAAATCCAGGAGCCTCAGACACTGGCCTGATGCCAAAGGCAAGGCCCCAGTTACAGGTTCCTCCAAGAAGAAAGGAAAACAGGGTCCGAGTATTGCTCGCAGAAACACTACTCCAGTTACCCAAGATCACAATAATGCTTTTAACAAGGGGAAGTTGCAAAAGCCACAAGGAGGACGCCTGCCAAGCACATGCCTCCAGGAGGACGAGGCAACCATGAGGGACGCGACAACGCAGACAGAAGAAGTAGTTTGTGCGTACAGTCGACAGAAGACCATTGGGTGATGAGCCACCTGGAGTGGACAGGGTGGGAATTTCTAGGACTATATTCTGCTTTGTGCATGAATCTGAAGAAAAATACTTCAAAAGTTCGATTCTTCGCTGGGGTTGTGGAGTTTTCTGTTTCTGCTCCTTGCTCGAATCTTTTTGATAGCATTCATATTGTTGACAGGTGGTTGCGGATACCCATAGAGAAAAATATTATGTACATTACAAGTGGAATCAAAACAAAGAAAACCAGGACCATAGTCCGGCCACGCCCTGGCAAACGTATTAAAACAGCCTATACAAGGTCATGCAGAATGAATGGAAGAGCCAAGAGGATAAAGAAGAAAAAGCCACCATTGTTCCATGCCTCAGAACATACCGCATCAACACGTCAGTCTTGTCAGATCCCGCGGCCAGTAACTCCATTTGCCTGCTTAGAAGTCGAGCGTGTAACTCTTCGAGACGGAGCGTCCGTGGCCGTGGTCTTGCCAACGCCCGCATCCAGTGGCCCGGGTTCAAAGTCTGACGCGTCCTCACTCGAAGCTGCGCCGGACTGCGCGCGTTCGCGCTCAAGTTGCTTTTCAGCGGCAATGCGCGCTCGCTCGTACTTGTGTTTAATCTCACCCTGCCATTGTGTGCCAAGGAGTCGATCCCAAAAGGTAAAGAACGGCTGGGAGAAGTTGGTCTTGATGCCCCAACTCTGGTGGTGGATATCGTGGTAGGCAGCGTTGTTGGAAGTGATTAGCTGTAGAGGGTCCCACGGGAAGTGATATCCACAGTGATCATCGACCGTCTTGACGGCGCTGAGTGTATAGAAAAACATGGCCTGCCGGTACGTCATCCCGGTTGCAAGGAAGGCCACTCCGGAGCCAGCCGTGTCCAGCAAGAAGCCCTCTACGGGATGATTATACAAAGCGCCATACGCATACGGGACATACAGACGGTGGTGGCGGGAATGGAAGTGAACTGCACAACGCTGTTAGCGTGTCCTGGACACCACAGGTCAAGACGACTAACCATATAGCCAACGATTCAGATGCATGGCCCGGTGCCAGAAATACTGCCATGTGTCGAGGATGCAAATTGCTGCAGCGAATTGAAAGGCCGGAATGAATATCCAATAGATGAACTTGGCGACATTGAGCTCCCATTCAGCAAAGGACGGGGCCGTCACTTCCAGGCCGTTGTCCAGAACAATCTTCTTGAGCAACTGAGGATACGAGCCGCCGGCCAGCGCTCCGGCCCAGCTGGGATAGTTGGTCATGGACTTGGCCAGACCGATAGCATCCACGCCAACCAGTTTCAGCAGCCACGGAATGGCCCTCTGTGCCCTTCTGATGCGTTGCGCCCAGAGCGCGACATCATACTCCTCCCGACCGACCAATTCCTCGTCATCAAAGTACGCCAGGATAATTCCGGCGGCTGTTTGAATAATCTGCTGGATGATCACGTCGCGAAGCACTTCAAAGCGGGTGGCATGATTTCGTTTGAGCAACTCGGCGGGCGTATGCAGGCGGTACTGGGGGAAGAAGTCGTAGACGTCGATCAAATGGAAGAGCAAACTTGCGGTCCAATATCCGATGATGGGCAGGGATAGCGACAGGAGGTTGTCCGACATGAATGGCAGAAGAGGTTCTCGCGGTCGGAGAGTGTAAGACGGCAGCGGTGGCAGGTCGAGGACCACAGAAGAGTTTGTGGACGCCATTTTGTCGCGCGAGTTAAGGAACAGTGCAATCGCAGATATCGTGAAGAGAGACTATGTAAACAAGCGCATAGGTTGGTCTCAGAGTGTCAACTCAAAGATTGAAGAAGGAAGGAGCTATGAGGCGCCAAGTGGCGCTGGATGAGAAATGCGTATAGCAGAGCCCAGGACAAGTAGAGGAGAGAGGTATGTCAGGGTCAACTGGACATAATCGTGGACATCGTGTTTGGACTGAGGACTTGAAGGTCTCTGAAATTTTGATGCGCAAAGTTAACTAAGTAAAGTAACATAGTAGACATTTTACGGTTAACCTAAGCTCCTTAAGCTGTCGGATGGTGAAGATCCGGCATCATGCCCAGATCTCGAATACATAAACAACCCTCATTCATCACCACTCCAGTTGCATCAAAGATGTTTCCTTGCGAGCCCGCTGGTCTTCTGAACAAGTACCCGTCAAACGGAGCGAGTGGAAGGGTCCGAAGACTGCAGTAAGGATTGGAAAGCAATGGGTCAAGAGAAAAAAAAAAAAAAAAAAAAAACTAACGGAGGTATTTCACGTGATCTAGACTCGGAGTATATAATCACGTGATAGTCACAGGCCATTTTGCCACGTGCCAGTTGTATAGTCACGTGATTCCACTTTCCGATCTTGCATTAGACCCTATCAGGACTAGCGTCGAGTCTCGGTCTCCTCCCCCACCAATACTCGAACCTCTGCGAATGGCCAAAGAGAGCGTCCAGAAAAAAACCTGCCTATATCTGCCCCTCCCTCTTTTTTCCCTTTGAGACTCTTATATCAGGGCTCGATCTGTGCAGTTTGCGATTCCTGAGCTTAGATTTTGTGTCGCTGAATCCTTGACTGTCATTGTACCGTCAACATGATTATCTACAAGGTATGTGGGAGGCAATTGCGGGGCTGCCTAGGAAGATCGAAGGAAGAAGGAAAAAAAAAGCAAAAGGTCACTTTGCTAACGTATGTTTTTGACTAGGACATCATTTCCGGAGACGAGCTGCTCTCCGACAACTACAAGATCAAGGAGGTCGACGGCGTTCTCTGGGAGGCCGACTGCCGCAAGTACATGAAGGGACAGGAGACGTTCCAGCTGGAGGGAGCAAACCCTTCTGCTCTAGGTGAGGATGCGGACGACACCGCCGGCGGTGAAGGCGAGCAGGTCATGGTCCACGACATTGAGGACCAATTCCGCCTGGTCTGGCTCAAGCAGGAGGAGGGCATGAAGCCCTCCAAGGAGGCCTTTAAGGCTCATCTGAAGAGTACGTTCTTCTTGTTTTCCTTCGCATATTGCAATTGGCTGATCATGAGTTTGTACACAGCGTACGTCAAGGGTGTCAACAACAAGCTCAAGGAGAAGGGCGCCTCCGAGGAGACGATCAAGGAGTTCCAGGCCAAGGCCCCCGGCGCGGTCAAGAAGATCCTCGCCAACTACGACAACTACGATGTCCTGATGGGTCAGTCGATGGATGGCAATGCCATGCATGTCCTGATCGACTTCCGCGAGGATGGCATCACGCCGTATGCTACCCTCTGGAAGCACGGTCTGGAGGAGATGAAGGTCTAAAATGCTGGAAGATGGGATACACAAAGCATATACACATCTTCATGGTTGTTTGATTTCCATTGCTGCCGTCATTTCCTCGATGTCCCCCCCTTTTTTTTTTCGATTTAATGTCGCCACGAGAGAAAGAGTGCAGGAATACAAGGCGTAAGATGCGTGGTTTGACCGACAACCACACATGTATACAGACTATGATTTCCACGTCCAAAATGTAGAATCAATCCTAGCAAGGGTATCTAACTGACAATCGAAGCAAAAAAAACCAACCGTTTTATAACCCCCAATCAACCAGAAAAATGCCCCCATCCCAAATCATTGCCCATTGGATTCGCGTCATGTCCTCCTTGCTGCTGAGACGCAGGTTCTGTCACACCACCTCCTCCATTCCCCAAACCAAGCCCCAGCCCCAGATCCGGCAGCCCGAATCCCGCCACGGGGTCGAGATCCATGACTTCGTCCGCCACGGGGAGCTGCTGTCCGAACACAGCGTCCCACTCGTCCCAGTCGAAGGAGAGATTTGGATCCACCATCGACGGCGGCGTGGGAGCGCCGACGAAGCTGGGACTCAAGGAAGGTAGCGAGGGCATCGCTGATGCCGGCGGCTCGACCTGGTACGATGTCGTTGTCGTTGTCGAGGGCGGTTGCGCGAGAGAGAAGGTGCTCTGTTGTAGTGGTTGCTGCTGCTGCTGCTGTTGTTGTTGCTGAGGCGTGAGGGTCGCATTGGGCGGCTCCGAAGTTGTCGGCATGCTGAGTGCTGTTGCCTCGGAGGAGACTTGTGTCGTCGTGGGATGCAGCTCCATGGGCGGCGTATCTGGAAAAGACTGGGACGCAGGCGGAGCGTATCGAGCGGGTGGATCCTGTCGCAGAGACGAGATCACTGGGCTGGGGAGTGTCTGTGCCTTCGTCATCGTGTAGAACCGGTTGGCGAAATCGACCAAATGGGGGTCGGGTTTGCCGTGATCTGAATGTCCATAGCCCGGTCGACCCGCGCCAAGTGTCTGACCTCGCTGGAGGGTCTCGTCGGATGCAACGCCTGCTTCGAGTTGGGTTTGTTCGTCCGTCCAGAACTGCTGCGGGTCCAGCCCGGCTTTTTGCCATGCCTTTTCGCGGAGACGCCGCATCATTTCCCAGGCTTCGCGACCGCCGTCCTTGAGGGGGCGGTGAGTGGTTACTCCCTCTCCGTCTTCTCCGCCGACTACTCCCCCGTCCGGGCCGATCATGGAAAAGATCTTGTCGACGTATGCTCTTGACCGGAGTGCCTGTGGGCTGTTTGGCCGTTCGTAAAGATCGATCAACAGGATCCTGGGTTACATGTTAGCAGCGTCGCTGTCAGTTAACAGCATCAGACTTACATTGTGGCATGCATTGGTTGATGGTTGCTGCAGTCTAATTAGCGATGTCTGACACAGGATCAAAACTTGGTCAGGACTAACCCAGGCCAACTCCATTGAAATGGTTGGAACTCGGGATCTGTGGCCAGAGCAATGAACTTTTCCATGAAGCCGTGACAGTGTCGAATAGCTCTGTGAGCAATGAGTAACGGAGCAAATCATGAAGCAGACGGACTCAACTCACCCCTGTCGTGCAGCAGGCCATATCTTGGACTTTACATTCTTCAAAAACGGTTGGTAGGCAACGCAAAACGCCTCCAAGGAGTCAATAACGAATCACCGTGCTAACCAACCCGCACAACTTACCTTGTCAATGAATAGAGAAAGAAGGATTCGAGCCCACTTGTGAAACGCCACGAGGACCGGAGTGTGGTATTGCTCGGCACACCCGGCCGGTCCATCCAAAGGAAGAGCACCTTCGCCCAACTGATGGTTGCTAGATGACTCAGGCTGGGACGGAGAATCAGAGGACACGGAGCGTGTAGAGCTTTCTCCCCGGTTGGAAGTTCCTGATTCCTGGGGCAGAGGAATGCGGTTGACCAGCGACTTCAGCTTGAACTGCAGGTCGACCAAAATTGAACTCAACTCCTCCATGTCGCGTCCGGTGATCCGCTTCGTCCCGAGTTGGATTCTCAGGATACGCCGAATTGCACCTAGAAAGAAGATTCAGCAACGGTACACTTGTGGGTGTAGATGGGGATCCTCACGTGCCATGATGTACTTGCCCCTTGCCCAGAGGTAGAATACGTTCACCATCGATGATCCACCACAGACCGTGGGATCGTCGGGGTTGTCTGGGGGCCGCAAGTTGGCTTCGACCAGCCGCATGTATTGCTCCGCCTGTGGTGTGCCCAGCAAGGTATCCTTAATTTCGCTGGTTTCCCGAACGTCCCAATAGTTCTCATCATTAACCAACGGAGGCAGACCGCTGGACATGGCGACAACGCAATCCATGTGAACGATATGCCACCAGACCCGACGCCGTGCTTCCGCCTCGCTTGGCTGGATGCCAAACTGGGCAGGGTCACGGTGCAAACCCATTGTCTGGGCTACCCGGAGGGCCAGACTGATGAACAGACTGCTAGTCAGAGGCTCCTCCTCCCGGGACAAGATGGTTTGGACAAGCAAAAACGCCGTAAGCCCATGCAGCGTTGGACTACGGGGAAACGAGATTTTTGTGAGCCATCTCGTTACCTGTTGATTATATTTCTCCCCCAGAGTTGAGCGGCAAGTGAAGCCAAATTCGGATTTGATGGTGCGAAGAGATATGGTGACCGACCCTCCATACCAAATGGCATAAAGCAAAGGAATAAAGGATGGTTCCGGGTATGGTTCCCCCGAATAACTGCCGCGGTCATACCAGTCCCAGAACCTGCGATACGACCGAAGTACCGTTGGAGGATGAACCACGGGGCTGATGGCATGAATGCCAGACATGAACCCACGATAGAGAACATCGCTCTGCCGCCTGGAGGGCACATTCTCAAGTACATCGGGCTCGATCGACATTTCGTGAGTGGCGGGAGACTCCCGTGAGGGAAAGAGGACTGCGCGGTAGAAGTGATCTGCGCGACTCGATGGATCAGGATCTTGTTCTTGGGGCCTGCGATTCGCAAAAAAAGACGAGCTCGACGGAGAGCCGGGCCGTCGTTCTGCCGGAGATGCTTCATTCGAGGCCTCATTTCGGAGTTCTCTCTCGGAGGAGCGATGTTGATCTCGCAGCAACTGGTTCAGCTCGTTGATCTATCGGCCGTTAGTAAGAGGCCATGGCGACCACGGATTCTCTCAAAGAGACGAACCTCGTCTGATATATACGCCCAGTAGATACTACCAACGTAACTGCACGTTGTCAACACCGGACTGTAGCAGTCCACTACGACATTTTTACTCACCGGGACTTCCCACCATCCTCCAGACTCAGATGGCCAAGATTGAGACTCCCCACCGGGTCGACCACATCGGTCGCATTCCCGGGGGGGATGGGAAACTCCTCACCATTTGACTCGATATTGCGGCGAGGCGTGACAGTGGACGACCGCGATAGCGGATCCGAGGCCTTTTGCAGCGTATTTCGAGAATCGACCGCCTGGTTGAGCATCCCCAGCTGACGCGCTGCCTCTTCGTCCGAAAGCGACCCGTTACTAGCCTTGCTCAAACGCTCAATCATCGTGGTGAGTTTATCGAGTCGCGCCTCTATCTCCTGCGGGCCACTTCGCAAGCTATTCCTCCATCCAGGGGGAAAGGCCGAATCGCCGACAGTATCGGTCGGGGCTTGCGATGTATCTCGTCTTCGTTTGTTCCTATGCGACGAACGACCGTCTCCGTCCGCCGGCTTTGGTGGATGCGCATCGTAGACACACTCGGTTTCATTTTTGGCGCAGTTTCCGCAGACTGGATGGACCTGTTGCTCGCAGAGAAAGGTTAGTTGGTCTCAGCGATTCAATTTCTGAAAAGATCCCACGGACCTTGTCGCATTTCACTTTTCTTCGTCGGCACGTGTGGCAACTGTAGCTGGCGCGGTTGCGCGTGATTTGGCGATGGCCGCGACCGGAATGCCCTTTTCTCAACGGGGCCTTAGGCTGGGGAGTCGCCGAGGACGTCGAACTGTCCGGGGCTTGCGCGCTGCTCTCCATCGCGACTTTCTCGTAGAGGCCGGTGAGCCATCCGGGTGAAGCCATGGCTCATCCGTGGAAAACCACAATCATTGATATCAATATCGGGGGGCGGGGTATTGTCTGAAGATTATCTGGAGTTCCGGAATGCACGAAGACTCTCGATTGCTTGACAGCAGCCATCAGCTCGAAACTTTGCGCTCAATCAAGGTTCAGATGCCTTGACCTTGGATCGGCACTCCAGATTGGGGACGGTGATGGCGGTCGGGAATCCCGGATTGCGGAGAATTCAGCTCGTCAGCGAGGCCAATGTTGATGTAAATCGGAGTTCACACCAGCAAGCCGAGCGCAAACCTCAATTTACGTTACCGTGATAAGAAATTGGACTTTACGGAGTAACTACAGAAAAACGAGATTATTATGAATCGATCGGTTCATGGCATAATCTTCTCCGTCATTTTCGGAGAAGAAGAGACGCCCATGCTTCATGATGAGCGCGGTCAGGTCCCAAGACACAATCATCTCTTTTCTAATACCTAATGATGTAGAAATCAACCCGAAACGCCGCTAACCATGCAACATGAATCCAAACATTCCCACCCAGATCATACAGCAAGTGTAGACGCGTTCATGCCTTGCCCTTCTTTTTGTCCTTTTTCTTTTTGCCGTCGCCGCCGGATGCCGACTCGCCCGTCTCTCCCATCCCCGGCATGCCGGGGAACCCGGGCATTCCCCCAAATTTCTCCATTTCCGCCATGGCATCCTTGAAGGGATTCTCGCTGACGCCACCACCGGAATACGCGGGAGAATGGATGGGAAGGATCTTTCCCACCTTCCACCCACGCGGAGCTGGTGGTGGATCGGGGAGCTTGTCCGGCATGGGGAGGCCGCGAATGCGCAAACGGAATGGCGATTTCTCGGTAGTCGGGTGCGCCTGCAGCCATCGCGCAACTAGTATGAGCAGATGGTGTTCTAGTAGAGAGTAAGAATGATGAATCAGTGCCCATCGTCCAAGGAGCAAGAGGCTTGATGCATACTGTTTTTGATCTGCGGGTTGAGTAGCCTCCCGTTGTCGTCCTTGAGCAGCACGCGCACCCGCCCGGGATTTGCCCAGTCCTTGGGATGCAGCTTCTCAGGCTCGAAGCCGACTCGCAGCCCTAATTGCTGGCATGCATCCAGGATATCTCTCGCGAGGGGGTTTTCCACGGCGAGTTTGCTCGACACCTGTCTCCCCTCAGCGCGCGAGCGCGTCTTGTCAAAATAGACGGGATATAGGCATTGCCAATGCTTGGGGATCTCCTGCGGTGGCCGTGGTGGAGGTCTTGCGGAGGATCCTGGAGGCGGCATAGGGTGCATTATCGAGGAAGATAAGATCGACTCCTGCGAAAAGGCCGGAGGATTGAAGCTAGCGTCGGAAGGGGCAACCTCTTCCGGGTCCGAATCGGCATCTTGGACGCGAGCTTGACGTGACATGGTTGTGGCGGAGATTGAGACTGCGAAGAGATCTGAACAGTGTGGGAGCCCTTTGCAGTCAAGCTCCAAGTTCACCAACACACCAACTGGCCTAGTGGAGACCCACTAGTACGTATTAAGCAGCTGGATTATTAAGTGTAAGAACATGTAACTTCCATATTAGGTATGATAGAAGGCGATCTGATAAAGGCCAGGTCGAACAGTCCCTGGTCTGTCCATACTGATTGCAGCAATTCTCTCCGCATTACAAGATGCTATGCGCTCAGATACCCATGCTTCGAAAGCTGTGCACATTGCTAACCTATCACTGGCCATGACTGCGCGCTCGGTTGGCAGTATCTTCGGCGAAGTCGTCCAATCTGCGCCTCGGGATTTGCTCGTATAGACCGTGGCAAGCCGACGGGGGATTTACCGAGCGTGGAGAGATAGATGACCCCGCCTTGGACGTGAGTCAGACTGCGTTCCCTGAGTAATCAAGAGGTGCTGCAGCTCATAATTTCAGAAGTCGTCAATGAATTGACTGTCGTCCCATTTGGCGGTGTTGGCGCTTGCACAATGGCTTCAAGTTCTAGCGCGGTGCTGTATCGCAATGTCAAGGAGCCTCCCCAGCAAGCCGTGGGCGGCGAGGGCAGTTACCTCGTGCTGGACGACGGCCGCAAGATTCTGGATGCCACAGGCGGAGCGGCTGTGGCCTGTCTCGGCCATGGCCATCCAGACGTGAAGCGTGCCATGGCTGAGCAGATCGACAAGCTCTCGTACACGCATACGGCGTTCTTTACCATCCAGCCGTTTGAAGAGCTCGCCGAATTGCTCGTTGAGTCTACGGAGCGCAAGATGAGCAGGCTGTACATCATCAGCTCGGGTAAAGTCGCTCGTAATTAGACCTGTAGATGACCATGCCATTGCTCACGCGCACCAGGCTCGGAAGCAATGGAGGCCGCAATGAAGCTGGCCCGCCAATACTTTTTGGAAATGGCCAATCCGCAGCCGCAGCGAACACGGTTCATCGCTCGCAGGCAATCCTACCATGGGACCACCCTTGGATCCCTGTCCATGGGCGGCCATGTGTACAGAAGAGAGCCGTTCCAGCCTCTTCTCCTAGACAATATCTCCCATGTGTCTCCCTGTTACGCGTACCGAGGCAAGAAAGATGGCGAGTCTGATGCGGAGTACGTCCGCCGACTGGCCGAAGAGCTGGACGCGGAGTTCCAGCGTGTTGGGCCGGAAACGGTGTGTGCGTTTGTTGCCGAGCCGGTGGTTGGCGCGGTACGTCTTGAAATCCGCATGATTTCTCTTACAATGCCACCACTAACTCAACGATTTCCCTGTACAGGCTCTAGGATGTGTTCCGGCCGTGCCAGGCTACTTCCAAGCTATGAAAGCCGTCTGCGATAAGTACGGCGCACTGCTGATCGTTGACGAGGTCATGTCCGGCATGGGCCGCTGTGGCACGCTGCACGCATGGCAGCATGAAGGTGTCACTCCGGATTTACAGACCATCGGCAAGGGTCTTGGCGGCGGATACGCCCCCGTCGGCGGCGTGCTGATCGGACAGAGGGTCGCCGACGTGCTGGCCAGCGGCAGTGGGTGCTTCCGTCATGGGCAGACTTACCAGGGTCATCCGGTCTCATGTGCTGCGGCCCTTGCGGTGCAGCGTGTGATTCGCCGCGAGAATCTGCTCGAGAATGTGAAGGCAATGGGCGCTTTGCTGGAGGAGGAGCTGAGGAGGCGGCTGGAGAGTCATCCGCATGTGGGTGATATCCGAGGACGGGGCCTATTCTGGGGTGTTTGTTTCCCCTCTATGATAGCCACTCGATATATCAACTGACGGACGATCGATCGCTAGATTGAATTTGTCAAAGACAAAGCAACCAAAGAGCCGTTCGAGCGCAGTCTCTGTGTCGGGGAGACAGTCATGGACACCGCCCTGTCGCCCAAGTACAACATCTCCCTGTATGCCGGCTCCGGCAGCGTCGATGGTGTGCGCGGGGACCACATCATCATCGCGCCGCCGTACAACTCGACGAGGGAGGAGATTGTGCGAATTGCTGAGCTGGCGCAGAAGGTCATTGAGGACGTATTCGCTCGGATCCCTACGACTTGAGCGGGTTTGATAGATAGACAGCTACAATTCTTAGATGTGCGATGACAAAAAGACCGGAATACCCAGAGCATCTATCGTAACACACATAATACTATGTAGTACACAAACATGATGACATAGGTAGTCAAAGCACGACCTTATCCTTCCACCAACGCCGTCTTCATCGCCAGCTTCTTTTCCTCCTCCTCATGAGCAGCCCCGTTAGCAGTAATCCGGTGCGTGACGCCATTATGCTTGATGGCCGTCGCAGCCCTGCTCTCCTCCGCCCACATGCTAGCGACCGTCTCCACCGCGCGGTCGACCACGACCCGGACACGATCCCTGAGCACCCCATTGGCGCACTCCACGTCAAGATCCTCCAGCCACACGCGCGCGACGTTCTTGTCGACGCGGATCTCGATGCCGGGGAAGGGGATGCCGAGGCCGCGCAGACGGGCGAGTTCTGCCTCGTCGTCGGCGGAGAGGCCTTCTTCCTCTTCTTCTTCTTGCTTTGTTTCTTGTTGGCCTTCTTCGTGTTTTTGTTGTTGGTCTTCCGGCTCTGAGTTCCGGCGAGGTCTCTCGATGGGAAAAATGTTCTCCTCGCCGAACTGCGCCTCGAGCATCATCATTAGTCGGGAGAAGCGCGCTTCGGAATTGAGATATGCGTGCGGGTTGGGAAGTTCGGTTGGTGTGCCGTGGTGGTCATGCTTGTGGCGCTTTTGCTTGCATGATTCTGGGCTGGGTCAGTATTCATCCACAACTTGATGTTGAAGAGGGAAGCGCACCCTTTACAGACGCTGGAGTGCTTTCAACCGTCAAGAGCACCGCCATCACTGCGTCGGCAACACCGTCATTCATCACGTTGCCCTCCCACTCGAGCTCCACTTCGCGCGTCCGTGGCCGGTACCGTAGAATCACACAGCCCATGATAAGCCACGCTTCACTCTCGTGGAAGGCAATCTCCTCGTCGGCGGCTTCCTCGGCCTCCTTCTTCAGCAACTTGCCGTTACTCTCAGTCTCTTGTTTCACGTCGGACCCGATTCTTTCAATCGCACCGAACGTGCTTTCAAGCGACCACCGAATCAGTTCGATACTCGCCGTGTTGAGGGTGATGTGTTGCTTGCATATGATGGTCGTGGTCGTCAGCCCGGCGTACTCGCGCAAATCGTCAGGTGCCATCAGCGATAGGTCGAAACCATTCTGCACAAGGACGCCCGACATGAGCTGCGACTCTTCGGGCTTTGTGGGCGGAGTGACATCGGCTAGTTTTCCGACAACCTTGGCGATCTTATCCTTGCGGAAGGGAATCCGGATCTCGTCGCAGTTAGCTGGCGTGTAAACCCGGACTTTGACCTCCTTGTCCGCGTTAAGGCTGAGGAGCTTAGACTTGAGTCGCATCATTTGATGCTTTTCCCCATGGACCAGAATCTATGAAATTTAGTTAGAGAGGGAAAAGAGAAAACTGGGAATGAAGGAGACATACGACAACAGGCGCTCCAACTTCTTCAATAAAATTCCTGTTTTCCACCCCGTCGACATGCGCTGCAAAACTGATCTCGTCGATTGTGCAACGCCGAGGAATCATGACTTTTTGCTCGTCATCCATGGGCTTGCGGCTTCCTGGCCCACTTGCGACACGGGACATGATGGCTGGGATCTGATCGGGCTCGTTAAGCAACTGTTTGGCCATGGTGCCCTCGACGCTGTAGCCTGTTAGGACTACACCGTTGCGCTCGTTGGGCGCCCATCGCTCCAGTAATTCCCGGCTGGTGCCCGTCTGGAGCATACCGGGTGACGCGAGCATCACACAGCCCCCCACATCCTCGAACCGTTCGAGGCTGCGTAGACTCCGTACGTATTTGAAGTCCCAGGGGCCGGCACTGACGCTCTTGTTCCCGCTCCTGTCCGCTTCCGCCATGCGCTGGCGGAAGAGGCGCTTGATGTTGTCGTTCATGGCTCCGATATACGTCTGGTACACGACCATACACCGCCGGGCCATGTTGCCAATGTAGTAGATGGGGTACTTTTGCAACTCCGGATGTCGCTCCCAATATTCTTCCAGAATCAAAAGCAGCTCCTGGGCACGGCCCAGCGCAAACACAGGCATCAAGACGCGGCCGCCGCGGTTGAGAATGTTCGTCACGGTTTTCATGAGCGCGGCTTCACGCTCCACCCGCGGCGGGTTTGTCGAAATGCCGAATGTGGACTCTGTGATAAGCACATCGATTTTGACGCCCTTTGGTACCTCGGCCGGGATCAAATGCCGATCCTCTTCCCGCGAGTAGTCACCGGTGAAGAGAATGTTCAATCCGGCGATCGAGATCAAAAACATTGCCGCTCCCAGCACGTGGCCGGCAGGATAAGGAGTGATCTGAATGCTGTTGATGGTGTGTGTTGTGCAGAAATCGACCGTCTCAATGAGCGGTAGTGTGGAGAGATGATCCTGTTCGGTATACAGTGTTGTCCGCTGGTCTGAAGACGAAGCGGTGTTGCTGACCCGGACGTTGTCTTGGATCAGCCATTTGTAAATGGCCTTTGTCGCGTGTGTCGTCAGCACGCGGCCCTTGAAGTTGGTCTTGCTGAGGACATATGGGAGGGCTGACGAATGGTCCACGTGGAAACTGTCATGAAATCATGGTCAGCGGAAGTTCTCTATACGAATACTATGAAACAGAGCGTCGATGATGCCATGGATCAAGATGCCAGCCCAAGCTCCTGGTTGATGGAGACGAGAAGTGTACGCAGTTGAAAGAGAATAGAACATTCCATTCATTCTGATGTACATGGACAGTGAGACAAGCTTGGCTTGACCATGGCAGCAACTCGGCTCTTTGCAAGACAAACTGGCGATCGATAATCATACGCAATCGAGGATAGGGCACATACTGGCTTAGAAGCAGCACATCCACGGTACTTAGGTCGAATTCGTCGAAGAATGGGAGGGCCGCATAGCCGTCTTTTGCGGGATGCATTCCGGCATCGAGCTGTTGGCGACATGTTAGCAGTAAGCTTAGATAATTCATCCGACACAACACTGACCATGACGGTCTTCCCCTTGTACTGGATAATGTGACAGGACCGGCCAACCTCGTTACCACCGCCGAGGCATAAGAACGACAGCTCGTCGGATGGATCGACGGGCTCATCGTCCACCGTGGCGGCCATGGCCGATGCTTTGCGTTTGGCCGCCATGATCCGGACGTCTCCCTGGACAGTCGAGGTTATACCATCCCAATGTATGTGTTGCTGATAGCTGGACAAAGCTGTGCCCAGGCCTGTAGCAAGCTCAAGGTTTAAAATGCCGGGTACGCGACGGGTTAAAGGTCAGGGATCACCATAAAGGTGCTGGCAATCCCCGGTAAAAGAATCTATTACAAGGTATGAAATGATTTCCTCCGCGATGATCGCGGCGCTCAAGCACTGCGTACGGAATAGAGCCTCAGCTCCAGATCTGGAACGCAACAAAGAATCGGAAAGCTCGGCTAAATCACGTGATCGGCGGTTGCGAGCCGCGCGCTTAGCGGATCAAGCTGGATTGCTCCCGCTGCTGCTCCATGAAAGAAGCAAATCTGGCCGATTCATCGTCCGCTCGCGACGCCCGATCGCTGCGACTGAGAACAGTGTTTAGTTTCCGTTTGCGCTTCCATGTTGGTCCCTCCACGGTGATATTGAAATGGTCACGGCCAGTGGGACACTCATACCGGAGCCGTTCACTGGCGATCTGTTCGTAGTCGCAAGACTACACTCGTGAACCGATCTCTTTCGCGCTCGTTTCTCGTCACCCTACGACCATGGCGCAGACTCATCCTCACCAGCAATACTCCTCGCAATCTTTCTCGCCGCCGGTATCGTCACCATCCCCCGGTGCGGGCTCTCCGGCGAATGTTGGCGCCTACCCCCCTCCTCCAAAGCGGCAGCGTTTATCGCCGCTACCGCAGTCGCAGTCGCCTTACGCCTCCCCGAACTTTGGAACGATGCAGCTTTCGCAGGGCCAGCCGTCGATGTTCAACGGAGCGACAGCGAACGGAGCGGTCTCGACGCCCGGCTCTGCACCTACGACCGTCGCGGGGACCACCGGGCCTGCACCACCGGGGTCAATGGGCCCTCCTTCGCGGCCCTTTGAGAAGCCGACCGATGCTTCGGAGCTCACGGATGTTCTGGCATCGTCTGGAATTGATGTCAAGGAAGAAGAAGCGTATCTTACCGGCAGCTTCGCGCCGATCGGGTCCCAAACGCAACCGCAACAACGGCCACCCCTACCTACCCTAAGTGCGTCGTTTACTTCACAAACGTCTACGTCAGGCACGGCGTCGGCGGGTGGTAGCTTTGAGATGCCATCTCAAAGGCTACCTACCACCCAGGAAACCTCCTTTGTCGCTCAGCCGCCGGGTCCGGCTCCGGCGCCGGCGCCGTTTCAGGACCCTAACCTGCCTACGCGGGAGGACACGCTGGCCGCGCGAAGATCGCAGTATCATCTGCAGGATCCATTTCTCCTCACGCGTGTGTTGGAACAGAAACTCCAGAAGCGTGGGCGCGATTTGGGGGTGCACATCCCAACCGAGGGTGTTTGGCATCCCGTAGCGGCTCCGGGAATGCAGCAGCCGATCGAAGTCACCGGTCCGGATGGCTCCTCGGTCGTGCGTAAAGGTCATTCGATTATCAACCAGGAGGGGGCACCTCTTGTTGATATCCTAACGTTGCTCTCGCTCTCCTGCCAGGACCGACTACGAACGGTTCTCGAGTACGCTGCTACGTTGTCAAAGAGCCGTCGGCTACATTCCCAGGGCGTTGTGCCTCCTGAATGGCAGGATGTCGCGGCTCCGAATGGATCGACTGCTGGGTCTCTAAAACGTAGGAATTTCCCTCCCCTCGTTGTGGTCATCGGGGATGTTAACCCCACTCCTTAGGGTCCCATTCGTCACTTGAGACCGGCATGGTCTACGACAAGGCTGCAAAATATCGCTTACTTTCGAGCAAGGACCATTCGGCCGAGGAAGCCCGCATTGCCAAGCGGACGAAACGGAACGCGGCCGCACTGATCAACGACAGCGACGCGCAGGCGACGTCTGGGGCGAGTACGCCGACGGGCACGGGCCTCGTTGCGCCGAAGGGGATGACGAAAAAGGAGGCCAAGCGGCAGATGGACGCAAGGGCCAGCGAGGCACAGCAGCATCAGCAGTCGATCGAGACAGCGAGGATGGCGACGAACAACATCATCTCCAGTCAGCGATTCGGCAAGAAGCAGTATAACTGGCTCAATCAGTCGACTCCGGTGAGCAGTTTCTCGACGCCGCGGACGCAGTCGCCGGCGGCTGCCGCGGGCGGCGACCGGGCCGGGAAAGCGCAGGCCGCGGCGCCGAAGCGGCGAATGGGCGACTGGCGTGAGGATCGGTCGTCAGGAATTCAAGTGCGGGATCTTCTGTTCATGCTGGAATTGGATGGACGGGGGGCGCGGCATCTACAAAAGGGGTATTCCAAGGACTTCAAGGAGGAGCGGATGGAGTTATGATTGTATCAAAGGGCATAGAATGCTGGGAAGGCTTGTCTACGTAAGAAGTTTGATATTTTAATTCTTTTCTCTATTTTTTTTTTCTTTTTTCTTCACGAGAGGGCTCTACATGCTTGGACCAAAGTAAAGAATATTTCTCTTGGATGATCTCTAGACTCAAGTGATGGTTCTTGCTTGCATCGTGGGCAGCGAGAAGGTCGACACCAGCCCACGCAGATTCAAAGGAGTTGCATCATTATTCATTCCAAAAATCACATCGAAATGAAATGGATATTACCGCAGAGTCTAAAGAGTTAGAGAGCCTACTCACAATGAGAAAATCGCTTGGGAAAACAGTAGAATTAAGCCAACCATCAAGCCCGTCGCCTCCACGCCACCAAAGACGTCGGATTCCGGGCGTGATTAGCAACATTTTTCTTCTCTTTTCGTTGTCTTTTTTCTCTCCTCGTCTTCGTCTTCGTCTTCTCGGCTTGTCCCTCCACGCACTTCAGCCACAACCCGTGCGATTCGCCGTGGTTCCGACCTCACCTGGCACCTCCGCCCTGAACCGCTCCATCCCGTCCATCCATCATCCTTCATTGCCTTTTCCCGCGTCATTTCATCCAAATTCCGCCCTCTCATGCTTCATCTGTCTGTCTGTCGCCGACATTAACCTCGGGGAGCGTCTTCTCCCGTCGATTCGTCCAAATCCGGCCACTTCTACTCTCTCCGTGCCTGTCCGGGCGCCGGGTTCCCCCATCCTACAGCGTCGTCATCGTTGCTTCTATCCCTTCCTCTCGCTCAATTCATCTCCATGACGCCTGTTTCCAGGCGCTGAGTCCCGTGTTCTACCACTATCGTCTCCTCGTGCCACCCCAGTTGGCCCTTTGACACCCGATACTCCGTATTACCACCCCTTGAGTGAAGTTGAGCCTGGACCAGCACACACACAACAGCCATACCTCACCATGTCGACCCCGTCGACCGCCACGGCCAGTTATCCATCACATCGGCCGCATTATGGCTATCCCCATCATCAGCTTTCATACCAGACCGGCAATGCGTACCCTCCGGCGTCCTCGGCGGGCCACTTAGCCAACGGCTACGCCTACGCGACCGCCAACGACGCCCCCTCGTCCGCACAGCCTCTGCCGGCGGCCGCACAGGAGCCGTCGGCCCAGGATCCAGCCGTTCAGCAAAACAGCGGCACCGCGTCGTCTGAACGCCGATCCCGCCGCCGGAGGCAGCCCAACTGGGCCGAGTTTTACAAGAACGGCATCCCCAAGGAGGTCATCGTCATCGATGACACTCCGCCTCCGGAGGAGGCGTCGTCGACCGCATCCACGGCCAACCAGACCTCTGCAGCCCAACCTGCGGGCAAGAGGCGTCGCACGGGTGTCGAGACGGCTTATGACGTGAGTTCCTACGATCGGCCTTCGTTCTCCATCAACCCGCAGTCCTACGGCGAGGACTCGTCGGCCGGCTCCCTCTCTACCGATCGCACTGCCTCCTTGCAGACGACCGCCCCGACGTCGCTGGGCTCTCATGGCAGTGCGACGTACGAGGAGGCCAACGTCGGCCAGAAGCGGAAGCGTGTGACACGCAAGTCCGCCCGCGACGAGCAGAGGCGGCGGGAGGTTGAGACCCCGACGGATGCCTATCTGAGCTATGTTCCTCCGCCAAACCCCCCGATCAAGGCCAAGGAAGTTCACGTTCCGGTGATCCGCGATGTAAGCCAACCTGCATGTGCATCTCTAGTTTGACGCAGACTAACTCGTTCCAGAACTCGTGGTCGCGAAATCAAAAATGTGACGATAAAGACGGTCATTACCTCGTCACAGCCAATACGAATTTGACAGATCGATGTAGGATTTGCCCTGTTTGATGGAAAAACTCAACTAACACAACCAGACTCGATCATTCGGTTGCTCGGACAAGGCACATTTGGCAAGGTGGTGGAAGCGTACGACAGGCAACGCAAGACCCGCTGTGCAATAAAGATTATCCGCTCGGTGCAGAAGTACCGGGATGCATCCAAGATCGAGCTGCGGGTGCTGTCGACGCTCGCCTCGAACGATCGCACAAACCGCAATCGGTGCATTCACCTGCGGGATTGCTTTGACTTCCGCAACCACATCTGCATCGTGACCGACCTGCTCGGTCAGAGTGTGTTTGACTTCCTCAAAGCCAATGGGTTCGTACCGTTCCCAAGCAGTCAGATCCAGAGTTTTGCTCGGCAGCTATTCACGAGCGTGGCCTGTACGTGGGACCCTACCCCGACATCTGGATGATTGCTGACCCACGCAGTCCTTCATGATCTCAACTTGATCCACACTGATCTCAAGCCCGAGAACATCCTGCTGGTCAACAGCGCCTACCAGACTTTTACGTACAACCGCACCATGCCGTCATCTTCGCACGCCATCTGCCGCAACGCTCGCCAGCGACGGGTGCTTCTCGACAGTGAGATCCGGCTGATCGACTTTGGCTCTGCCACGTTCGACGACGAGTACCATTCGTCCGTGGTGTCGACGCGACACTACCGGGCTCCGGAGATTATCCTGAACCTGGGGTGGAGTTTCCCGTGCGACATCTGGAGCATTGGCTGCATTCTTGTGGAGTTCTACACAGGAGATGCTTTGTTCCAGACGCATGATAATCTGGAGCATCTCGCAATGATGGAGAGCGTGTGCGGCCAAAAGATTGATCAGAAGATTATCCGCCAAGTTTTGCAGCCCAAGAATGGCGCGCCGAACCAGGCGGCCAAGTAAGTCATCTCATTCTATCACATCTGATGCTTCTGATGCTAACTGATGCAAGGTATTTCAATCGAAATAGGCTGGACTATCCCAACGCCGAAACCACTCGAGCGTCGCGCAAATACGTCAAGGCCATGAAGCAGCTTCATGTAGGTGCTCTGAGTCACGCCTATCGGATGGGTATGCTGATGGAAATAGGAATTCATCCCCGCCAATAACTCGTTTAACCGACAGTTCCTCGACCTGCTGTACAAGATCTTTGTGTACGATCCAAAAGAGCGCATCACGGCCAAGGAAGCGCTCAAGCATCCGTGGTTCAAGGAGACGATCATCGACGATGGCACCGAGGCACTTCGGATCCGCCAGGAGCTGGAGAGGCAGCAGCGGGAGCGGGGCCAGCAGCAGGGTCGTTGACCTACGACCACTTACTCAAATGAATGACTATCTGGGATCACTGGAGTTGATAGGAGTCCGGAGTTTGAGGCGCAGGAGGATCGGGTCCGGTCCTCGACATGACAGAACAACGTGAAAACGAATACACGCTACTTGTCGGACCATACGAAGGAGGATGACTTGAGGAACTGAATGTGCTATGTGTTATCAGGTTTTTTTTTTCCTTCTCTCATTATTCTCTTTCTGGTTGTCTGTTCAAATGTCCTGTTGGCCATGTGCGATGCCAAACCTCACCATGGGCATATATAGAGTATCTCAAAACGAAGATACTTGGCCTTGTACACTATCGACTTCATCATCTATGTAAATTACTATATACACCTCCCAGATCGAAAAGCTTGATAGACATTTACATCCCCCGATTGAACTCCACGTATCCATCCTCCCCGACTTTATCCCAAAACTCCCTCTCCAACGTCTTCACACTCACCACCTGCCTCTGCGGGAAGGCGCCCAGGGCCAACGGTAGCGCAAACACGGACGTTGCCAAGATCAGGCCCAGATTCACGGGGAGCACGAGTCGCGGGCGCGCCTTCAGCCAGGCTGTGCGCTCCAACCGGACGAGCACCAGCGGCGGGATGATCATGATGGGTGTGGCGTTGATGACCCGGCTCAACGCGGTTTCGCCGACGGCTATGCGGGCGGCGATCTTACTCTTCCCTAACGATTCCCCTGTTCCTGTCTCCTCTGAGTTTTTCTTTTCGTCCGACGAGGAGGAGGAGGAGGAGGAGGACTTGGATGGGTAGATGTCAATCCCGCGACGCATTTCCTCCCCGCGCATCAGCAGGACATTCAACGCGGTGGCGGACGATACTGCTGCAAAGGGGACGAGGCGGCCCAGGATGAGCCGCGTGCCCGGTGAGAGACCTTTGAGCCGTGGCACGAGGGCGTTGAGTCCGAGCGCGACAGAACACGAGGCCGAGACGGCGAGGAGGTAGGATTTGGCCAGCGTCGCGGTGGATAAAGGGGTGGTTTTGTTGGCGTTGGCGGAGTTGATGGCGACGTTGAGGGATTGGTTGGCAATCTGCCAGAAGAGGGTTCCCGCCGTCTAGATACTGTCAGTCTTTAGTTGTCCGGAGAAAGTTGCCCGGGGGGGAGTGGGTGAGTGGGAAGGTAACTACCTTCAGGCCTGGCGTGAGCATCCCCGCTGTGACGACAAGGTTCGACAAAACAAAGCAGGACATGCGGAATGGAAGGAAGACAGGCTTTCCGGTATCTTTTCGGCAAGTCAACTCTGCAAGTCCTTCATCGAAAAGAGCCAGTAGGTGATACCAGGATGTATCGTCGAATCCACAATCTGCTTCGCCCGCCACAGTTCCGGCGTCATCTCCGGGATTTTCCCTTGCTTGTACGCAATGATCAACTGTTTTGCCTGTTCGAGACCAGAGGAGGAGACAAATAACATCCTGAACTTCTATCAGCGCAAATTCTTTTTCCATTTGTAAAGAATAACTAAAAGAATTAAGTAGTACCTCGGATCGCAGATCTTCGCCGACTCGCGCACCCGTCCCCAGTACGTGTTGAGATCGTACTGGGAGCGGGGAAGCTCCCGGCTCCCGGGGAGGGAAGAGGACATGTCGTCGAACTCAAGATTCTGTGTGTGCAAAGTGCCTCTACTCAATGGCGACGGGCGATTGAGTTCCGGTTAAATTTATTTTCTTTCAATCCAGAAGAGTCCGAGATAACAGGGCGGTGAGACAGATCTGATTGGAAAAGGACGGAGCTGTGATTGGCCGGTGCCTGATAAGCTCTGTGGGGAATTATGCCCCTAACCTAATCGGGAATCCATTAATAACCCTAACCAGGAACCGGTCTTATCAGCGCTCTCGTATTAGAGAGTAATTTGTGAGTCGAAGACTGTGCGATGGACTAAAATACAGTGCATTACATATCAATCGTGCGGCTCGTGCTCTGCTCTAGGCCCGAATAACACAAAATACAATCAGGGTATCCGGGATATCGAGTGAGTAGGTAGTATAATGGGAAAAAAGGAGAACACTCATCAAGAACGAACGTCACGCTCATCGATATCGAGCCGATTTGTGTGCCAACGGCGACGACGGCACATGGCTACCTCGGCCCACAGTCGCGCGCAGACGTCCGCCGCGGAGCGGCGTCTGCGTGCAAAACACGCAAATGTACACGGGCGGGAGATTGCCCCGGTCCAGCCCGACGCATTTGGTATGGAGCCAGTAGTTGCACGACTCGCTGTAGGACGGGCGTCAGCTTGGAGCGTTGAGGATCATAGGTCCTAGTAAACTTACCATTGAATCATCAAATGCCCTCCATTGTCCATCGACTTGCAGACACACCGAGTTCCGTTGCTCGGATTGCTGTGCCTATCCGTGCTGGGCGTCACCACATCTGGATCAGTAATGGTCGTCGGTGACGTGTCCAACCGACCCGTCACAACCGGGGGCGAGGACTGCAAATGCCGATTATAAGTACCATGCCGGGCACTCCGTCCTCGGCCCTCGAGCACTTTCCGCAGCGCATGTTGAGCGTCGCCAGACTCCTCGTTCTCACCCGCACGCGTGTTTTCCGTCGCGGACGAGCTGCGCGTCCAGTCGGCGCTGCTCTGGATCTGCATCGATGGCCGCCGTGGCGTCTGCGGTGCGTCCTGTGGACGAGCACGGTTGAAATCTGTCCAAGGAGACCGCCGCCCCGACGTCGCCGACCCCACGGTCGAATACGAGCTCTTGGAACTCGGCCGGGACAACGCGGCAGCGGCCCTGTTCCCCTGGCTCCGAGAGAGGGTCGCTCCCGAGTAAGCAAAGGACGAATTGGCGCTAATCGTATAATCCGAGTAATCGGCCTCGCTTTCCGTTGCGGGGTCGCTGACGTCTCGCGGCGCGACAGGTTCAGTCAAAGTTGACGGTTGCTGGAGCTCCGTCTTCGCCCGCCCGTCCTTGTCGATCTTCAGCACGAGTGATTGCGATCGACTCGGCAGGCTGGCCGAGTTGGTCCGCGCAAGTGGCTGCCTCATCGACTTGATAGGCGAGGTGCGGCCCCTGGTCAGTGGCGGTTTTTTGATGCCGCTCGTTGACGCTAACGGGCCGAGAAGCGACGGCTGGCCTGATTGACGAGCATGTGATGTAACCGCCGTGTGCGTCTGGCTTCGAGTCAGTCCGGGCCTCTGGCCGAGTGCAATGGGAGGGAAATCGAGGTTCTCATCGTCGTCATCATCGTCATCGTCATCCTCGTAATACAGTCCGCCAACCTCTCGATCCAGCTGTTCCCGCTTGGATTCCTCTGTTTGATGGTGGTATGGCTGGCGTCGGACGACCCGCTGCTGCTCGGGAGATGGCTGCGGGCCGAATCTCCGGGCCGGCGAACTCAAAAACATGTTTGGATCCTCCGCCTTTGTCATGGGCACACGAGGCGAAGTCGAAAACGGGGCAGGCAATTGCGCAGCATTCGCTGACGAAGCTGATGACATTCCGACCCGGACCGCACCGCTGCCGAAAGTCGGGGGCAGATCCAGCGGGTCTTGCATAGCAGACAAATGCGGCACGCCGAGGGTCTGAGCCGTTGACTGCATTGTGAACGGTGTATCATCAGACCCAAAGACATCGTTGGACACGCTGGCCAAGCTCATGTCGGACGGCGGAGCGGTATCTGGCTCCCAAAACAGCCTCTGCTGCGGGAAGAAGGGAGATGCCGTCGGGTCTGCGCTGGACAATTGAAAGATATCGGGGGAGCTCTGTAACTGTTCCGACATTCCGGGTGTCCGGAACAGCCGACTCGGTGTTTCTAGCTGTGTGGTGAGGGTGGCTGCCGACAACCTTGCTGCGCTGGCCAACGGTGTTTGGACATTTGGGTTTGCCGTCCCTTTTCTCCTCCCTGTACTGGTCGGTGGAGGGGTCTGAATGGAAGCCGCTGAATTTTTGGCCGAATCCACCGACGCGGGCCCTTCGTCTCCACCACCGGCGTTCTGCTTCGATGGGCGTCGGCGCCTCGCCGGGTCTGTGTCCTGGCCATCTCGACCACGCAGAGCGTCTGCCGACTGCAGGTGATGCGACGGAGAGCCGAAGCTCAATCTCTGAGGCGTCTTGAGAAGCTCCGGGCTGGACGCATAGGGATCGGCAGTGTCCCAGGTGACTCGGGGGTCGTAGAAACTGGACTCGATTCTGGGAGTCTGGAAAGGAGAGTCTCCAAACGCAGCGGCAGTCGGAGTTCTCGTTGGAGTCTGGGGCTCGCCATTAGGGTAGCTGAAGCTGCTCATGGATCAAATCTCATTAGCATTGCCAACATTGAATTGGAGATTCAAACTCCCTCGTTGAATCTTTTTGACGGCTCATGACCCAAAGGGTAAAATGGCAAATTATACCCCGGACACAAATGTCAGCCGCTTACCTATGAACCGGGCGATCCCAATTCATGACCGCGGAGAAGATCCCCTCCCAGCGACCATATAGAACAAACTTGAACGGCCCAACACAGGGGTTCTGCTGGCGGGATCCTGAGCTGACGAATGCGGACAGTGCAGGGAGATTCTCTTATGTCCGACTCGAGGACGAAACGCAAGCAGGCAGCAAGCAGCAACGATTGACTAGTGACTAGAGCCTAATCGTTTGTCCCGAAACAGACCGAGCGATCCTCCCTAGGGCATTGTCACCCTTTCTTTTCTCCAGGCAGTAATGAGCCTACCCAAATAGAGCTCTCTTGGAACACAACGACAAGGAAGACAGGCGAGGAAAGAATCAATCCCTCTGGGATTGACTGCTGAAGAAAGGGAGGACAGGGGCAAACGGAATGCAGGCGTAGAGGGTTGGGGCAGGGAGGAGTTCCAAGGAGCAATGGAACTACCTACGGGCCGGGCAGAACTGGAGAGCTGGACTTCTTCTTATGTGCCTTTTTCTTGCTCTCCTGTCGAGATTCTGAACCCTGGTGACATTTCTACAAAGAGTCTTTTGTCTGTCTTTGTCCAGAAAAAGAAACCGCCATTGACGGCCTGAGGCATTCAAGTCCCAAACCAAATGGATGCCAGGCGGAAGCCTCGATTCCAGCCTCGCTAATCAGGTCACGTGGTCAAAAATTTTCAGAGCATTGCCCAATCGGGAAATAATATTCATCGAGGTACAATCTCTGTGAGATGAGATCTGATGTCCGTCGAGCGTTCCACTACATTCCTACATACAAAATAAAATAGGAGTCATAAATTAGATTCTACAGGTTAGTTCCCATTGCCCGGCTGCAGGTTCCCGAGGTTCGTCCATCTGTGCAACGACCAACACCTTAGTCAAGTCAAAAATCTAACGACCGTCCCTCCGGCCCTTCGGTCCCTGCCACGCCGCCATGCGCGGGGACATGCGTTCCATGAAACCCAAAGCCCACGGGGCCATCCACCTCCGCACGGCCAAGCTCGGTCATCGTTTTCGGGTCAAGGACGAGGAGATACGATTTCCCAGCCGGACCATCGAGGACAACGCTCAGCAAGACACCGTCGTCCTCGTCCGGTTCTGGCTCAGCGTCGCTGTTTCGGCGGCGAGGCACAAAGATTGCCTCCCCGGCCGTTTGACCGTGCTTGCTCCAGGTGATGGTTTCGCCAGTCTGCGTGTCGTATTTGACCAGCCCATCAAAGAATGAGGACTTGTCCATGACGGTGACTCCGTAGACGTATCGGTGGCGGCGCAGGACATACATCGGATTGACCGTGGGGAGTTCAAGGTAAGTTTCCGACAATGGGTCATCCATCGTTGCCTTGAGCACTTTCTTGGTTGGAGTCGTCGGGACGGAGTCGAGGTGAAATCTTCGCAACACGGGGTTAATCTTGATGGCCTGTCCTTCCTTCACATCCGGCGATGTCGAAACCAGATTACGTAGATACATCTTCTTCAACACGTCGAGATTGTCGTAGGTGATCAGATCCGCGACAATGTTGACGGACTTGCCATCCTCGGACGCCTCCTCGAACGCATTGACGGTGTGGAAACAGTAAAAGGCGGGACACTCATACGTTGCAATCAATCCCCGCCCACCCTCATCCGGCGGGCGTCGGTCGACGACGTACCACCGCGCCGGTTTGGACGGGTTATAATCGGCAATCGCATCGATGATATTTCGATTCCACAGGATGGATAGCCCATTGTGTACATAAAACGAGTTCCACACACACAAGATGACGTAGTTCTCTGTCAGGCAAAAGGAATGGATATACGCACTGTCTCCCTCGAAAGTGGCGAGGATCGATGTGCGGCCCGTATCAGCTGCGACGCGGAAGATGCGATAGGTTGGACGGCGGCCCAGTTCCAGATTGTAGTTGAAAATGTCGCCAGTCTTGGGATCAGATCGGGCGTGCGCCGCCGACACGGGTCCCTTGAGGTCGGGATGGAGTTTGGTCTGCTTGGCGACGCCGACGGGCTCCAGCGTCTTGGGGTCCAGGAACTGGAGGACAGTGCTGTCGGTCTTGTTGCAGAGGGTCTGTACGCCCGACGCATGACCGTGGTGCTGCGAGTCGCCCTTTTTCGACAGCCCCGGGTAGTTGACCGTCATTGTGATTGCGGTGTTAACCTCATCCGGTCGGGTGTCCTTGGAGTGCCCTTTAGGCTGGAAGGTCGACATCACTTTCTTGAAGAAGGACATGCATGGGTCGTATTTCCGGCCAAACGTAATGTTCTCCAACCGGCCGGTGCGGCGAATGTTCTCGATCATCCCGTCGCAGGTGCTGCGGGAATTGTATAGCACGCGCACGGACTTGTGTTCGTCATCGGGAGGGAGGATTTCAAACCGATGCACCACCGCGAAGCCGTCGAACCAGTGGCTGACCTTCCATTTGGTTCCCTGGTCTGTGTCAACCTCGTTTGCACCCGTTCCCGTTCGATAGAGAACCCCAGCTGCATAAGATGGAATGGTGCCCGTGACTTTGAGTTCGACGGGCGTTGGCTGCGTGTACGTGGAATGGAACTGTCTACTATTAGTACTTTGCCATATGCCAAAGACAGACGGGACACATGTACTAACCCCGGCGTCATTCGGCCAGCCCTTGAAGTGTTCATGCTCCTCGGGCGACTGTGCCGCGGTCGAGCCGTTCATTGTGGATGGTGCTATGTATCCAAGCTACTCGACAAAAAAAAGAATTCAATGATTCACAAGAGCATCGATCGTGATGATCAGAATGTGAACTTGAACAGTTTATATCCTCGCAACATCATGGCTTTTGTTCACCACCTCATGACCATAACCTCATCGACTTCGTACGAAAGAGCGGGCGGATGTTTTACCGGCAATGAATTTTTCCCGGCCAGGCAATTGAATTCTTGAAGCTCATGCCACAGGCGTTGAGCCAACAGCATGTCACCTTAAGCGAGGGGAACAGAGCCATCTCAGGCGTAGACCCTGGGCCTCGGCAAGGGGACTCGACTCTACTTAGGCCTGCCAGCAGTTCCAGGACTTCTGAACAGTCTTTCGGTTAGGATTGGCCGAGAAGAAACCACGACTATTTTAGGGCTAGGGTTTCTCTTCCGTTATCCGTAGGGCGGAGACTTTTCATGCGATGTTAAAATCGGAGGGATCAGGAATAATGACTTCGTCACTTCGGCGACACTGAGCACACCAAAGACATCGGCCGTTGATTCGGCCGTAAGGGATGCTCGGTCGGTGGAATCCAAGGCTTCGTCTAGCTGCGCCACCGAATCAACTGCTTTAGCCTATGCACTCTATTGCTGCCGATGCGTCATCAGTCAATCCAGAGTCCAGACTCAAGAGTCTTGGCGAATGCGATGGTTATCGCGACCAAAGCACAAGCCTGGGAGTAGGATCGAGAGTCATCATTCAATTGCGCCCTTCTGCCTACTTACACTAGGCCGGGTTGCACCGAATTTTGTGAGGGAGATACCTCCGCCGTAGGATATAATTACTCGTAGGATTGCATTATGCAGCAAGTGGAGCCGAGAGTTTCATTTCACGATTTCCTCATGCCAGTTGTCCGCTCTGGAGTCAGACGCTACAGTATTATGGGCAATCGAAGGTTAGCTGCCGACAGGACCATATTCATCCGCTGCAAGTTCCCTCGCAGAGCTACTCCTTTCCGGCTCTCACTGCAATGTCTTGCGCACCACACGCAGAAAACCCTCCTTATCCTCACCGGCCAGCGCGGTCTCGCTCTCCTCAAGCGACTTCATCCCCAGCAACGAGATGCCAGCGCAAAAGCTCCCTTCATCAGAGAAAAATCCGCGACTATGCGTCCCTCATTCAAGACTGGTAAGAGGGGTCCCGAGAAGTTGAATCATCTCGGCGAGATGAGCTCGACTTTTGTATGTCTGAAACTCTGCCTCCAGGCCGGTGAACAAGTGAACAACGACTTGTCTTCGAATATGTCCCAGATCTGCAGCACCCAAGTTCACACTGATCCTGCTGCGACTAGGTGCACGCATCTTGATTGCTTGTCAAATACCCAACACCAACACCTTATCAACAAATCACATCCACGGGACTCCCAAGATGACTCCGGCCCGCTTGATTTTATATCTGACTGGATGTCCTTCAGAAGCTTCTTGCCGCCAGGCACCGCCGAGCCAAAGTCGCAAAAGATATGAGCGCCCACTGAACAGAGCATTTTGAGCTGCCGGGACGTGTAGATCACCCGATCATCCAATTCCTCCCTTGGACAAGGCCACCCAAGCTCATCCTGCCCAAAACCGACGAGAACAGAGTCATCCAAGATCTCGAACATAAAATCGTCGGCTCTGATACCTGATTTGGACGCTTCCAATGACCACAGAACTAGATATTCAAGATCGAATGAACACGCACGTCCGTTATAAACAACCCTGTACTCCGTATGCAGATAATCCAACGCAAGAAAAACACACCGAAGCGCAAACGCCAAAACGGGCTTCGGCAGGCGCTGGACCGGATTACGATGGAGAAACGTCACACATCATCCCAGAACGGAGGGTGCAGGAGACATCGATGCCTATCCTCCAGCCCATCGACATTAACCGCACCCAGAAGCGAGCGGATAGTGTCCCACCCTGGATGACTGCTCGAGCCTCTTTCGATGAGCTGATACATTCTCAACTCGGCGTCCAATTGCCGCCCGATAGACGCAAATTCGACGAAATGCTCGAGAGTGACATAGCGACGGTCACTGGCAATTCAACGCATGAGGGACAACCTCCTTTAGATGGTGGAATTTGACGAATAGTGTACATATAGGAGTCATAGGACAAGGAAATTATCTAGAAGTCTGGCGCCCTACTTCATGTCTCGCAAGCCAGACTGTACCAGTAGATTTAGCTCCAAATCCCAGCTTGCCGGCGATTTGGTAGCGGTCCTTGACACCTCTCCTATTCGGACAGAATAGCACCGAGAAGCAGCATAGCCTGGAAGAATTTCCTCTTTGATTCCTGGTTTGCGGGTAACAGGCGCCTCCCTACCTAGAGTGTCCACGTCAGAGGTATTGTAGGCCAGGCTGTCCCTCGCTTAGGGATGTGAGCCACGTGATCCACCATTCCCCATTTCCTCCCCTTTTCTTCTTTTCCTCCTCACATCCGTCATTTTCATCACAGCAACTATCCTAGTATGTAGTTTAGACCCCGAGGAATGGAGTCTTGTAGTCTTACAGTGTACAGTCCTCCAATCTGAATTACGATGCAAGGAACTTAATGAGCCTCCATCGATTACGAAGGAGGACGAGTCGGAGTTGCAGTCCTGCTCAGAACGTGCAGTCCTCGAGGTACAGCTCGCTCAATATGACCATGTAGCTCCACATGTCGCACCCCGGACTGGGATGCTTTCGATGGAGTCGATCCGGAGAGCAGAAGGGCTGGGGAGGAAAACCCTCCTGGGGCACGACGGGGATCGTCGATGTGCATCGGGAACTCCAGGGTCCGCCAGTGCGCGAGGTGCGGGCCGATGTAGACGGTCTGCAAGTACTGGGTGATTTCGTCCTTGTCATCCGTGTTCGTCACCCCAACTGTCGCCTTGTCGTCCCCTTGTGCATGTACTTCATGATATACTTGACGCAAGCAACCCCGGAGCTGACCTGAACGTTGATGTGTGCTCGGTACCGCTTGAGAAGGCACAGAGCATACGACTCGACCCAGGTGTCATCGAACATGTGGCCGGCGCGTCGGACCCGGCACCTGCACCGGCGGTGGTAGAGCGGATACCCGGTCTTCTCGTTTACAATCGTCTCCTCTGGGGTTCCTGGGGGAACCGGAAACGGCAGCGTTCCCATCGGCCTTCCTTCCTCATGCACGGTTTGCCGCTCCCGGGGCGAGGCTGAAGTCGCTGAGGTAGAACTGGTTAGTGCGTAGGTGATGGAGGACATCGAGGGGCGGACGGTCTCTCCGGTTTTGGAGCGGTTGATAATGCGGGGGGTTTATGTACGAAGTCAAAGTCCGCGATGCGTTTCCAGACAGACCGGCCCAGAAGATCGTCGTAAACTCCCAAACCAACTTTCCTCCGAGTTTGAATGTAGCAGGGGCGTGTGAGGTGAAGCTCCGGAGGCGTCCTGACGGCGTCCTGCCTGGGTCTTGGAGAGATCCACTGGCGGTAGCAGTGCGAGAGAGAGGAGCGCCGTCTTCCACAGTCCTCCTCCGTCTTCTGTCGTAGCCGTCGGCATGCAGTTCGGAGGCCGCCGGCTGTTGGAATTGCCTCTGTTTGAACTCAAAATCGTCTCTCAGCCGCTCTAGGAACCGACAAAGCACGGCCGACGATGCACCAGGTTCTGCACGAACCTTCTTTTTTTTGCCTTCCACATCAGGCCCATCAGGCTTCACAACCTCCGTTAGGCAATAGGCGAAGGGAACTCCGGTGCCGTCAACCTCGGCAAGTGCAGCAAGAAGGTCCATGCCGGTGCTGTTCGTCCCATAGGCCGAGTCCATCACAAGTTGTGTGGTCGGCCTAGCGAGCTGCATGATATCTTCCGGAGCGTAGAGGTACAATGCCCTAACGTTGCGCTCCTGTATGATATGACAGGACTGCTATGCTAGGACCGGACTGAAGAAGAAAGCCACTCTCACCCTCTCTCTCAAACAAACACACTCTCCTGGAGAAAACTCTAACTACATGAAGTGCGCTCAGGGCCAAGCCCTAGGCGAGGTGACGCACTAGACCGGATCAGCCAAGGGCTCTCTGACATGATACCATATCGTTTGTCGTATTGGCTGTATTCAGACAGAAGCACATCTGCCGAGGCCAGAGGATCTGCATCCCGGTGCCACAGTTCGGCATTGGCTTTTTGCCAGAGGTAATAGACCTGGTACCGAGTGACAGTATCGGCCCCAGGCGTCCCCCGGATTTCACGATAGATTTCCGACGGCGCTTTAGTAGCGACAAGCTCGTTGATCAATTCCCGAACCATGCGTGGGACGTGGTCATCTTCATAAGGAGCATGCCACTTGTGATGGATAACGACTGATAATGTTCGGCTATGAAAGCAGGGGCGCATAACGAGTCTGCTCTGACAATCAAAGCGCATCATGCGCCTGCCATCACGACACCTTTGGGGGTCAACGATTGGTTGATGATTTGTAGCATGGGCACGATCTTGACAGCAGCGATAAGTAAATGTGAGGCTCTGTATGGTTGTTCCTTTGTGTCTGAATCGGAAACCTCCCTCTCTCCAGATCCATCTCAGTGAGGTCTCCTGACAACACATTCAATGTGGCCAAGAGAGATGTTGTCGAGCCGGGGTTGCCGTCGGACGATTCAACCAATTGTGTTCGTAAGTTGTCGAACTTGACAGGAAGGCTGTCAAGATTGGACGTGTAAGAAGCATCCAAGATCTTCCGCTGGCCCTGAAAGAATGACAATAATCAGTTCCTAACCTTTTCGGAATCATGAAATTCATGGTCAACCCACAGGTCTGTTCCATCTCCGGACAACCCGAATGAATTCCAATGGCCTTTTCCGGCTATGGCGTTGGCAAGTCAGTTTTCTTTTACCCTGCTTGTTGAACTCGAAGTCTTCGGCAGGTCGATTTTTCCTGGAGATGCTGCAATAAAAACAGGTTTCTCCTTATGAAGCCATCCTATATATTTGTTGACAAATTAATCCAGTCAAGGAAGGCGCTTTTGATGGTATGAGTGAAATTGGGTGAAATTGTCTGGTGGGAAAGGTCCAGGGAGGACGCGTGGGGGAGAAGGAAAGGAGGAAAACAAACAGGAAAACAGATCTGGCGCGCCGCTGACTAATACTGGTAGAATCACGTGACTACTAGGTACACGTGCTCACAAATAGTGAAGCATAGGCGTGTAATCGTCGGAACTAAATTTATGAATCACGTGACATATCACATGATCTTTTAATTTCATTCACCAGATAGGGACTAGCGTCAGTACAGAAAAAAGAACGACTGTCAGACACAATTGGTGTGAATGTGAATACATGGGAACTGCATTATGATCAGGCTGTCAATCAAAACGATGATGCCTATCCATGAACAACAAAAAACAACACGATCCTATCACGCCAAGCTTCGCGTCTTGCCAGATTACCTCAGGTACCTAGTGAGTCGATGCCTATATTCCGAATTCCGTGGCATGATTCGTTTACGACGAAGGGAATTGGCTTCCTCCACCAGAAGACGATCCTGCTGATGGGCTGCGAGGAACAGGTCCACCCATTTCACATTTCTTTTCGCGACTTGGTCCTCGTAGAGCTCTAGCATGTCAGCTAACATTTTCCTGCCTTCCTCCACGCGGGTCTCCCACAACCCCTCGTCGTCTTGATCGTCATTATGAAGGTACAACTCGCTTTCTGCCTCATTCCCCGAGTCCAGCTCGCTTCCAGACTCGAGGTCCGACTCTTGAAGTTGGTCTTCTTGTGGTTCCTGGCCTTGAATTGCCGCAGCCGGCGCATATTCCGGTCGTAGAAGGAGCCCCTCGCCTTTCCAAAACGGACGTGTTGTTCTGCGCTTCACAGTCTGGAAGAACTGCGGGTCAGGGAACTCGTAACAGTGGACAATATCTTACAAGTCAAAAAGCGATTCTGAAGAAATGCTCGGCACCCGCAAACCCAATTAACGGGGTTCGTATGATAGATTATCATTTTTTGTGGGTCAACTGACTTTGCCGCATCTCTCTTCCATTGCCTTTTAAACGCTTCCCTCCATCGAGCCTTATGGACTCGGGTCTGCCCACTCAGGATTGCCGATAAACGGTGCTCCGCATCGGGCAGAACACGCGTTATGAGGATGAACACGATCAAATCGACGCGAGGTCGATTGAAGCGGTGGAGATAATCATATTTTAACCTCCGCCAGAGGGACTCCGAAATCATT
>NW_027192307.1:3737568-3872496 GCF_041956625.1 Thermomyces dupontii | reverse complement strand
GGGGGAAGGCGGAGACTTGCCGGGTATCTTTCGGGGAGCGGCCTTGCTGAGATCGGCCAGTCGCCGCGCAGCCAAGCTGCCTTTGAATGAATCCTCCTTGGCAGTGGACGGCTCTTCCGAAGAATGACAGTATTTCCTCCCGCTTCTTCAACGGTCCAGCTCGACCTCTGTCCAGTCTATGCAGCTTACGAGAACACCGTCTTCGTCCTCTCGGCGGTCATCGACTAATCGTCGCGAATGGGACACAATATGCGCGAGCCTTTCTTTTCCCAAGTTTTCGTGGCCATGGGAGAAAGATCTTCTCGGGCAGACCACTCTGCAAAGCCATGTCGCCATTAGAACCAAAGGTCTTCGCGTCAGTGGCAGCTCCTTGTACATCTACACCCTTCAAGCTTGAGAACGCAAGAGTTTGGCGCAAAGCATGCTTTATACAGTTATCAGCCGTTGATAGCCAGGTAAATCAGCTACAATCGCGCTTCGCATCCATGTCGACCGGCAGCACACCCGGCATGCAATCGCCTCCTGGTGTGGAGAGTAGAGGAGTCAACGGATATGCAACACAAACCGCACCCGCCCCGATGACTCAAAGCCTATCCACAGCAGGGTCTTTATCGGATGCGCGCAGCTCGGCTCAACGGTTTCGCGAACGTCATGCAGACCAGATCGAGGCAGGGAAGAAGAAGCTCATGGCGCTCAACCAATCACGTGACTTTAATAAAATTAGTTCCGATTACACCCGCAGTAGTGAAGCAGACTAGGCCTTACACCCGCAGCATGGCGGGCTTATAACACGTGACTGGATGAGACCCACCAGCGATTCAGATTTCCGTTTGAATAATGAGGAACCGCAGCGCATCGTGCACAATCTGGATACATCGCAGCAGCCCTGCCACTCGCCATTGCTGACAACAATGAATGAGGAGGTGGTCGAGTCGCCGCGCAAGCGGCTCAAGACCGATGTCTCTGGCACGATCGATGACGCTGTGTCTATAACGCCCGATACACTCGTGGCGAATGAAGCTGATGGCCAGTTTCAACGCCTCAGAGAGGCTCAAGTAGGGATAACCGAGTTTGTTAGCACTGATGTACCCGGCTTCGAGGGCGTACTGAAGAAGAGGTACGCCAGTAGGACCGAGATCTCAATCCGCAACTGCTGATTCGCCTTTCAGATATTCAGATTTCCTAGTTAATGAAATCCTGCCCTCGGGTGAGGTGCTTCATCTGCGTAGTCTCCAAGTCCCAGAGTCGATGGGCCTGACCCGAATCGACACAGAAGGGGGTGCTAGGCAGACCGACGGCCAGCAAAAGCAAACTGCAGGGGACGGGCAGCAGCCTATCGAATCTATCAAGGAATCCAAAACTGACATTTCGGAGTTCCAAATCTCTGAAGAGGACCGTTCTCTCCTGCATTCGTATCTGACCGCAGAGGTCGCACAGGAGATGATCGATTTCCACGCTCGTGTCCGAGCTTCTCCAAATAAACGGCCGGGAGAGTTTGGTCGCGTCAGCGCGGGCACCATCGACGACCGTGAGCTGCGGACGAAGATTCACCATGCAATCCGGCGCATTTTTAATTCACTGCTAGAGTCCAGGACCGAGCAGGATGGGTCCCTGATTGTCATGGCTGCTCCAAACCGCCACAAGCGCAAGGCTCAGGGGTTCCGCGGAGTGGATGGAAACGTGCGACATGGGAGGCCTAGTTGGGAAGAGCTGGGGGGACAGTACCTACACTTCACCATGTACAAGGAGAACAAAGACACGATGGAGGTACTCTTTTTCCTCGCTCGTCAGCTCAAGATGAATACGAAGAGCTTTCAGTTTGCCGGAACCAAAGACCGCCGCGGCGTGACCGTGCAGCGAGCCTGCGTCTTCAAGGTCTATGCCGATCGGCTGGCAGAACTCAACAAAACGCTTCACAACGCAGCGTTGGGAGACTTCGAGTACCGAACGCATCCGTTGAGCCTGGGTGATCTGAATGGGAACGAATTTGTGATCACACTGCGAGACTGCAGCTTCCCTGCGCAGAGACCGGAGGGGCTATCAACCTTGGATTGGGCCAAGGAAATTGTTGGAAAAGCGCTGCGCAACCTCAGAGAACGTGGGTACTTGAACTACTATGGCCTCCAACGGTTCGGGACCTTTTCGATGGGAACGCACGCCATTGGCGTCAAGATGCTGCAGGGAAATTTCAAGGGCGCCGTCGAGGGAATCCTCCATTTCCTTCCGGAGGTCCTCGCTGCCGCCCAAGACACTTCTGAGTCGGACGTGTCCAAGTCGTTGATCAGTGCCGACGAAAAGGCTCGCGCGGAGGCAATACATATATTCCAGACCACACAGAATGCCAATGCTGCGCTCGCCAAGCTTCCAAAGAAGTTCTCTGCCGAGTCGAGTATAATCCGGTATCTGAACCGCATTCCGACAGACTTTCTGGGTGCGCTTCAGGCAATTCCGAGAAACCTCCGCCTTATGTATCTCCATGCGTATCAATCATTGGTATGGAACCATGCAGCAAGCGAACGGTGGCGCCGTTGGGGGAGCAAAGTGGTAGAGGGCGACCTGGTCATCGTCGAGCAATCCAAAGGCGACACCGAGCAAGTCGATGCCGACGGCGAGATCATCGTTAACCCCCAGGCCGAGGACCGGTCCAGCAGTGCGGACGAGATGTTTGTCCGTGCCCGCCCGCTCTCTGCGGAGGAAGCAGCCAGTGGCAAATACTCGATCTTTGATGTCGTCCTTCCTCTACCGGGATTCGATGTTGTCTATCCTGCCAACGAAATGACAGATTTCTACAAAGAGTTCATGGGCAGCGAGCAGGGCGGCGGCCTGGATCCGTTTGACATGCGGAGGAAATGGAAGGATCTCAGCTTGAGCGGGAGCTACCGCAAACTCCTTAGTCGACCGGGCGAGGACTACTCGTACGAGGTTCGGAGCTACATCGACGAGGATCAGGCGTTCGTTCAGACGGATCTGGACCGACTCAATGGCAAGACTATCGAGGAGACGTCCAAGCCGGACAATGAAGGCCGTCTTTCGCCTAACGCCAAGGAAAAAATCGCGGTGATTATGAAGTTCCAGCTGGGGAGCAGTCAATACGCCACAATGGCGCTCAGGGAGCTCATGAAGATGGACGGATTGAAGGAGTACAAGCCGGGCTTCAGCCGGGGACGATAGCAGTCTCCATTGTTTCGTATAGAACGCAGATAGTAACTGTCTGTAACCACGAAGAAAAGATGATAATCCAGCTTTGACTGTAACAAGTATGACAACAAACCCAGTGGATAAAGGGATTCGGTTTATTCAAGAATTCTGCCGCCAGCCGGTGCCGAATCAGCAATGGAATGATGGCACAGCATGCGCTGCATCCAGAATATTCCAATACGCACCATACACAGTACATACGGAGAAAAGGACAGCCGGAACAGGATGCTTAGGATACCAGGACGATCCACCCGCTTGACCCACGGGCCCTTTGAGTATCGCTCGCCCGAATTGAAGAAGTTGCTGACAAGGGGCTCCATTGTCGCTTCGAACGTGCTTCCTCGATTGAGATAGCTTCAGATTCTGGATGAACCAGGTTGTCGTTGGTGTTTCGGGATCGACTATCGGCCGTTCATTCAGTCAGCAAAGGGTTCGGGGCTATGACTTAGCCTCAGTTCACCGGAACCTGTCCACGACACGATATTGGAGCTAGGTCGCAGCAGGTATACGGTAGACAGGAGGTCGGCTCGGAAAACGGCTTTCGAGAGGAATGCATCGAGACAAGGACGACAAACATCGACGATCAGATCCAAAAAGGAGCTGTATGTAGTGGCAAGCGCGGTCGCAAAAGAGTCCCAAAGTCATGCCCAGGGGAATGACCATTCTTAGACAGAATCAGGAGAAGTTTCACGTGCGACGTTTGCAACAACCAATATCTTCGAGCAGACGAGGATTTGGTGCGATGGGATCGAACTCATTGATGTTGGATTCGTACAATAACCCATGTGAGGTCCTCATTAAGGAAGGCCAGTGACAGCTCCGAATTGCAGCCAGATGCCCATCCTCAGCACTGATACGGGCCTGGCAGATATGGTCACAATGAGAGCCTCCCTACTCTCCATTAGTTATCAATCGTTTAGAAGAATGGTTACGTCCTCCGAAAAGGTGGCAGCCAGACTGAATAAACGGTTCGGAGATGCTGGCCAGTACTACATTCCTTGTCGATCAAGGGTTGCAAGACATCACCTTTCACACTGGGAGAAAGCCAGCACGATCTCCGCACACACTCGTAACTATCTGGCTGAGAATGAGACGACCATCCACTGATCCGTTGAAAGCCTTGTTGCCAGAGCCCCAGGTGGTGAAGGAAGTTTCCCCCTAGGCACAGAAGTCCCACGAGATCAGACTCCAGAGACATTTGGATGGGATACCTTCCACAAGCATCGCGTTTTGGAACCTTGCAAGACCTTGGTTCGTGTCCATATCGCTTCGGGTTTCCCGCCCGTTTGGTGGTTGGCGGGGGGCCCGGTGCTTGCGCATGGCTGAAGGGCTTATTTTGAGCACCTTCGTTTCAGTGCCGGCCATGGTGTTTGCGGTGACTGTTCCTGTGCATTGTTTCTCGGCGGACGCGTCTCCATCGGGGTCAGCTCTAGTTATTGACATGCCTCTGTCTGGAGTCTGGCGGTGATGGCGACCTCTTGTTCCCAAATCAAATATCCTCTCTAAAGCCGGCAACAACACCCGCGAAACCAAGAACTCGGGACAGCTGGTGGCTATCAGCCTGCTTGAATACATACCTTGACGCTGTTGCTCCGCAGTCCGCGGGGAACAAGCAACAGGTACGTGTCAAGTGTCAACACTCAAACTTACCATTTTCAGTAACTGCGGAGTAGTCAGCCTTATCAATGATGGGTACCATAACAGTTATCACGTGATAAATAGGCCTAATGTCTCCGATGAGACGGTCATGCTGAAGCAGTGTTGTCCATGATACGACAATAGTCTTGTCGAGGCATCGGACTTGATCCCCGCACACGGCTTTGGTTCTCGGGTCCCGACGTAAAGACGAGCAGTCAGCAGCCATGAATGGGCTACGCGAAGTTATGAAAGAGGGCTGGCATCCCAAAGGCCGGGATGGGGGTCGAGAGAGCTGGCGAGGTGACTTCAAAGGGATCAATCAAGTGGTTCGTCTAAAATTGGATCCTATGCTCTACGAAGACGGTTGAAGCTGACAGGGATCCTGTCAGGCTGGCTGGGTGGGTGTGAGCAAGGATTCGACGTCGGACGCCCGAACGGAGCGCGTCGCTCGACCCCTCTCGTCGTTGAAGGATCCGGCATCCTTTGGGCCACCACCAAAGCGCGTAGATCGCGGTGCTGCTGCTGCTGTCAGTGACAGGAGAACATCGGTCGGAACCCCAACCTCTGGGTCGTATACGCAGCCAGGGAAGACCACTCCGGAAGGAGGTTCCCAGAATGCATCAACACCGCCAGCATTACCGTATCGTCAGAACCGGACTGGGCTTTCTACGGATCATCTTCCGCCGCCGCCCACCCGTTCGCAGTCTGTGAGACCGAGCGTCCCGCCACGTCTGCCGGCACGAAGCGGAACAAGTCCGGCTGTTTCTGAGTCTTCGCCTTCTCCGCCGCCGCCATATACTAACAGTCAGGAGCCGTCCCAACTGAACCAGGCTGCCATTTCTCGTCTAAGCCAAGCGGGAGTGTCTGTCCCTGCTCTAGGGATCAGCCGAACAACATCCGATGCCGGTCCTGGCAATCAAGTAGCAGCATCAGCAAAACAGTTATCAGCCGTTGATAGCCAGGTAAATCAGCTACAATCGCGCTTCGCATCCATGTCGACCGGCAGCACACCCGGCATGCAATCGCCTCCTGGTGTGGAGAGTAGAGGAGTCAACGGATATGCAACACAAACCGCACCCGCCCCGATGACTCAAAGCCTATCCACAGCAGGGTCTTTATCGGATGCGCGCAGCTCGGCTCAACGGTTTCGCGAACGTCATGCAGACCAGATCGAGGCAGGGAAGAAGAAGCTCATGGCGCTCAACCAAAAATATCGAATCACCGAGCGCATCAATGAGTTCATAGAGGACCAAACCTCACCGGCAGAGCCGGCCCCGGGGCAAGCGGTTCCCCCCGGTCCGCCACCGCCGCCGCCTCCGCATCCGAATCTGAGCGGCACTGCGTCGAGTAGTTCCAACATCGACGTCGAGGCGCTCAATCGCCGGAAGCCCCCGCCGCCACCTCCACCAGCCAAGAAGGCTGCACTGAAGGCGGCACCGGTGCAAACCGCGCCTACGGCGACGCCTTCTCCGCCGCCGTTACCGTTGGAGACGAAACCCCGTTGATTCGTGGACCCGTGCAGGTACGAGTAGTTATGTGTATATGCATCATACGAGTTGATGTACTTTGTACTGCGCATGAAGTTGGGATTTAAGCATATGTTATGGTTGACATGGCGTTGGATCGAAATTTTGAGGCCGGAAATGTACGACAATGCGTTATCTATGTACCTTGTGTGTGTACTCCGTTACAACGCCTCGTAGGGCATTTATCAGTATTCCAAATCACATGTTCGCATTCACAGCAATCCTCAAGGACCGGCTCTTTGTTGGGATGCCAAGCCTGCGGACCACGGGAAGATTTTTGCCAAGAGATCTGGAAAACATTCCCCCAGGTCCGAAACCCGAAAGCCGAACCCCTAATCTTACCGAAAGAGGAAACTCACCAGCGCGACCATACCAAAACCCGTTAGTCGGATCGGCCCGAACTCGATCCACCTTCCCTATATCGGATTCTCGGCAATAGAATATCACGTGCACGGTTCCTATTTCCAATGGGAGATCCCAGCACGTGAATTGGTTATGACAGTTGTCGCGCGACTGCAAACGGGTCGCGTGCAGATGATGTCAGTCCGCGCGTCCGTGACCCAATCAAGGGCCTCTACGGCAGGCGGCTTTAGGTCATGGTGAGTTAACTGAGCGGAAGCCGAGGTTTTTCTTCTCTGAGAGGGCGGGAATTCGCAGCAAGGGCAAATCCCAACAAATTTACTAGCCAAGATTTGAGCATTTAGGTTTTATCCCTGAATTTTTCAGTTCGCGTCTGCATAACTTCAACAACCGCGACTTTGTGAATTGCGAATTGAGATTTGAGATTTCGAGCTGATCAGTGCGTCCGCGGTTTCTTTTGCTTTGGCAGATCTATTCCAGAATTGATTTGTGTGCGTTGATAAGATTGCCCAGTTGTCCCAATTGATTCATCCCTATTTTTTTTTTTTCCCACGCGCCTTGCATTTTCCCAACGTCACTGCGGTCCCTCACCAGCAATCCTGCTTTCAGCGGTTCGATTGAACCCGGCAATGGTGCAATACACCAGCCCTTCGGGGCCGTCGCTGCAACTGCGATTCCCCCCGATACGTTACTTTAGCTTCCCGTCGTCTAAACCCGCGAGTCTGCCGCCGCCCTCACCGAATGACTTGTCTCCGACGTTGCCGGCATGGGCGCAACCGTTCCGAATCCCGCCGGCGCTGTTCACGCGATTGTTGGATGCGCGTGTGCCGATCACTATTGCCAGCGTGTACGCGGTGACAGTGGTGACGATGAACCAGATCAACAAGCGGCGCGGGTACCGGCCGTGGGCGGTCAGCAAGACGCGCGTCTTCCGGTGGTTGGTGATTCTGCATAATGTGTTGCTGGCAGTGTACTCGGCATGGACGTGCAAGGGCATGTTCGATGCGCTGCGGAGCTCGTTGCCGCCGCTCTGGGGGGTTTCTGAAGACGGAGAAGGAGGGTTGGTTGCCGTTGTCGACGCGTTTTGCAAGATCAATGGCCCGCGCGGGCTCGGCAACGGTGCGCTGTACGACTCTGCGGCTCATCAATGGGTGCTCCCGAACCCGGCGCACCGGCTGGCGAGTAACGGCGAGCCGGACCCCACGGACGTCGGCCGGCTGTGGAACCAGGGCCTCGCGTACTACGGATGGTTGTTCTATCTTTCCAAGTTCTACGAGGTTGTCGACACGGCCATCATCCTGGCGAAGGGCAAGCGGAGCTCGACGCTGCAGACCTACCACCATGCAGGCGCAATGATGTGCATGTGGGCGGGTATCCGGTACATGGGACAGCCGATTTGGATTTTTGTGCAGTTCAATTCGTTTATTCATGCTTTGATGGTGAGTTCTCGTCTCCAGAAATTGCAGTAGGAAAAAGGCATCTAACGCAAGAACTAGTACACCTACTACACAATGACCGCCCTGTCCATCCGAGTCCCGCGCGTAATGAAGCGCACCCTCACAACGATGCAAATCACGCAGTTCGTAGTGGGCACGTTCGCCGCCAGCATATACCTCTTCATTCGCTACTCGATCCCCATTCCTGCGTCGTCGGCCAGTAAGCTTCAAAACCTGGTTGGCGGTCTGTTCCCCTTCTCCGAGTCCGGTGTCGCAACCGCCAGCGCAGGATTCCTCCCATGGTTGAAGAAGCTCGCTTTCCGAGCCGCCGGTGCCGAAGGTCTAGCAGAAAACGTGCGGAATGCTCAGGGGCAGCCTTTTGGTGCAGACGCGTTGCAAACCGCCCGATATCGGTGGCAACAACAGGCTCATCGGGTTGATTACCACTGGGTCGACTGCGTCGACACCCCCGGCCAGTCGTTCGCCATCTGGCTCAATGTTATGTACCTCCTCCCGCTGACGTACTTGTTCTGCCGGTTCTTCGTGCGGTCGTATCTGCACCGCAAGGAGCCCGCGGTGCCGGCTGCCACCGCTGCGGGAACGCAGATCCAGCTTGCGGAGCAGGCTGGCCGGGATGCACTCAAGGGCGTCTCGCGCGAGATCCGCATGGCGACAATGAAGCAGAACGGCGAGGAGGACGTGTCTGGGACGGAGGAGGAGCCCGCCGTCGGAGATGAGCAGCCTCGGCAGGAGAAAGAAGGGGAGGAAGAAGACGGATCCTTCGCCGCCGTTCCGCGCAAACGCCGCGCGAAACGCAGCAAAGCTGCCACCACACCGGAAGAGACGGAGTCGGTGTTTCCCTCGCAGACGCAATCGCAGAAGCCCGTTGAAAAGTCGAATGTTTACGGTGTTTTGAAAGAGGACTCGTCGTCATAACAGTGGATGAACATGAACAGATCATAATCAAGAGGCAGAGGAAAGAAGGACAAAAAGATCGGGTTGGATTTCTGTTGCCAGCGGTGGATGAGAAAAAAAAAATTGTTGAGATTTTTGATTCAACTTTTGTCATGTATATAGTTCATGTGCTACGCTACGGTTTATGTATTAATCATGAGTTAATAGTGATGATTCAAGGTCACTGAATCTTTTGGTACTTCAGGGTATCTGTTTAGGAGTTGGACGACTCATTCACTTTTACATCCATCTATGCCAGTTGATGGAGGTGATCCGACAGATTGCCACGCACCAGCCAAGTTAGCCAGCTTATCAGGAAAACTACTGTAGAACGTCTACGAGTCCGTTAGACGGTCGGTTTAGCTAGAGCAATTCTTCATAACAAAACTAATTTGACAGCCTTTATCCCTGCAGTGTATTCGTTCGTTGATCACGCCGCTCTTGATACCGCATTGTTGGGAAAACTGAAGTCTCCGCTTCTCTGGACTCGCGCCCTTGATCTCGACGAGTGCAAATTGGTATGAGCGCATGGTTGTGGCCTGGTTGCAGGCATTGAAGATCTCCAACTCCACGAAATCTACGTCCCAGTGGTAGACCATATCAGGTGTGGGAGTTGAATCGGGACGGTCGTCAATTGGTTCCATCGGATGCTAAAGCTTGTCCATACTGTAAGGTCATATGCGAAGTCTACTGTGCCGCCGTCAACATCCAAAGTCGCAAGGAACCCGTCTTATTTGTCCTGTGGCCGAAGGAGTGTTGCCGGAAATGGTTGGGTCTCGTCATACTATTCTTCGGGTATACTCGTCCACACAATGTCCCAACAACGATAGGTGGAAATAAATGCCTTGTGTCCACTAGATGTCCGGTGGTCAATGTGCACTTGGTCTGTTGCACCTCCAGCGGGATCTGTGTCCCAGTAGATGTCGAATGTCACCAGCGTGTTCTCATCTACATCCATGTACTACTTATTGTGCCCCCCACGTACTTGTCCGCCGTGATAACAACAATATCGCAATCCGATACGAGAAGGTCCCAGACAGTATTTCCTCCCGCTTCTTCAACGGTCCAGCTCGACCTCTGTCCAGTCTATGCAGCTTACGAGAACACCGTCTTCGTCCTCTCGGCGGTCATCGACTAATCGTCGCGAATGGGACACAATATGCGCGAGCCTTTCTTTTCCCAAGTTTTCGTGGCCATGGGAGAAAGATCTTCTCGGGCAGACCACTCTGCAAAGCCATGTCGCCATTAGAACCAAAGGTCTTCGCGTCAGTGGCAGCTCCTTGTACATCTACACCCTTCAAGCTTGAGAACGCAAGAGTTTGGCGCAAAGCATGCTTTATGATTACCTCTACATGAAATGAGAAAATAGACCGCCATCGTATAGAGACCTAGGACGGCTCAATCAAGGAGAATTAGAACTTTGAAGATCGAGGACCAATTGAGCGATGCAATGCGCACCCTCTGGACTCGAACAACCTTTGCCGGGTCTAGGTACGCACAGGATGACTTCAAGCAGGAGCTCGAGAGGCAAGGTGCCGACGATAGTACTATCATACTGTCTTCGAATCATTTCCCCCTTCGGAGTCGATCTCGAATTCGCCTATAGTCCGCACCACGTTTCGTCTCGCGTTTTCATGTCAGATCGAGTATCGCGTCCGCCAATACGCCATGAGATGATTGTTCGCAAAAAGGGTTTGGCAATCCGGGTCTCTATGCAACTCCGGTCCCTCCGGGTGCTTTATGAGAAGAAAAACCTCCCCCACTTACGCCCCGTCGGTGACCGTGAGGTTCTTTGCATCGAGGGCGACGACAGAATAGTATTCGGTTCTGGGTTTTCAATTCCAATTTCACACCGAGTGCGGAGCCTTTTCTACCCGATGATGGAGAGTGGATGAACAGGCAGAACATAACCCATTCTAAATGATCATCTACTGAGTATTCCAATTCCAGTCAAGGTCCCCGGTTGTCGGTATCTGTAGAGCTGTTCGTGACCGTGATTCTGCATGGACCCGGTCACGACGCCAAGCGGGCCCTCAGAGAATCGGAGAATCTTCGGGGACGACAGCATATCACGGACAACGTACGAGGCAACCCAGGCAGATGGTACGGTAACGGGGGATCGAGTGTGCCAGATTACTACTACGCAAGGACATGCAATGTATCACGTATCGGTATCAGAAGCGGCAGAGAAAACTGTTGTCCTAAATTGACCATAGCTCAGATAATTGATAGTAGCATTGACCATTCATCGATGCTCCCGAATAGAAGAAGCCCTATTGGAATCTCAGTCTCAGGGCATGTCCACGCACAATGACAAAAAAATTATTTTCACTACATAATGCATGGGTAACCTCGCCCTCGATGGACTCGGCCTGAACGATGCATCTCGGGTGGCATTGCCTCGCTGAGGTTGCTTCCTCAGCAGTCAGCCACTCGACCGTATCAAGCGGGAAGGAATAGTAGTTTTGATCAACGGCAGACTTCCCTTTCGACCCATCTGGTCCTTCGAGTTCCAGCTCCACCACGCCGGGAATATTCAGCAGAAACGATCTTTGATATCTCGATGGTGGTTCCAGAACATAAGACTCCTCGACGTTCAGCAGTTTCTGCGCTGATCCATTACCCACGTCATTTGTTCGTGGATGAGTGTCCACCGGAGTCATAGCAGTACTACCGACGACTGTGTCAAAGGTGGCATGAACACTCCGAGAATTCTCGGCGCGTACAGTGGTGGTGGGAAACGACATAACGCTCGAAGGCGGCGGTAACGAAATGACTTCACTGATGGCTCTATCCTCATTCTTCTCTGACACCGCAAGCTGAGATCCGGAACGAGATAACAGCCCGGATTTTAACGTGAGCAATGATGGAGACAGTGTCAGAAGCGTGCTTTCATTTGGGTGTGGGTGGACGGTCTTTTTTTGATTTATCAGCAGCTTGTCCAGGCTTTGTCTGAGTTGGTTCTCGAGGCGCTGGTTGAATGCGCCCTGGAGTTGTCCCAGCTCCGGATGCACAGGCAGCCGCCAGCCAGGATAGAGTCGTCCGTGACTTCCTGGAATATGCACCTTGCCGTGATTGCCGATGAACAGGTTGCAAAGGTAGCAGGCGTCTTTGCTCGAGCTTACAACGCGAGGCGGAAGCATCTGCTTGGGCAACTGACGGTCACAGTATATGACAAGCTGGACCTCGGCATGGATTCTCGCTTTCTCCAGGATATGGCGTGTTCTGCCTGCAAACTGAGTTTCGAGACTTGCCTCTTGTGCAGACAGCAGATCACGGATCTTAGACATGTTCCTTTTCTGGCTATATTTCTGTCCCAGCCGTTGGACGGTTGTGGGCAGACTGGGGTTGTAGTTGCCAACTGGAGGCGGATAATCAAACATTGCCGCGGGAAGAGTGGCTCCATCTACCTTGACCCTGCTGACAATGGGGAATTCTCTTGCAGAGCGCAAAAGGAGTCTAGCAGCCTGCCGATATCTTGCAACTTTAGCAACCATGTTGACAAGGCCTCTCTTCGACGATGGATCCATAACCTTGTTCGATATTCCTCGCAACAATTCTTCGATTGCTCCTAACCGGTGAAGCTGATAAACCTTTTCAACGGTAGTCTCTAGACGTTCCACACTTTTGTACTTTCGCCAGGCATTGACCGATTTGACAACTTCATTCCCTGCCTTGAGAAATGAAGATAATTTTGATTTCATGCTGTTGGATATTGCCTGGTCCCTGGCGCAGTTCATGGTATGGCCAAGGATCTCGTCGATGGGGTTTTTGTTCTCAGGATCCCTAGGAGCACGGGCTAGTCGGAGTCGCTGCAGAATGCGAATAGAACACATGGATACAATGGCTTTGAAGACTTCCTTTTCGCCAGTCGCATGGTCATCTGCCTCTCCGGCACCGACACCGTTAGTACCTACTATGTGGTGTATCATATATATCCATGAAATAACACATATCCCCTACCATTGGATAGTTCTCTTGAGAGTGTCGCAAACACTTGCTCAAATCCCCGTTTCATCTTTCCAAGTAGCTGCTCACCATCATCTGCACTTCTTTTGTTCACGGCAAGAAAGACAGCCAGACCCGTTTCATCGGGCTCTTGCGCAACACAAACCGCTGGGATGTGATTCACATCTTCCTCAATGCTCGAGAGAAATCCAAGGGTACTCGTCAAAGTCCGCTCCTTTTTGAACGGCAAGACGTATTTGACATTGGTTCGCGCGGGCGGAGATTTCGTGGGATTATTCTTACTCGGCTCCGTGGGAACTTCATGAAGGAGCGACAAGAGGGAGATGTACTCGGCTGATTTCACGTGCGGTTTCTGTTTCATAGCTTTACGTCAGGGTCCTGGGATACAAAAATCAACAACGCGGAAGGGTTTTTTTTTTTTTTTTTTTTATTTGACGGATTTGCTAAGGATGAAGAGCGACGGCTGAGTATATCATATTATCAAGGTTTTTGATAACAGAGCATTGACACGACAGTGAGTTTCTTTTTTACCATCCAGGCAAACTGGAATAACCGTGATGATAGATAGCCTTGCAGATCTGACGTGGCTTGCGGGGAGACAATCAGAAGAGGTTCATGCAGAGAGCCGACGCAGCAATGTATGTGTGGCTTGAATAAAGATCAAAAAACAAATGACTGATTCGACGAGATGATCCGTGCGGCGCGGCAGTTAGCAAGGGTGTAGATTTGGCCGAAGGCATCAGTTAGCAGCCTAGTTCATACTCAACTGCGTCTGTGCCACACATTGACCGAGCAAGAATAAGACTCCTCATATACGGAGTATAGTACTACTACCTATCGCGTTACATGCATGACCGTACTAGGTCTTGCGGCGTCTACGCCAATAGTCCAAGATTTCGCAGAGGCAGACAGGGCTGACTTGTAAGAACCTCTGTGAGGGATTATGAGATACCATGCAAAAGAACTGTTCGCCAGTCATCGTCCTAATCACGATTCGAAAGGATCGATCCCAGGAGCTGCCTGTCCCTCGGCTCGTCCAGGATTGCTGTGCCCGAGTCGGGAGTTAGGGTATTCGGAGGCCATGTGACTGACTGACTTGATACAGGAACTCTTTAAGCTGCACCCATCATGCGCAACGGCCCTTGAGCAGAAAATACTACTATATTTCAGTTGATCTGCTAAACAATAACTAATAATAACAGTTCAGACACGGCCGCTAACCCGCCATGATCTCGATACTTCAATGCTGTAAGCAGACAAGACTGTCAACCACGCAGATAACTCCCAGGACACTCAAACTCAGATCGCGAGATCAAATGCCAGTGGCAACAGCAGACAACAGAAGATGCGGAGAACGAACATACTTCGACAGACACAGCCAGCCGCAAAACAAAATGAGAAAAGAAATGGGTACACGCGACAAGACTCAGAAATGACAGACACAAAGTAGTAAACACAACTGTTTGCACAGGTCAAAACGAAAGCAGCAAACAATATGCTTGCCAGACATACAAATGCGAAGAGAACAAAATGTCGTATCACACACGAGCCCGATTACCTCGGGTCAACAGAATATTTCCATCATCACGAAAGGTGAATCAACCGGAATGTGATGCCCGCCAAACAAGATCCAAGGTCGATGGTTCAGTCGGAGGGTGGGACAGGGAATATCGTAGAATAACAAGTCCGACATCATTAGAACCTCGGATAGCGTATGTCTGTCATGAGAACTGTACAACGCGAACCGCACACGCGAATTCGCCTTCAAACAGGCTGGGTCACAGTCGGTTGTGCTGATGCGAAAAAAAAAAATAAATTTTCTAAATGGAAAAAAGAGAAAAACGGTGCAGTGGCCCGACTCCCTGAATGCATTAGGGTTCAGAGGAAATGCGTGTAGATTTTGGACGTTTCATGAACTTCCATCTCCTATGTCGAGGCCGTTAGTCCGAGACTCGAGAAATGAATTGGAGGGTAGGGAAGGAAAAACCAACCATTTTAAAGGTATTCAGCTCCTCTTTAATCTGCTGCGCGAGAACCGGTGTCAAGCGATTGCACGTGGCCGCCTCTCCCCGTCGGTCATACTCGCCGCTGGGCCATGTCTCGTGGAATTGAATACGTGGACTAAAAACGATGGTCTTGACAACACCGTTCTTCGGCCGAGGAGCAAAGTAATCGTCGCCCTCTCCTTTTTTGCGGTCTTCTGGAGTGCTTGGGCCACTCGAGTTGGGCGTATCACTACTGTCGGATGCTTTCTCTGCTGGCCTCGTCACGGGAGACGCACTTCCAGAGTCTGTCGATAACGTTAGTACCTGCAGAACCTGATGCAGGGGAATGTCCACACTCACGTTTCAAAATTCCCTTTCTCACAGAAGCCAGGACTTCAGCACGCTCTTTCTCACCGCCAACGATGCTCTTACGGGTCCGGGCACTAGTATTGTCGGACGAGCCTGGACTGGCCTGACTCTCTGGACCGGGGGAGTGGGAGCTGGGCGAGGACTTTGCCTTTTGCTTCGACTCAGACTCTACACGAGGGAACAGGGTTGCTCCCGCGGTCTCCTGAGGACTCGGATTCGCCGTCATCGTCTTGCGCTCGGCTTCAACATTTGCTGCCGAAACCTGCGGGGTAGTCGGCTCGACAGTCATGGGCTCCGACTGGGCATTGCCGTGTTGTTTGGGCCGGAACAGGCCGACCAGGGAGCGTGTTGATTTCTTCATGCCTCGTCCCATCTTCCGCAGCATCATCGACGCCGAGGATGCGGTCGAGGATATGGACAGATTATCCGTCGACCTCTTAAAGAGATGACCATGATTGGCGTAGATACTCTCTCCTAGGCCATTGGCTTCCTGCTGCGCCGCAATGGCGGCCTGCTCGGGATCCAGCTCATCGTCCGGGGAGGTCCGATGAGGGCCATCCTGATCATCATCATCGTCAACCAGCTCACGCTCGCCAATAGTGTTCTGAGCCGAGGCTTTGTGGAGATCGGCGGCGCTGCCAAAGGAGAATACTCGGCGAAGCCGAGACTTGCCGGGTATCTTTCGGGGAGCGGCCTTGCTGAGATCGGCCAGTCGCCGCGCAGCCAAGCTGCCTTTGAATGAATCCTCCTTGGCAGTGGACGGCTCTTCCGAAGAATCGGTATTAACGGTCACCTGTTGAGACAGCGGGGATGGGTTATGTGCGGCAGCAGAATGTTTGTTGGCATCATCGCGGGACGAGGTCGATCGGGCGGGGCTCTGATCTCGCTCCCTTATCGAAGAGACCGACCGAGCCGATCGACTCGAGTGGATGCTCTCCGTGCTCCCATTGCGGGAGTGAGATGACGCAGGACGCGCACGGTCTCCCGGGAGTTTCAGATCCGGAAGAGGTGCGAGCAGGGACGCCGTGGAAATCTTCTCTCCCTGGAGCCCATATGCCTCGGCGGCATCCAAGCTGCCCCAGCTTCGGCGTCTGTACCGTGTTGCCAGCTCTGGATGCTGCTGCTTCTGGGGACGAGTGGTATCGGCACTGGGAGTTCGAACATGACCATGCACGGCCGCAATGGGGCGTGCCGGGAGCGGATTGGAGGAAGTAGTCTGGACCGTGTCGTTGGACGAGGGTGCTGGCGAATTTCCCGATTGTGACACGATGGATTGTCGACGAGGCCGACGATAGCGATCCGGGGACGGTTTGGACGGGGAGGAAGGGGAGGCCTGGCTCCAGGAGAATGGAGAGGGAACATTGGCGGTGGACAGGGGACGGGGGATGTCATTCGTTCGTACTCGAGACGATAGAACGCTATCGTCCTGCGATGCATGGGAGCGATTGGAGACATTTGAAGTGGTGGAAGACGAAGAAGACGAAGAAACAGTACCAGCTGCGATCGGAGGCAAGCGGGGAGGGCCATCCTGGGCGCTCAAACTGTTGGAACGGCCCGACTGGGGGACTGATACGAGACTGGGCGTGCTCGTGAAGGCATAGGGCGCCACTGGCGTCGAACTTCGCGTCGCCGGAGAGCCACCGCCGGCACTGTAGGGACCTGGAGACATGGTGTGAGATCGAGGCAGGTGTGGACGAGAGGTGTGCGAAGCGGAGCCTGAGGCGGAGGACGGACGAGTCTGCAGGATCGTCGCAGAGCCGTCCTGTTGCGGAATGGTTTGCACCAAAGCTGCCATGATGGCTTTTACGACGGGGGGTGGTTGCAATGGGTGACTCCGACAGCGGAGAGAACACGTGGATCGTTGGTCTCGACAGCCAGAATCTCGATGACCGTTGGGATGGCGGTGATATTCAAGACAGCCCCAGGGGAAAAAAAAAGAAAAGAAGAAGATTAGGGATGGAGGATTTGACGCAAGCGAGAGGACGGACGGAACCTGAGACGACCACAGCCATGTTAGTACGGTGGTGCAACACGAGGGGTCACTGGGACATGCAGAGGGAATGAAGGGGAAATACCTGGTCAAACCACTGAACCAAAAGCCCAGACGGTGTGATCACATCCAGCAGCGCCAGGCAGAACGAATGCAAGGGAAGCGAAACTGAAACAACAAGCGAACGTGGACACAAAAGCACAGTCAACCGTCAAAACGGGGGGGGATATCGATCGATGATGACTCTGGCGGTCTCCGGGTTCGAACAGGCCAGGCTGGGGAGGACTGGAGGGCCGCGAGATGGACGCAGGGGGAGAACTGGGGGGAGAGATTTCACGCCATGAAGCAGAAAGATGAAAACAGATTCAAAGGATCACGGAGGAACACATGATATGAACAAAAAAAATAAATAAAAGAATCAAGCAGAAGAGAAGAGAAGCCGCGACAGGCCCAGCACCTCGTCGAGCGGTGGTGTGATAAGGGGGGGAGAGGGCAGAGAGGGCCGATCTGGGGGGAGGGAAAAGAAGGACGTGCTGGAGGGGAGAGGGCCAGGAGGGAGAGAAATGCCGGGCTCAGGGAGAATGGGGCGGGACGGACAGCGGTGGACTAGACTCTAGAGAAGGGGAGGGCTAGGGTGATCAGTCGTAGTAATGAGCAGTTCCAGCGGGCCAAGGACAAGTTTAGTATGCGGAGGATCCCTTTACTCCTGGCTCAGACTGGTTCCCTAGTGACCAACAGTGACATTCATGATGATAAGACTTTTTTATACGCAGGAGATTTATTATCTCGTGAATTTGATGAGACCTTGTGTTCACATTAATATTCTTTCCTCCAATTCAGTCATGCAACATTCGAGTCAGAAGCCGTCAACTGTCATAGAGAAGACCATTCATTACAAATCCTCGTCTCAGACATGGCCGTAATTTACTCCCTAACCTACGAGTACGAACGAGTACGAGTACTTAACCTTCTTTCCCGCCATGCCATGCCGTTTCACACAACACCCACATAACCTATCCTTTACCTACCCCTCCACCGCAGTCCTTTTTTTTTTCCTCCCTTCTGTTCTTCGCTCTTCGCTTTAATCGAGATGAGAGAGAGGCAAGATTCAAGAAGAACCTGCTGGAAGCACGCCATGCCCTCATTCCAGAGCTTGGAGCGCCGCCAAGTCTGATTCGGCAATGTATCTCCGCTACAGTGCACACGCAACGCTCGGAGGTGAGTGCCCAGCTGCCAATCAGACGCGCAGAACGACAGCCCCAAGATCAGGTGATCCACCCGTTGAAACCCCTGACTGCTTTTTTTGTTCCAGGAGTCGGAACTTCGATTCTGCCGGCAGCACGTGACAGTCAGGCCAAATTCTTGTGTTGAGATTTCTAGTTCCGGAAGGCGGTGTCGAGCAGGCTTTGGCCGCCTGGATTCCTGGCTCGGGATGGATGGATTGGCCGCTTTCATGCAAACTGCGCCTCCTGATACGCAATAATCTCCAGTCGACCACAGGCTGAATCAAAGTGATGCCAGTTTATGTTGGAATTTCACCATCCTCAACTTGTCCTAGGAGAGTGGCTTTGTCACTTTGGTGTATGCCTGTATGGTACAGTACTATACAGTACCTACGTGCTCGAATAGGGAAGGACGAGTGAGGAGAAAGACTGAGGTGACAGCAAATATGAACGTCTTGCTTTGGTCACCCAGGAGAATGGATGAAAATGAGTACTCGTACCTACCTCTAGGTATGTACTTATGGAACAGAGTACATAGTACAGAAGGTGAACGGACCCAGCCGGGGAAGTCGATCGTGACGATCGTGATATCCAAGCGGGGGAGCATCAAAAAACGGAATCGAATTGTGGAGGAAAAATGTATGTACATATCGATCTTCTCGATAGAAAAAAAAAAAAAAAAAAAAATAAACTCGAATATCGCGTCCTCCGCACGTCAATCATGAGCAGTGCAGACTCGTCATCTGCGACCTGCCCGTCATGTTCCTGACTCCTGAGGCTCAGTCGGAACTTTTAGGACGGGGAACCCTGAACTCCACACCTGTCATGCGTCACACTAACCACATTGGGACTAGCGTAACTCTCAACCCTCGGCCAATCAATCACTCTCCATTCTTCAATGCTCGACAAACGCGGCACTTGGTTTGGTGAACTGCCACAAGGAATCTTGTACTGAACGGAGTGCTCCATATTCAATGAGATTGTTGAGATTGTTGATACGACTGGGAAAAACTCACTGTCAGCAGAGACAAAGCCATCTCTCAAAGGACCTGCCCACAAAGAAAGGCTTCAATGGAACGCCCGCTGCTTTATCGACCGTATCTCATGGCCTTCATGCTCCAGACCCTGATGTCTTTGAGAGACTGGCAGACAAAACCATTAAGACAAACCATTTGAAAGCCAATTCTGGCTTCATCTAAAAAAAAAAAAAAAAAAAAAAAAAAAAAAAAAAAAAAAAGAAAAAAGCAATCGTCTATTGTCTTGGACATAAATCGTCGACAACAGCATATAAGAACCCCGTCATCCACCATGCTCAGCACCAGCTCAACCATAACACCCCGATCTTCAATTCGACAACATTCAGGACATTGACTTCTTCTACATCCTTATAAAAGGAGAACAACAGGGCTCCCTAGATGTTCATCAACTATCGCTTCCAATGTGGTCACTTTGATTTCGCGTCGCCCGACTCGTTGGGAGACACATCGGGATCCAACGGTACCCTATACCGGGATGCCTTTGCGAGTATTGATGGACATGCCCGGCGAATGTTTAGAGTGCTTCAGCAGAAGAGCGATGCAAGAGCGTTTGCACACGCTGCGCTCTGGATTTGGTCACATCACCTGCACTGACGCCCAGATTCCAATTGCTGGTCATCATTCAACGACGGAGAGCACTAATGTGAACCTTGACGAGTGGATTCAGAGACATGCCTATGAGAGCCCCGATGCACCGGATGCGGTCCCTGGCAAATCCGCTCGAGATCGCCCATGCCGAGCCCGCGCCGGCTGTCGCGGGCGATTTCGAGCCGGCTGAAGGGGAGGCAGACGGGCAGGGGACTCAAGACTACGTGAATCCAGGATTTGAAACCCAATGAGAGCGTGGAAGATGAACTGACGGGCAATGAAGATCAAAACAGTGCCCAAGATGGAACAACGGCGGAAAGCGCAAGGCTCCTGCTGGCAGCGAGCCGGTATCATCGGCTGCGGCAAGTGAATCTGTGGACTACAATGACACCAGTGAAGAACGCTATCAGTAGCGCCTGAGCCTGCTCTCCATCAAGGGGGTGGAGGTTGCCCCCATGGAGACTTCGGTACTGAGCCTAAGGCTTCTGCGCGGTAACTCCAGTCTTTGGCGCAGCTCGCGCGTAAGACGCCCCTCGTTGCGCAAACGAGAGGCGGAGGAGCGGGTTCTACGTTCCCTAGTCTCCCCCCCCCCCCTATCCTTTGTTCAGCGTTGGACTGACATGCTCTAGGGCTTTTTAACGAGACGATGACGATGACCATTTCACGAGTCCTCTCATGATCCTTTTTTGTCGTTCTGTTCCATGACTCGTTGGATTGTTTGATAGAGGATTTTCATGATACCCGGTTGGTTTTGGTGAGTTGGCATTTGACTTACTCGAATGATTGCAATGCATCAATTTCATTCTTGAAGTCATGACTCTATTCCCCCGTGATTCGATCATTGTAGATTAAAACCCTAAATCCTGACCTCGAGCACCAAAATCGCCGCTCGGCCCTTCATCCCCATCCTCCTCACCACTTCGATCAACATCCGCATCCGTCGACTCCTCATCCAGCCCTTCAAAGACCATAAACTTCTCATTCTTCGCATCCGTCTCATCCGGAACCACGTTCCCATCCTGCACCTCGCAGTCCTTCAGCACGGACTCGCGCCCAATCTTGCTCCGCCGCCCAATGATGCACCCCGTCAACTGGCAGCGCTCGCCGATGACGGCGCCGTCCATGATCACACACCGTGTCAGCCGCGCCCCGCTCGCGATGTGGCTATTGGCGCCCACGACGGACTCCTTGATCACGCACTTCTCCTCCACCGTCACGTTCTCCGCGAGAAGGCAGTCTGCCTTGGTCACCGTGCACCGCTGCGCAATGCCCGCCGGGTACGCGATCTTGTGCGCGTGTGCAAACGGCGACGTTGCCCGTCCGCCAGTTTCTTCGATTGATTCGAGCTTGGCGAGGCGAAGGGAGACGGATAGAAGCAGGGCGGAGGTGTCGACCCGTCGGACTAGCGGCGCTGTCGGCTGCGACGAGTGGATGTACGCCAGCATCGGCGGCGGGTCGATGGATCTTACGTGGCCGGACACTGCCTCTGTTCCATCCAGCTCCGACACCGTCGTGTTGACGCGGGACGCGAACCGCGGCTCCGCCGTCGGTGCGTCTACCCCGTTTCCTTGGTTCGGTGACGTGGGCGCATCGGTCTTGGTTGTGCTCATCGCCTGCAGGTTGATCTCGTCCTCGAGATGATTCCTTCCTCGATGGACAGCGCCGGGGCCGCTCCGCCGCTCCTCCTGTGCGGAGAGTATCTCCGAGAACCCCAGCTTCTCCCCCAGACCTTTCTGCCATCCAGCCTTGGCCCACCAGCCAATCAGATCCTCGCTGACGCTCTGGAACTTCTCGTTTCTCTTTGCCAGCTCCTTGACCCAGTACGGGAAGATATAGGTGTGTGCGTCGCGGTATGTGCTGAGCATCTTGACCCGCGCGTGAGTTTGAACTAGCGAGTGCCGCACCAGAAATGCCTTGTCAGACTCAACTTGCTCCTTCAACGAGTCCATCGGCATCGCGTAGACCAGCTTCGATAGGTTGTAGCGTATGGACCCTGGCCCTTCTACCGGCGGATACACCACCGGCGCTTCATCCTGTTCCAGGGGCGCCGTGGCTACAAAGTCCGTCACCTCGCCTTTCACGCTCTCCTCCCTCCCTCGCGTCTCGTACCATACCCCGAGACCGCCTCTTCGTCCCCGATTCTCCGCTCCAAGCATTGTGGTCTTGGCTGGTCTTCCGCTGCGCGAGTTGTGGTCTTCAGCTGACCCGCCCAGCGCGGCTTGTGATACCATCCATGCCTCTAGAAGAGATTCGCCGGGAAGCTCACATATCAGATCGCACGGAAGAAGGATAAAGTCGGACTTGATGCATGCCTGAACCTCAGGCAGTCGAAGCAATTCTGCGGTCCCGGTCGTCATAGTGAGCTCCTTTGGAGCCACAATGGAGGGAGACGGGGCAGGGAGAGAGGTCAGGTGCGGGTTCTGCGAAAGGGCCGCTTCGAGCGGTGCTTGGCTCGCCGGAGGGGTGATCAGGGTGATATCTGTCGAGGTGATTAGCGGCGAGCCCTAGAATTCTTCCACGGACGAGGGATCACACTTGAAACGCCCATCCGGTAGCACCAGTCTAGCGGGTACCACACCATGGGCCGATTCGCAATGGGAATCAGCGCCTTGGGGAACTCCTCTGGATTCGAAGTAAAGGTATTGAGGGAGACGCCAGGGCCGCAGAGAATCAGGGCCTGGAAGCCCGCGGGGGGCACAGGCACTGAATGCGGCATTTCTCAGTATCCTAGATCTTTTGTCTCCAAAACACGTATCAAATGTGTCGAATGACCCAGTATCGAGGGTGAGTGGGCTATCGTAGGTCGCAAAATCACCCGGCTTGCATTCAATGGCCTGCTATCGTGGTACAATCCGTGAGCGGGATTTCGTTCTGCTCATGTCACGCTTGCGAGTTAATCCCTCCTGGCCATGTCGACGTCGTTGTCGCCCCTCGTTGATCATGACTGTGACCCGCGGCAAAATTCCGTTTGCGCCTGACCGCCTTCGGCAGAATCACTCACCGCCCACCTTTTTCATCTACGGAGGGACATGCGCAAAGGACGAGGACAATGGCAAAAGCTCGTTGTCCCAAATTTCCCATCGCGAATATTTCCTTCTCGAAATCAGTGGCCATCTGCGTTACTTTGCGTTCCGATTCGGCCCTATATCATGTCAAATACGGCAGCGACAGCACTGGACGTGGATGATGAGTCCTACGATTCGTCGCAAGATGAGGATTTCCAGCCCGACGAAGCCGCCGCAGATGATGTTTCAGCTCTATCTACAGACGAAGACGACGTCGAATCCAGCAGACCTACAAAGAGAAGAAAACTAGGAAAGTCTGCGAATAAGGATTGCGAAGCTCAAGATGAAGACCTGGAGCTGGCTTCTGGTGATGAGGCAACAATACGCAAGGCCAAGGAGAGAAGCAAACGAAAAGGCGCCGAGGATGACGATGTCGTACAAGATGAGAGGTTTGGAGAGGGGTTATTTGTCCGAACAAGGGCAATGCGCATGAAAGAGTGAGTTGTTGTTGCATGAATCTGGAGCCTAACGTGACTGATCTTGTTGATTGTCTAGGAAGGACGAGCGTAAACCCGCTGCGAAGATCGAGGGGGCTACCATAGACGTGGACGCAATATGGCAAAAGATGATCTCACCAGACGCGGACAAAGAGCTCCCAAAACCCAAGATTGAGGAGGAGCCTACATCAGAAGAAAACCAACCTCCAACCGGAGTGACGCCACCCACAAACGGTGCCCCCCAGCAACATGTCGATAAACTACCATCAGAGGAACTCATCAAGATCAAACGCACCTATAAGTTTGCCGGCGAAGTAATCACGGAAGAAAAGCTAGTCCCAAAGGACTCCGCAGAGGCCAAGCTCTACCTGGAGGGTAACGACCGCCCCGCTGATGCTCAATCAGAAGTATCGGTGATTCAGCTACGACGGCCGTTGCGGCGTGTCTCGCGCTTCGACCCTAACCCTGTGGGCTCCATCCAGAAGAGCTGGGAGAAGCAGGCGAAGCCCGAATCGGAAATCAAGGGACCCAAGCTCAACACGGTGGAGAAGTCCAGACTGGATTGGGCGCAGTATGTCGATGCGGCTGGCATCAAGGATGAGTTGAATGTGCACGCGAAGGCGAAGGAAGGGTATCTGGGGCGGATGGAGTTTTTGTCTCGGGTCGACGCGAAGCGCGAGGAGGAGAGGCGGAATCTCCGCCTGAAGGCGTTATAAAGTTGGAGTCTATATCAGGACTCAATCTCTTTCGAGCGAAGAACAGCTGGATTTTGAAACATCAAAGCAGTGGGAAGCCACACCCCCACTTGCCACCGTCGAGGGAGGGCTTCCTGATCAGTGTATCTGCGAGATTATGAATACAAAAGTAGGAAATGATCAAGAATCTCAACAATGTGAGGAAAGTTGCCGCCTCCTCAGGCGAGGCTCATGAAAGCAACTACGGGGCAATCGTCCCAACTCACTTGAGAAAGTGTGATGTTGACATTGCTCGCAGTTTCAACGGAGGACGGGAAAGGCAAGCTCTGAACTGCAGCCCTCGACCTCTTGCACCATAACTACCAAACAATGATATCTTGCCTGTGCAATGGTTTGCAGTCTTTTGCAAAGATCCTCGGCCCTTGGTCGGTCTTCTTGGATGATCCGATTGTCAAAGAAATCCGTCACAAAGAGATGAGTCCCATGGGCCTTTTTTTTCTTTCCCTTTGCGGAAGAGTGCGAAGCATGAAAGGACATCCAAGGTGATCTGCAGTGAAGAATGGCATCTTTTAGGGCTATCCCCGCTGCAAAGTGCTCCTCGCGCTGCCGGCAATTGCTCTTCTCGACAGGATTCTATCTTCGTTGATAGGGCTCAACCACTAGATGCTTCATGTATCTACTACGACGTGTTCCAGTTGGAAAACATATCCTAGATGCAATATGGCTCGGCCTCATGACAGAACAATCAGGCTTGTTTGACATGCTTGCAGTGACCTTGCTGCCCTCCTCTCTACAACGAGGATCAATCGCGACTATCACGCGACACGCTGAACGACCCTAGCAGAACCAGGGAGTGGGCCGTCCAGACCCCAAACATTCCCCGGTCCCCTACCTCCTTCTTCTGAACCCTTCAACTGTAATAGACGGAGGGCAGGACCACACCTTGCACAGAAGATCAGGCAAAGGGGCTCGATAGCGCGAAGTGAGTGATGACATCTTTCTTTGTTCTGAAAGATTCAAAGACCGCAAGCGTGACGTTACTCGTGAAAGCGGACGACAAATCTCTGCCGGATAACTGGGCCATTGACAATCAGCCAACTGAGTATTAGAATCTTGAAGATTGTCCTGACACATCTGAATAGACTCCATATCAATGAGCGATTTCACACTTGTGTTTGGGCTTTGGTGCATCGGTGCAGGGACATCCGCGGCAAATATCAATCTCTACTAGAGGTACATACTCGCTTTCCTGAGAGACGTGGAATAAATTGGATTACCCCTCCCAATCCCTGATGGGTCTGGAGAAACAAGTCCGTGAAAAGCTAATACTCTCATACAACTGTGTTTCCAAGAGACTTGGCCTTCAGTCAGCACAACGTCAGACGTCAATGGTTGAACTTTGCAAATTTCACGAATGTGTGATAAGACTTATTATCAAGGCCGAGGAACCGCCCAGCCAAACGGTTGGGGCACTGTTAAATCCTGTATTAGATGGAATGCAGTTCAAGACTTGGAGATATATATCCATGGGAATCATGATAAGTAATGAGCCTCACCCTGAAACATTCAACTCACCCTGTTTCTCACTCCATCCAGCCGCGTTCCTTTCTAATCGCATGCTCGATATGTTTGTTGCCTTCTGTGACACATTTCATTTGCATGATAGAACTTAATCGAAAACCTAGCTGGGACGCATGGTGGAAGGCTTCAAGATGGGGCACGATTTTTCTATTGGGACTGTATCATGCATAGTCCCATGGGATATGATGGTCGTTCTGCATCAATAGCAAGAATGAACACATAAAGGAGCACAATAACAGTTTGGTTGCTGAAATGCATGATGGTGGACGAGTAGAGTAGGCCAACGCTCCGAGTCAAGTGATCATTAGGGTTAGGTTAGGGTTATGAGACAAGAAACAGCCAATTCGGTTTTAGTCATCAATGTAAATCACGTGACTTTTAGACTTCGCTTGTCGGTCCGTGCATTTTTCCGGAGACAACTTTTTTTTTCTGAGAACCACAATCTGAACTCCAAAGTGTTCCGCTTCAAGTTCTCCGAGCAATTCTGGAATTTCGAGATTTGTGAAGAGATCCGGTCCGATGATGACCGGTGATCAAGGTTTGCAGCATACTGTTCATGAATACTTTTGAAGGTGTTACCGAACTGAATTCATCTGAAACGAACTGGATTCCTCAAATTGTCTTCGCTCATCTTGGTGTTTGTCAACGTGGCCATTCGATGATGATCTCTTCAATAGCTGAGGTCTTGTACCGATGAGGCTTATTATTCTTTTGGGCTCAACAGTCTGAGAATGGCATCTCAAGGTGTGCAATGCATTGTGTCTCATACTGATTCAGTCTATGCTTTCTCCTATGTGCCGAACATTCGGGTCAATGAATTCCCGCTTACTTGAAGGTAGATGAGATAGCTAAACATGGAGTGATCGTCTCCAAAGCGTGGATGGCTTGTCCCAAAGGTGTTTTTTTTTTTTTTTTTTTTTTTTTTTTTTCTTTGTAGCTCGGGTCCAGGACCTTGAAGCTGGGAGATTTTCTTCTGCCCGTTTCAATGGGAGGTAGTTCATGAGCCGACTACATATTCTCTGCCGATGCGGATAGCGTGGTTTCGTACCCCTTGATTGCTCGTCTTGTCTGTTTCTTTGAGGCCCCCCCCTTCATCCCGTGTTTCCAGCTTCAATTCTCGTCCCCTGTACCGGTCCCTTTCCCGCCTCTTTATGGCTTTTGTCTCTTTCCTGGGATTGTTGCAATTCCCCCGAGAACAGCATACTATTTGTGATTACGTTCAAGGACAATGATCTATTTTTCGATATTACTATGCTCCAATCCTGGTCCTTGAGGTACTATGATCTGGGCATGTTGCGTACTTACCTTCTTAGATGGTTCGTGCTGTAGGTATATGTTGGGTTTTTTGAGCTGGGAACAATTGATGCATGGCTTTGGCCAGATCTCAACAAAGCTACCTTAGCAACCTTCACTGGATCCCTATCTGGTTTCTATCTGGCTTATTGGCGAGGGCTGGTAGTAGTACCCCTTCAACGTTCATTACTATTGTGCCATGCAGTTCCTTTTCCATGATTTGACTGATTTGTTTGGAACGCCCCAGAACCCTCCATCCCATTGATTTCATTGAACCTGGTTTCTCGCCTCTGGTGCCTCGCTCCAAGCTCAATGACCCCTCATGATCATCATTCCTACCTTCCGGATAGTACATAGTCCCTTCTACATCGAAAGCCGGAATGTCAATTCCGAAAGTGATATTCTTGCGTACATATTCCTCAAAGAACTGAACGGTTCGAGGACATAGTGCGGGCCATTGTGGAGAAGGAAGGATAGGTACTGTACTGCCCGACAGCCTGTTTTGAATTCGAAAAAAAAAAAAAGTCTCCTTCCTCATACCCCGAGGGCCTGGCCTACTCGGTTACCCTCTATACGATCGTGGGAGACGTTTGAAATCTGCCATGGCTGATTGGCTCGCTGCTCAGGCAAGGGATCGATGATTTTCCATAATCTTACCTCTTTACAAAGCCCTTGACCTGAAACGTCGACGGGGCCCCGACTCGGGCATAATATTGCATGCATGATGCAGTATGGAGTACATCGGACATTCGGCAATCTTTGACCTCATGCAAAGTTTGATGTGGCTGGTATCTACCAAGGTACTAAGTTCGAGACGATCATCTTGATATTCAACTGACTCATGCGTTGAGTTTATGCTACTACTAGTAGGAGTTAACAAAGTTTTCGAGCTCGTCGAAAAAGAAGCCAGTTCCAACTGCCATGTTCTTTTGTTGTCATTAGGCTTACACCATCGATGGTAATACATGGTATTAGTAGGTGGCGGTCAATAGATGACATGGAATAAGCAAAGAAAGAAAAAACAAAAAAAAAAAAAAAAAAAAAAAAAAAAAAGACAATGAACATGAAAAACGTCCACAATAACAAACGGCCGTGTACATGGAGATTGAGAGATGCAAGACAAATACCTGCCAAGAGAAGAGAAATACACCTCCGGGGAATGAGGTTGCAAAAGCGCAATATCTTTTCTGTTTTTCTTCTGAAGAGAGAGAGCGCGCGTGTGTGTGTGAGTGAGCAACAGAATATATAGAGAATCGTACATTGTGCCGTGGAGCTTAATCCAGCGTCCCGACCAACTGTATATCGTGTGCTTGCGGACAATGATTGTAGAAGGAATTCGGGGAATGGCGTCTAATCAGGACGATTCTGATTTCTTATCTGTGCCCGTGCTCTGACTCTGAGCCTGCGACTGAGACTGCGGCTGAGACTCTGTGGGCATGGGATCATCGAGCTTAGAGCCGTAGATTGGACGACCGTCCGGCGTCAGCTGCCCTCGGAAGTCTGGATCGTAATCGGGGCTTGTCTCGTCCAACGTGGCGACGTAGCGATTGCGGCCCCCGCGCTTGCTGTGCGTTTTCGTGTAGTGGGCGTTGAGGTTGTCGCTGCGGGAGAAGCCGCGGCCGCAGCCAGGCACCCAGCAGACGTGCGGCTTCTCCTTGGAGTGGCTCTTCATGTGCCGCTTGAGATGCTCCTGGCGCTTGAATCGGCCCTTGCACCCGGGTTCCTGGCATCGGAACTGCACCTGTTTGATGATCGAGGGCAGGTTCTCCAGTTTCAGACTCTGCTTCGAGGACGACCGCTTGACCACCTTCTTGGACGACTGGCGCTGAGCGCCCCGCTCGGTAGAACCACCGGGGGACAACGTGAACTCCTCGTCGGTTTGATCACTCTGTCCGCTCGATAGCCGTGCCAACGGTGATTCACTGCCCGGACTGCCTCCAATGGAAACAGACCGCACCGGCGTGACCGGCGTGTGAGTGCGCAACGTGCCAGCCGAGTCAGGGGCGCCGCAGAAGGAAGGTGGCGGCGTCATCGGCGCGTCCGGAAATGCTTGAGCGGGCGTGATAGTCTGCGGAGTCATCATTTCGCCCGACGGCATCCAAGAGTTCATGTTGTTCATAGACATGGTCCCGGGCAGTCGTTCTGGCTGCTGAAAGATTGGCCGTGAAAGGCACGGATTGTTTGCCGACTCGGGCAGATAGGTGCCCTGATTGCCTCGGTAGCAGGGGCCTCGCAGCACCTGAGGGTACTGCGGCTCCATGGGAGACTGGCATGCAAAGTTGGTCTGTTGGTCATATGGCTTCTGCGGCACGTACTGGATCCAAAACTGTTCGACGCTGTCATTGTAGCCCGGAACAAACTCAAACAGAGAACCCTTGTCCTGTTTATCAACGTTATCGTAGGGCACTGGCAGGCCATCCTCAGCTGTGATGTTGGCCATCCGGAAGCTGCTCTTCAATGGCGTCGTGATCCGGTTCGTCTCCAGACCAGACCCCGAGTAACCCGACCCAGCTCCCTCGGACCAACCCGGCGAGGCAAGAGAGCTGTGACTGTAGATTGATGTCGGGGTGGGCGTGGGAGAATCCAAGGAAGAAAAGCTTGAAGTCATGGATGAGCAGGCACTGGTTCCCAGTGGCGGGCAGTCCACATCAACGGTGAGCCTGTCAGACATACTGAGATCCGATCGTATGTCGTCCGTGTCTTGCGATTGCTGATCGAGAGGACGGAGGGTGGGATCAATCACGACCTCACTGACTGTACAAGGGCAGAAAAAAAAAGGTTAAGATACGTTGGCACGCACAACCCCTTCCTGATGCAAAGAGAAAGAACGCTGGAAGGGAGGAAAGGAGAGAGTTGCCAAAGAAATAGTACTTGATAAAAGAGTGAATATGGCAACGAGACAGGACAGTGAAGGAGTGAAAGAAAGAGGGAAAGAGAGCGTGTAAGGTATACAAGAATGCTGAGGATTGGGCCGGGTGAGGAGGAGAGAAAGCAGGAACGAGGGCGGCTGCGAGATCAAATACCAGGATATCGCCGCGGAGGGCCACTTACTGTCAGACGCCATAGCTCCAGGGTTGCAAAAGGGTCGAGAAGCCCTGTCGACGCGACGCGTACCTGCAAGCAAGGCCTGGAATGTGGGTTAGGGCTTCCTTGATAATCGCGATTCACTAGAACGCGGACGATGGTCTGGGATCGGCCTCGACGGATGGCTGGGAGGTTCACGAGGAGAAGCACTTTGGGAAGAGAACAATGGGAATCGTTTCGAAACCTCGTGAGAATATAGAGCCACCCTGCAACGCGCACTCCAGATTGGGACGAGGCGGGGTCGAAATATTGAAATCGGTTCTCAGCAAGGGGAGGTCTCCATACAGGCTGCCAGGGCAAGAAGGAGGGATGATATTGAGTTTATAGGTATTCACAGGTATAGACCGTTTATGAGTCTTTTCAGAGAAGGACGGCTTTTTTACCTTGCAGTGATGTCTTCCCAGACGCCGCCACCACACCTGCAGATGTCCTCGATTTGGGACTAGATGCCGCGGTTCTGCGATTCTCTTTTGGAAGCGCCAACCTTCAAAAGTGGATCATGAAGACCGTTGCTGATCGGGCGACCGTTACTGATACCATCAATGATGACTTGCAGGGAGCCCCAATAGGCGACGAGCCTTGGCCGGGTCAAACCCCACGAGAATGTCGAACTGTCCGTGCCCCGGAATGGCGATAGGAATGTTGTTGAACGAAGTCTCTCGCGCGCTGGGGTTTTTCCCCAAGTTTCCAGAGACGGTCAGTCGCGGAGGTCCTCGGGAAGTGATTAGAGATTTGAAAGAGAGCACAAAGCTGCTCACAATGTATTCTTAGAATGCATTTAAACTTCGAGTTGGCCCGGTTGTAGCGATGTCGATAGATCTGAAAGGTACCTCCCTGACGGTGCTGGGATCCGAGCGGCTCCCAGCGGAGTCGGTCATCGAGGGCTAGGACCCTGCCCAGCCGGGTTCCAGTTGATCGCCATTCTCCGTCAGCATCATCGGCACCGTAATGTGGAGAATGAAAGATCTGATGGACCATAATGACCCGCCAGAAAGGCTATTCTGAAGATTGGCGATGCATCCAGGCACCGCCAAGCGCCATATGTACTCCGTACTCGTTACCGGTTACCGTATCTTGCTGGGACCCTATTTTCTGTCTCCAAGGCAGTGTGTGGCCCAGACAAGTCGATCATCGTCACGGTGTATAGTGGTTAGTCCACATTATCTGGTGTCTCTACCTCCAAAGCGCTCTCTTCTCTCCTTCTTTTTTTTTTTTCTTGCTTCCCCTCATATGTCAAGCCCGCAAAATTGAGACCGAGACTGCGGCACAGAGCTGTTTAGCGCCGCTCCCTGGACATACAAGTCGTTTCATCTTGTTTGTGCACTGCGCGGTTGTTTCAAGTTCTTTGTTGAATGGGGGTGTTCGTTTATTGTGTGTTCAGTGTTTGACGCCGATGGTGGACCAGGCTTCAGACAAAGATCCAAGGCGAATGGAAATTCGAATACGGATACTCCGTACTCCGTTCTCCGTACAAATGCAGCATGGAGGGAAACTGGAGAATGGATGACTTCATGCCGTGGGACAGGCCAAGCCAAGGGCTCCGATTTTCCGGGGCCATCCTCCTTGGCCTTTTTTTAGAGAGAGATCTTGGAGATACTCTCTAAGTACGTAACTAGTAGGTAGAGAATCTTGGGAATTCCCAACAAAGCTTAATTCGAGAAACGTCAGATTGGCTCGCATCTGTCGGAGAACAAAAGAGCGGCCGAATCAGAAGCTGTTTGGAAGTCTTTCCCACACCCGTGCTACGTACAAGTATTGTGCCACAAAGGTGTTTCTCGGTTCAACCCGGCTGATTCCACAACACCATATAATTAACTGCTACCTACTGTACTTTGTTATCGCCATTCCACAAGGCGCTGACACAATGTAATCGTGTCTTCTTTGTTCACGGGCCTTGCCGGCAGTGTTTTCACTCATTCATTCTAGTTGCCGTGATCATACGGAGTACAATTGGCTTGTGTGACTATCTGTACTTAGTACTTACCTGTGTCCGAGCTGAGTAGTAGGCTTGACGGGTCGAGACGTCGCTCCGGCATTGTTTGCCGAGGGTACCCGTGGGCATCGCTGGCGGCTATGGAGATGACAAAATTCACATTCTTTCAGCTCAACAACGTAGGTAAGAGGACTACTTTGGACGTCGGAGGACCGAGTAGGTACTCCTGGTAGTACTACAACTCCTCCCTACTCGTAGACGACAAACTCAACCAGTCCGGGCAGCCACGGTGGACATCCAACCATCAAGAATCCTCAAAGTATGTACAGCACTTGCATCGAGACAATCGCTTTGCTGACAACCTGACCTCTGACTCTGCAGCACAGTTGATCAACGCATCTTCCCAAGACTGGCCAGTGCTCCGACATCAAGAATGTGGCTGGTGTGTCTAGCACCGCCACAATAGCCGATCTGGGCCTCTCCACCGTCCACATCACCAGCCACACACCTCCACAATGATTCCTTCGATGATTGGCTGCTTTTTGTGATCAGATCTGTGATCTGCTGCTGCTCAATCTCCCAATCAGCATGCCAGATCTATCTCAAAAATCCTCAACTTCGAGAAATTCCTCTGCAGTGAACTCACAAGACAGGTTTGGTGGCTTGTTGAGACTTTTGAGACCCGTCACATCTCGGGTAGTGGTTCCGTCTGTCGATTCAAGATTTCTGGATTTCGGAATGCACTTGTCCATTGAGCAATAACTGCTCTTGCTGATCTCAAAGTTCTGTGGGGAAAAAAACTCAATGACGATACTAGTTGGTTTCTGATCAGTCAAGCTCCAACATTTGGGAAAGACATTAGACTGAAGATCTGTCTTCACCAACCTTGCACTGTATCGGGGACTGGCACACGAAGGTGGGAGTTCTTCTGTTACAACTTGAGGAAACGAATAACTACTAGCAATGAAGTCTACAGTGGTGGCCTCCGTGATCACATCCATCGACTCGCTTCTTCAGGGACTAGTCTTACACTCTGGACTTCTCCGCGCTGTTCGGATGCAGAGTCCGCAACTCTCGGCTTTTGCTGGCCACCGTGCGTTGTACGGAGTACTCCGTAGTACTCCGTACCAGTGCATAATTTCTGCATGCCAACGGTTGGTCAGAGGGTTTTCCGACCAGATCGGATCACAACTCGATTTGTTCAGATCCCCGGAGAATGCTGGTTCTCTGACCCTCCCACTTTCAAGATTTTGTTCCATCGGTAGTATTTACCCTCAGGAGTGATCGAGAACTCGTTGCTTTATCGTTGAAATTTTTCCAGCTGTTCGGATACAGTAGCTAGTACTAATTAGTACTCCGTACGGTGAAGAACAGTTCGGCTTCCGCATTCCAGAAGAGAAACTGCTGGGTTCTGGTTCAATCGGCCCGCCTGGATTCGACCCAGATCGGACACCAGCAACGGCACCTTGGTTCTCTCCAAACTACATCAGCTACGGCTGGCTTGCGAATAACCTGCTGCGATCTTACGCGTATGATGGAAGTTAGAAAAAGAAAAAGAAAAAAAGAAAAAAAAAGAACGGGCAGCGTTCCCAGTGTCCTTGTGGTAGAGAATATCCTTGACCTGTCAGTATGTAACTAGAGTTTCTGAGTTTCTGACAGGCATCGAGAGCCGTCAGCTCCGTGACAACAACTCCGGCACGACTGTGCAAATTCAGTCTGAAGAGAACCATGAAGAGGGTTACCATGGTATGCTTGAATACTAGTTGAAGGTCATGCATCCCAAGCTGACTAGTGGCGAGAAGTGCAGCGAACTTTGTTAGCGATGCAAACAAGATCGGCTGACGAACTCTGAACTCGCAGATCTTGATCTTTTGATCGATTTATTGGTAAGTCAAGGCTAGGCAGCGGTGGCTTGAGCTTTTCACGGAACAAAGTTATCGGGAACCCGGGATAAACCCCGAATTGATAGTTTTCTATACAATGATGACATCTTATTTTAGTACATCCAGTTAGTTAGACCATAATTTTCCCAGCGGAAAGAAAAGGAGAAAAGAATTTGCTGTATGTATAAGGAGAAAAACGACCTGTACCGATATCAATGTCCTTCAGACCTTCATACCCCATCCTTGCCCATCCACAATATGTCTCGCGCGCGCAACGTATAACTACGTATCTATCTATTATTGATCATTCTGAGTTTGTTTTTTTTTTCTTGATAGTTTGATAGTCATTTTGAACGTTCGACGGGATTACGTCAATGTTCGGTCCCATGGACCCTGAGAAGGGTTCAGCAGCAAGGGGCCCCAGTTCTAGACAAGCTGTACGGAGTATAACTACTCGTAGGTACCATGTACTACCTCGGCCCCTGCACAAGTGCACAGAAAACAAGAACGGAAAACAAGCGCCAAGACAGTGCTTTGGTTCATGGAATAGCAATATGTTCAAGCAACTTCATGGGAATAACCTGAAAGGTTTCAATTCTTCGCAACTCGATGTCGAGGAAAGTCCCGGGTTGCTATTCGATTCAGTTCTCTTCGATAATCATCAATCATCGATCCTTGATGCTTGGCCCTTGTGGCGTGCTACATACTATTAGTACCAGGCAGTAGGGCTTATCGAATTGATCCTCCTGTACTCTTTACATACTATACAAAGAACTCACCTTTCCCTCACAAGGTACTCCATACTAACAATCTATAGGATGCAAGCACGGAGCACTACACTTGCCATTGTTTATTTCGTTCATGGCAATGTCCCGTTCTTTGACGTTCCTAGATCAGGAACATTCCACCTTGCACGGCGGCAAGGCATACAAGGTTACTGCAAGGTCCCGAGGTGACTGACCTCCTCGTGTGCGTCTTTGAGAAGGAGGCGGCCTTTGTGTGCGTCCGTTGCACGCGCGTATCCGTGAAGCAGGGTCGCGTCTGACCTGTTAATCCCGCCGAGAGGGACTGACCCGTCCGACCGGGTGGGACGAAAGGATTGAATTCCTCGAATGACTCAAGCTCTCCCTAGCTACGGAGTGTATACAGTGGTATTCATTTCCCGGAAAATGAAGGAAAGGTCCTTTATTCGCTGTGCCCGATATGGAGGCTGGCTCCAGTCGGGCAGGAAAATGATTCAATACGGACGTACTCCGTACAGGTACGTACTCAGTCTCCAGAGGCTTGATTTGGAGATGAGCTGACTGTGGCAGTTGCAACTCACTATTGAACTTCTCAATAACGAGTCAAAGTGATACTCCATAGGGAGTACTTTGAAACACGCTGAAAGACGGCTATTAGACAAGTAACATGCAGTACCCCCAGGTGCAGATTTTCTCTAGCGAATCAGAGATAATTGGATGCATCCCGGGGAAAAAGATTGATTCAACGGCGGTGACCTATCTCCTTCATGCCCTCATTCACTGGAGTGTACATGGGAAAGACCAATGCAATGAGACTCCAAGCCACCTCGCAAGACGCTCGATGTGGCCCGTCTCATGATATTCCAAATTCTGGCTCGATTATTCCAGATAATTCCCATATCTCGTACGAAGGAGAGCATATAACCCGCACATTTGTTTACATGTAGGTCATGCTCCCCCTTGCAGATATCGTAGGCAGGAACGCCTCACTTGGCACCAGCCACCTCGGTCTTCGGACTCGGTGATACTAGTACTGTACATAGATTATTTCGAATCCTGATTACGGAGTTCTATGAAGTAGAGAAGGGTAGGGATTCCAATTCCAAGGCATCATTTTCCCTGTGGGTAGGTACTGTGGTCTATGGTCTTGATATGAATGATTCTTGAGATCATGCCCTCGAGTTCGACTTTTAGGGTTAGGGCTGAGAGGCGACTCAGTACCTTTTTCGACGGTTTTCGCTGAAGGCGGTGTAAGAACTTGTTCCGCGTCTACTAATAGTAAGCTTCGGATGATCTCATATCAAATGGAATCGCATTCATGTATATAGCACAAGCAAGTACAACTCGAAACATCAAATTGATACTGACATGAAATCTTGAAAGTGAACCCAACTTAAAACATGACAACCGCAAACACATCAAACCCTCGCAATGCAAAACAATAGTGGTATCAAACTCCAACGTGTATGTGCGCCATCACCGACCCTGTTTGTGAATTTGTTTTCCCCATGTACTCATCCACTTCATGTTCACGCAGACCTTTGAAAAATAGAAACAAGAAAACCGGATCTCACATGTTTCCAAAACCCCCAGAATGAGAACCACCAGAAAAGCACAACACCATGAAGATATAAAGACAACAGAAAAGACAATGCTTTGCCCAAAAAAGCGCCATTCGCCAATCTCTAAACACGCCCGTAGCAATGAAAAAAACAGTCAAGGAAACAATAGGATAAATCACTTTCCCATCCCGTTCGCCATCATGTTCTGTTGTTGCTGCATGGCATTCATTTGTTGCTGCTGTTGTTGCTGTTGCATGGCGTTCATTTGCTGTTGCTGTGCACGCTCGCGGCTCTGCCGAATCAGATTCTGGACGAACAGCCTTGCATCCTTTTCTAGGCCCACGGTGTATTGCTGCGCAACCTGAGGCGGATACTGCGACGGCGGCCCATACTGTGCCATCATGCGGTTCTGAAAATCCCTCCGCAGCGCCAACAGCCTCTGCTGGTATATCTGCTGATACCGTTGGTTGGCCGTCATTGAAGCTTGCTGCTGAACAGCCTGAGGCAACTGGCCACCATTTGCTTGAGCAGCGGCCATCAGCATCTGCTGTTGTGCCGTCATCTGCATGACGTTTCCTTGGTTCATTTGCTGCCCTTGCTGCTGCTGTTGCTGTTGTTGCTGGGCCAGTTGTTGCATCTGAACAAGCTGCGACCGCATCAACTGCGCTTGGTATGCTTGTTGGCTCTGCAATCGAGCATTTTGAAGTTGTTGGGCTTGATGGTTTTGTTGGACTTGGTTCTGTTGCATCATTTGCTGGTGATTCTGGATGTTTTGCTGAGCGTGCATATTGGCGATCTGCGAAATCTGCTGTGGACTGAAATTATGCCCTTGTTGCGCCAAGAGCTGCTGCCTCTGCTGCAATAACATGTGCTGTTGAGGTGCGTGGGCCAAGTTGGCCGTCGTCATCATCGGCTGCGACATCACTGGAGTCTGCGCCATGGTCGAACTTGGACTTCCATGGCCCATCCTCGGCATCGGCGTCACATTGCGCATGACTGGCGTGGCGTGGGACATGGCTGGCGTCCCATGTGTCATCTGAGGAGTTCCATTCCGGCTATGGGCCTGCTGACTCCGCGACGCCGCCATGGGATGACCCATCATGCCAGGATGACCGTGCTGGAGAGCGGAGGGTGGTCTTTGTGGACTGCCAATGCCCTGGCCAGACGCACTCATGCTCATGGGCACAGAACCATGAGCCCCAATGTGTCCCACAATGGGGGAAGACATGCTATGAGGAGTTTGATTTCGAATGATAGGAGATGACATATGCCCTTGCGACACCTGCGACATGGCATTCGCCTGGGCAAACCGAGCCTGCTGCTGTGCAGCCAGTGTACTGGCCTGATGAGCGGCAAGTTGTTGACGCCTGGCCTCTTCTTTAGCATGCTCTTCAGCTTGACGTTGCTCGAGGAGGCGTCGGCGCTCTCTTTCTTGCTCCTGTTGCTGCTGCCTTTTCGCCTGCTCTTGCTGAAGCTTGCGTTCATGTTCCCTCTTGGCTTTTTCCTCGTGTTGTAACCGGATGCTTTCGATGGTCTTGAACCGCGAGAACCGTGGCTCGAATGGCACGACTCCACCCGTCTCATCCACGGCAGATTTGGCTCCTCCAGACGTGCTGCTAGTAGCAGGTTGCAGTCGTTCGTCCATGATGAGCATGAACCTTTCTTCTTCTGCAGCAAGCGCCTCGTCCGCAGCGAGCTCGGCCACAGTGCGTTTCCGCCGTTTCGGCGAAGGAGGCATGGCGCGATGAAGAGGTGAATCCAAAAACTGCAGCAGTTTCTGTGCCGCCTCCAGGCTATCTACGGGCTCAAGGAAAAGCGGCGGTGCTACGGCCTTGGTGAGTTTGGCCTCGCATTCGTGAAGTTCCTGCGGTTCAACGAGCATTCTTTGCCGTTTGGCTGGCGGCGGCCCAGCTGCTGATGTCGAGGTCTTTTGAGAATTCTGAGCTGTAGACGACTTTCTGTTGGCGCTCGGATGCGGTGTCGTCGCCAGAAGGGTAAGTTCCGCTTGAAGGGAACGTGGAGTCGGGTGAAGAACAGTTGTGTAGACCTTCGGTGCAGGAAGGGGTCGCTTTTCCGATGACGCCTCGCCGCTTTCGTCCTTGGAGGAAGCATCGCCCGTCTGCTCTCCGGTTTTTCCGGCGTCTTGTTGCTTCTTGGCTGCAGTGTCATCTTTCAGACCGCCTGGTTTATTCGAGCGGTTCTGGTTTTGCTTTGGATACGGCACATATGGCGATGGAGTGATGTGTTGATTGTAATTGTGTATCGAGAATGGAGTATTCTTCTCATCGCCGGATGCGCCTTTTGATTTGTTCGCTTGAGCCGATACGGACTTGTGATCTACGACCTTGACAATGAGACAGCCTGGAAGAATCAGCATGTTGAAAAGGAAGTGGCTGACCCTCCGTGCCACTGACCTTCGTAGAATCTGACACCAGCACGGAGAAGCTCTTCTACCATGTCATGCGGTACCGTCCCGGCTCGAATATGCTCGACAATAACTTTCATTTCCGAGTTGTAGGGAAAGCTTCCGTCCTGCTGCTCAAATCGGAAGTGTGTTGGGTGGAGGTGCAGGACTAACGACGGCGGACACTTCGCGTATTTCTTCAAAATGTAAGACGTTGTTTTAACTAAGCATACATTAGCGGCATAGGCCCATCAATTTTCAGTGCTTTTACCGACCATAAGGCTCCGGAGGAATCTTGGCGGCACGACGATCCGCCTCGGCGGAGATTGAGTTTCTCGTTGAAGGTCGCTGCGGCCGCGCCGAAACCTCACCCGAGTTCGGGGGATCCTTGCGCAGTCTGTTTAAGGGCCGGGGCGTGGTGCCATTGGCGTTCGCGCCACTGGCGGAATTCGTGGCGGAGCACTGATTCGCGCCCGGAAGAAGCTTCGCGGGCATGGAAGGGGAAGACGAAGTTGACGAAGACTGCTTGACGCCATTGACACCAGGTTGCGGGAATGACGAGGGAGGGCGCTTCATCTTGGGAGGCTGGGCAGCCGTTTTGGAGACGGCCGTGGCCATGGTCCGGGGTAAGCGGCGGGGGAGAGGGGAGAGAAAGGAATGGAATTGGTTGTTGCAACAATCGCACGACGGGCAGCCAAGAGGTGGCGCCCTAGTAGGTCGCGATCACAGGAATCGTAGGCAAACCGCAATCTCCGTCGAGTAAGGCTGTTACCGTCGCGCGAGACATGTGTAGAGCGAGAGGACGGCGGTTCGGGGAGAGTGAGGGAAATCCGCCAGGTAGGTCGGAAAACAGGACTGCGGCCTTCCGGCAAGTTATGACGGCGACAGGAGTCGTCGCCCGAGGCAAAAGAACGGAATCACAACTGGTTGAAGCTTGAACTGATCGTGCCGGATACGCCTCGACTCGGCGGAAGATGTTCTGCGGCGAGCGCCATGATGAGAGGCACGTAGATCACGTGATATACTCCAAATATGGTTAGCGTGAGATACAACATATGACCATGAGCGCACGCTACTGCAAGCAGCTTCAAGTACGAGAACAGTATGTGTATAAATGTGTACATAGTAACCTTCATGTAGACGTCGGAGATGTCAATCTTGGATTTTTATCTCTTGAAGCGACTGGACCAGCGGGATGGACACAGTACTTTGACTACTACGACTACTCAGGCTTTGGAAAGAGTACTACTAGTAGTACTTGGACGTCGCTCCGTTAAAATACAACCAATTGCTTCATGCTTCATACAATCAATGACCTCTGGATATCATGACAGAGTCATAAAATACAAAAAAAGGAGTTGTTCAATGTTCCTTGAAGCAGGCATGTCATCAAGGGGCATGGAAACAAAGCGCATGTCGTCGGGAACATTCATCTGACAATAAGAGCACAATGATCACAATCGATCAATCAAGCCCAGATACCCTGCGTCGCCAGTCTTCCCCAATCCGAAGGCCGTCAATAACATCAATGCCTTTGCCAATGCCAGTGACGCCTTCTTTTTGCCACCAGCGCTCTCCCCGCCCACCTACGGCGGATTCGTCATCGCTGTCGACTAGGCCACCACGACCACCCTCATCGCCGACAACAACGACGACCTGTCGCACCCAGTTCAAGGTTTGCTGAACATTTTCGCCTTCCTGGCCGGTAAGGGACTCTTGAACGTAGACAATATCAGGTGAAAGATGCCGTAGGATATGTACGTGGCCATTTGGAGTGCTGAACGGCATGATCATGGTTTCTCGGTCGACTAAAGCCTGGGCCTGATTGTAAAGTGTTTTGAAGAGGGGGCTGGTTCCCTCCAGATCATCACTGGACCGAGGCTCGACCGATGACAGGCCATTGTCACCAGGTGCACTTGCAGCAAGAGCTTCCTCATGGCCAATCTGCGAGAATGACGAGTCTACAGAAGGAGTCGGCCGGGACGATGAGGACTGCAGGCCAATTGTATGGCTCAGCCCCGGAGCATATATCAATACAAAGATCCGGGCAACATCGGGATCAACGTGATTTGGCAGGTGGGAAAGGATCGACTGAGATATTGGTCAGTCAATCGATGACTTGACAGTACAATGGGAAGGAGCGAACATACTGCTTGTTCAGACAAGGACAAATCCCCCGAACTGTCATGAGAAGTTGCCGACGAGACTACTAGGGCAACTGTCTTCCTCTTTTTCTCCGGAGGCGCGGATCTGGCGGCTGCTCTTGCCCGTGCGTCTGCTTCTTCAGACCAACGCGAGTGATCTTCAAAGTCCCCTCGTTCCTCCCTGATGGAGCTAAGGGCGCCCCCAACCAACGCACCCGCGGCGGCTACTCCGGCCGCGACGCGGCGACTGGCCCCATCGAAGATCTGCTGCGGACTCGGGGTACGGCGCAAGGCGCCCTGCATTCGCGCAATCACACTTGAATCCTCGGGCTGGCTACCGGCACGTTCCTCAACGGCCGTAGATCTGGCGTAAGCGACGCCATGAGAGCTAGCGCCCTCCGACGGAGGATCGCCTTCAGGATGATCTCGATCCCTGCCGCTGTTCTCTCCTTCGTCGCTTTCCTCTCGCTCGCTCCAAATCCACGCGGCAATGCTGATAGCTGCGACTCCGACCGTGATCGCCAGCGGAACCCAATACCCCATGAAGGTTCTCCTACCGGTGCTGCTGAAGCCCATTCCAGGGCGCGGCCCCCGGCGACTGCGCGAGTCCTGCGTGTATGGATACGACATGCCGGCGATGGGATGCGGACGCTCGTCGATCGAACAGATGGGGACTGACGGAGGCCAGCCGGACCGGTTTCATCGCTCGTGAGGGATGAAACCAGGGGGGCGCGATTTAAAAGTTTTCATTTGAGGGGTGAGGGGAAGAAAGTCAATACGATCTGTTTTGGAGTTGCGCTCTCCCCCAAAACATGGTGGCTGGAGATGCCGAGATGCGGAAGCTGAGATAACTGTCCTTCGAGGTTATATTGGTTATTCACTTATCTATCTGGACTTCTATTGGGCATCGTTGATTAGGTGACAATATAACTGTAACAAAGTTCGATGGCTAACCCGGCTTGGCTAGCTAGCCCTGCTTGGATTAGGTCCGGAGTTCTCAGGCATGTGACCTGATTTACATTTAACCGAATTAGGCAGTTAACCAGCTACGGTTCTAGTATCGGACAGAAAGTTTCATGTGCTTGTGCCTCGGACAATCACTAATACTAGGAATCAAGGAACGAACGGCACTCCGGAACAGGACCCTTGAACACAGAGGTCCAAGTGCCTGCATTTTTTTACCAAGTGATTGGTTAAATACAGCCGGTCATAATCCAAACCAACCGGAGGGTGCAAAACTCGTAAGTTCATTTCTTCACGGGATCACACCTTGGTGACCGCGGGCCTAACAAAATTCATCTCCAGACCGCGCTGCTTCGAGACGGTCCGTTCAAGGCAATATCCCACAACCGCTGTCATGCCCATAATGACCTCCAGTCCGATGAGCAGGCCCAGGAACACAAACCCCACGCGGGACTCTACACACAGCTGGGAGAATCCCTCCGGAGCGGTGAGCATTCGACGTCCATCAGCGTCGGTCACGATAACGCCATTCAAGGATTTCCACTTGCACGTCCAGGAGTGGATGGTCTCGCTGCTCGTGAAATCCTCCGGATACGACGCCATGGGCAGATAGACCGCGAAAGAGACGCCAACTATGGCGGTGATGATGCCAGCAATGGACATAATGGAGGTGGCCATGTTCAAGACTCGGATTCGCGAATATGGCTATGAGTGAGTCAGCCTTGTTCAGCAGTCCAGTTTGTAGAATGGCGTCTCCATCGCGGAACTCACCATTGGTACCAAAGCAAGTGCGATATATATCATCGTTAGGAACGTGATGACAGCACCGCATGACAGCAGCGCCTTGGTCTGGCGCATATCCAAGTTCAGAGGCCAGAGGGGAAGCCAGATATGCTCAAACGACACAGTCTCCTCATAGTATTGTAGCGGATCCGCCTGGACCCCGATGATGGTAGCCGCTACCGCGAGGATGAGCACTGCCAGGCCTAGACGAACCCTGTGGAGAAGATTTACTCGCGAAAGATACGTGGTTTCCTCCTTGTCCGAAGCGTAGGAGGGCTGCGACGAGCCTCCCGATGACGAAGGTCGAGCGTCCATGGTGACAAAGGGCGTGTTCTTCTAGCAACGAAATGAACTGAGAAAACGACGAAACAAACAACGTACTGTACAGACAATGAACGGCACACAAACAATATTTAAACAGAAACTGGATTACTGCCGGAGTAGTCGACGGAAAAGAAAGGAATGGAGGATGTGGTAAGAGGCAGAAGCAGCGTTTCTCAAGAACATACTTCAGTCGTTGATATATATTATATACTTTTTTGCAACGCCGTACCTGCTACTATTCCTAGCCGCTGGTAGACGAGTATGTCTAGTCTAGAAGACCATGATCTCGCTTGCAGCAAATGAACTTCTCCAGACGAAGTCCACCATCATGACATGGAGCCGTCAGCTGCGGTTCACTCGGAGAGCTGGTTGGCCACAAACTGAGGCTGTTAGCAATTGACTAGTACCAAGCTATGATGGCTTGATATACACTGAAGCAAAAGTTATCGCTCCAACAGTTGAGGAGTTCATGGTTCAGAATGACAATGTTCGAAGCGCCCAAGTTGATTGAGTTGGTTTGTCATTGGCTTAAGGACCCCACCACGGCGCCTAACTTTGAACTGTCCTGGATCATCGTACTGTACTCCGTTCATACCATCACGAAAACATACTTATACAGTATTAGAATAGAGGAAGTCTGATAGGGGTTCATCATGTCATTAAGCTTTGATCCATTTCGTTTCGAAGACTTCTATCCAAATCAATACAAGTTCAATCGTAAATGACCTCGACCGTCTCACAACTGGAACCGTTCCTCATAACAACCATTCAGAGCACCCATCTTCAACACCCAAACGCCGTTACTCCAAACTACCTAGTCCCCAAGAAGCACACAATGGTATTATTCCTGCAAAAGATTGGAAACTGTCTCTAGCGCCTCTACCTCCGACTTCGAAACCCGGCGGCCGGTGCCAACGCCAGTGGTTTCCCCAAGTGTTCGTCCAGAGCGCTCCAAATGCATCCGGATTCGACTTTCGATGTATGCGCGTCGCTCATTTCGTCGGATAGATTCCTTGCTATTGCCAATGGCATTGGCTGTCGGCAGAGTTTGTAGTTTCGGTCGGAGCTGCTCGACCATCGCGCGGAGGGCCGGGAGCTGCGAAAGGATAAATGTTGTGTTGGTGGTCAAGGCATTGCTACCTCCAACATTCAGCATCTTCGCTGCTGGGTCGTTTGTCAAGAAGGAGAGATCGAGTCTGTCTTTCGTTTCCGGAACTTGCGGTGCGCGAGAGGCAGCCTCGGTAGCGGATTGTTGGGCGTTGGACAAAATGGCGCGCAGCTGGGAGAGAATAGCCTCGTTTTGCGCGTGTTCGTGTTTGAGCGCGCGCTGGAGTTTTCGCGTCTCTCGAAGCTTTCTGCGCAAGAAATCGATGGATTCCGGTGTCGGTGCGTCAGGATCATTGGAAAGCGATAGGTTCTTGTTTTGAAGTCAGCAACTTCGAGCAACACGGTAACACCGCACGGAGGCCACTCACCGCGTAATGATCCAGTCGCAACCAATTCACCAGATCCTCCGGCACGGTGAGGATATTCCTCAGCACGTAAATCTCGAATTTATCAAAGGATTTATCGACCGATGCCTCGAGCAGGGTCTCGAGCTGATGCAGGCCATTCTCAATCTCAAGTTTGGCTTCTGGGTACTGAACATTGCCATCTGCGTCTGTATCGGGTATTGTCGACGCGTTCTTATCCTGGCTAAATCCGAGGCGTTCAGGCGGTGTGGACAACAGGCCGGACTCGAAACTCGAGATAGCTTGGTAGATGAGGTTATTTATCGAATTGATGATGTCGTCGATCAGAGACTGAGCGTGGATTGTGAGTTGATCTCAGGATTGTAGGGGCGGGAGCAATCACAACGCACCAAGGGAGTATAGCTGAAATGCTCAGTGAGCAATGCCGCCGTTGCATCGTTCATCTTGCCCTCTACTGAGCCATCACTTGGACTTTCGCGTTGAAAGAGAAATCACATGTTCGCAAGGCGAGTAGTACGCGTCTCGACTTGAGCAACATCGGTAATCAATACGAAGTACTGTATCAATACCGTAATGATACGAGTACGGTATTCTTATCGCAGTTTCTCCTTCGCATTTCCAGAGTTAGAGTCACCGCCCTTTGTTTAGCCCAAACCACATCCACCTACGAAGGAGCACGAGTACGAGTAAAAGCTGCTCCGTATCGACAAGACCTGAATCTTGTCCCTTGTTGGATCACCCAAAGTCCGCCGAACAATTGTGCCCGTTCATTCTGACAATCACTACTACTAAATACAGGATGCTTAGAAGACAAAAGCGACAACAACCAGAGACACCAAACCCAGGAACGAAGTACTCGGCAAGTGCCGGAAGCCTCCATCGAGACTGAGAGTCTCTGGTGGAAAAGAGGTGGCCGCGGCGGCGGCGTCGGCGGCGGCATCTTCGGTAGTGGCGGCAGCGTCTGTTGACCCCGACGACGACGTGCTAGAGTCAGTCGGCACACTCTCCGCGGACGATGGGCTCCAGCTGGAACTATCACTGCTGGAGGAGGTGGAGTCGGAGGAGGATGACGATGATCCCGTGGCCAGGCTCTTGAAGTTGGAGAAGCTCTTCTCGCCAGTCTCAGCGCTGTGCGGTCACAGTGTCAGCATGTGATCAAGGTTCAGGAGAATTGTGCCAGATAGCCTTACGCGTTGATGGCGAACACCATGCCGTTCTCGCAGTGCTGCCCTTGGCTGCAGTAAGCCCAGATGGGCTTGGTGTCGTTCACGCGGATAGAGAACACGGGGAGCGACGTCGCGTCTTCAGCTACAGGCATAAAACCGGAGTTGAAGCCCGTCGCATCCGACTGGACCTCGCTGATTGGCAAGCAAGGATTGTCGAAGGTCGACTGGACCACGGAGTGATTCTGTTCACATAGTCAGTCGCTTCTGTCGTTCTCGAACATCTACAATGGGTAAACCTGACCTTTGGATAAAATTGAAACTGGACGATGTCTCCCACATCTGCTTTAACATTCTCGGGGGAAAACAGTAGCTCTCCGTTCCAGCCGACTTTGACGACGTGGACTTTGACCATGTCCTCCGCCTGCGCCTGCGCAATGGCGACGAGGGACGACAACCACAAGAGAAAGCCAGAAATGAACGAGCGCATCTTGTCGGGTAAAAATGTAAATCTAATGTCGAAAGATTTCAAACAACGATCGAATCAAAGTTAAATCAAGAGCGACCAGCGCTGTCACGAAAAGAACGTGAACAAAACAAAGTCAATTGAATCACGAGGACCTAGGAAGACATGGCCAGGAGGAAAAGAAGCGGGAGTCGATGAGCGTATATACAGGCTTCATGGCAGCTTCTCCTCCCGACGACACAGCCCTTGGAGGCGCAGTGCAGCAGTGTAAAACATGGCCAAGATGATCGTTTACCCAACGTAGAATAATGTCAGCTGTCAGATCTTGAAAATATGATCCAGCGTGTTATCCGATTCGATGTTTGATGGTTGACACACATGGCGTGGCATGGTGCATAAAGTGGCCCAGACGGTCTTCGTCGCAGGAACTCCGCATTAGTGTTTGGAGTTGGGACCATTTGGTTCAAGCTATGTACTCTATCTAACACCAGGAGCGTTCATGCACGCGCCAATTCATGCGTCTCTAAATTCATGGTTAAGGAACTTTTTCTGATTTTATGCGACTCCTGAAAACAATGTCGATCGTGAACGCAACTCGGGGTATCCCGACAGGCTGATACATCACGTTGATCAAGATCCCGATAGATAGGTACCTAGGTAGTACTGTTAACCCAAGACTGTTGACGCCTCGCAATGCAACTCGACATTGGGAGTAAAATCAATGGCGAGTCTCAGATCCTCCCATTTCAAGCACACACTCAAACAAGGCTACTACTGTATGTCTACCTAGGTATGTAGGAGTGCAGAATGGATCGCATAGCGCACCAGGCACTTGGATGCGATTGGAATGAAACGTTTCCCCAGTCAAAGTTTTCTGAAACCAAACTCAAAAGTCCATGAGTAACTGTGGTGCGAGTTTCTCGAGATCTTCAACCTGCAAGCTGTCAAGAGGCGAACTCAAGCAATAGGTTGAAACAAGAGTGTTTACCTCTAGGAAACCGTCAGCAACAGACCGTCCACCTCCCCCAGCATCTGCATTCCCCTGTCCCTGAGTCTTCTCATACGCCGCTCGAGCCAAAGCTTCTCGTACAAAGATATCGATATACTTTGCGACCACGCCGTTAGCATCCTGAGCGATTCTTGTCTTCTCGCTCTGAAAATGGTGATGCAACAGCTTGGTCAGCAGTTTCTCCGGGATAGCCGGCTCGCCAGACTCGATATTCCGGACGCGGTCATTCGTAACAATCTCGGCCAGGATATAATCTGGCTCCTCCGAGGGCGAACGCAGTCGATCGGGAGACTCGCTACCGGACACCTCCCCGTCGGGAATCTCTTGTACTGATAAGTCTGATTCTGAAGAGACGGACACGGCTCGCGTTTCTCGCGATGTTGTGGACTTTTTCCCTGCTTTCGATTTGGCCAAGGCACTGGAGTTGCCGGATTTTCTGCGTGTAGAGTCCTTCGACTTGGCCATCTTGGGCGTTGCTGAAGAGGATGCCTCTCCGCCCGGAGCTTGCCAGCTGGGAGGTTTGAAAGGTAGCCGTTTTCGTTTCTGGGAAGTCTCTGGAGCCATTATCGCTCGAATTGCGGCAAAGCCTCCCAGTTGATTCGAGACGGGAATCAGGTCTTATTCCAGTTGGTGAACGCGCAGCATTACAGAACGTGACTGTACAGTATTATGGACAATGAGCACGGAGTACACCGTATGGAGCCGTAATTTACTAACTTAATTTGGTAGGTAACTACCTAAGAACCGTAATCAATAACTCATGCAGAGTACAGAGTACGGAGTACAGTACCGTACTCGGTAACTTATTTTGCTGTTCCCTGTATTTACTCCTTGTCCATTTCCCTCACCTCTCTCACAGAGCTTCAACTCCTACCAGACAGAAGCCGTGAACATGAATTTCATATTCACCTGTCAAGATGCTAGTTCCTGTGAATTGTTTCCATCGTATGGCCTCGCTTAAGTATACAAAAGGAGTAATTCTGCCAAATTCACGCATATAAAAGGCATGCCATCGACTGATGAATCCAAACTTCTTCATCTCTCGGACCAGCCGCACTTCTACAAGCAAGCCTCTCTGCAAACACAGCCGCTGCAAGCAAAGTCACTGAAAGCAAAGCCTGTCTGCAAGAACAGGGCTGCAAGGCAATCCCTACACCTTTAGGGTAAGCCTTGCAGCCCTGCTCAAAACAAACTCAACATTCTCAACAGAATCACTTCTTGATCATCGCACCACCAGACTCAACCGGAGGAGAGCAGTGGTGCCTCGTTGGTCTGTGTCGTTCTGGCGGGAGATTCGGCCTGTTCAGCGTGCTCAGATTGCGGTGGGGTCATTTTCAACGCCTCGGTGAGCGTTGTCATGCGGTTCTGACCAAAGCGGAACGTGGCGGCATCGAGTACCTTGTTGCGAACGGCATTGTACCTCTCACGCAGCACCTCCCTGAGCTTGGCGCGGGGTTCATGCCGCGACGACGATCGCTCGAGGGACGCGATGGCTTGGCTGGCCGTCGTGAGATGGTACGCAAAATCCGAGTCCTTGAACGTCTGGAACTTGATGATGCCCTCACCGGCGGGAAGGTCGAAGCAGTGCTGAACTGCCTTGACTAGCTCTGTGGCAACACCCTCGTTTCGACTCCCGTTCACCATTCCTTCGAGCCCCGAGACAGTCAGCACGAAGGACGGCTCATTGGAAAGGAAACCACAGAGCGTTGTGGCAGGCAAGATGATGACGCGGATGCAGCTGTGGTGGCAGTTGTAGATGTGAGACAGCCGCCGGACAAATTCCTTTGTGAGAGTGACAGAGGCTTCGACAGCACTGGGATTCTGTTTCAATATGTAAGTAGCAACCCCACCAGTGGTTCAGTGGTTAGCACTAACGTATGTTGAAGGCACTGTCAGTTCAAACACCATAGGCGAGCTGTTGTGGATGCGAGTGCGCGCAGGGTCAACAGCGTCGGGTTTGTCAGAACGATAGACACCCTCGAACCCCAGAGCACTCTGTCCGGAGGGATTCAGCTCAACTCTGGCTGCTGCAGCCGGAGCTGTTACAGTCTCACCGCGATCAGACTGATCGAACGTCAGGGACGGAGGAGCCGACGCCACACTGATCTCCGGGAGCATGCTTTGATTCATGGTGACTGAAGAGAAACATCAGCTGAGAAGATGCCGGCAGTGCCAGCAAAATGGAGCAATACCTTGAGTACAGGAGCACACAAGTACACGAGTGCACACACGACTTATGAGGGAGAGCACTGGACTGTGATCGGTCCACAATGGGAGTCAGCGAACAGATGTGACAACGTTGCAGATGTCGAAAAGAAAAAGGAAGCACAACACAATTTTTCACGTTGAAATACCGTGGAGCGGGTCCTGTTGCTGAGTCGTCTGCTGCTGTCGCGGGATTGGAGAGATTTCGCATCGTCAGGCAGTGAGGAAGGACCAGGGCAACGGCTTCTCGGCGTGTTCTTTTGTGATTCACAGCGCTATTGTATTCTTAGATGTTGAGTAATACGCAGTTGAATGCAGGAATTCAGGACCAGATCCTTGTGCACTGCTGGTAGTTAGAAAAAATAAGGATATGAGTTCTGATACCTGTGTGAAGGTGGCCGTGGCTGTTTGGATATCCAGAAGCAGGTGAACATTTGACAAAGAGGAACAAGAGCAGGGGGATTGCTCAGGCATGTAAACTAAGAATACAAAGCTCTCAAGATTGACGTTCAGCCCAATCTTTTATGGAGAATGAACTATGAAACCTCGTTATCCGCCTGGAAAGAGGACGCTACCACAGCAAAAGCAAGTCGAATCAAGTACGCCACAAAATGCGCCAGGAAAAGGCCAACAGAATCGCAGACGTCGTAAATCATCATCATCATCATCATCATCATGAAAAGATCATCAGAGTCGCGAGAATTCATCAAGTTCTCATACCAGAACTCTCTGAGTTAGAGGTAGATTTTAGCCTGTAGTCCCTCGGTTTGCAGATTCCCCGGACGCGGTAAAAAGAGGTCATGCTTCATGTCAATGTCATCTTCCCGCGTGGTATTGAATATCTCGATTCGCTGGAACCAGCGGAAAAACGTTGCGAGAGTGATAAAGAGCTCAGCGCGAGCGAGGCTGTGGTTGGACGCCATGGTTAGGATACCGTCGTCAAGATACGAGTCGTCGGAAGGGGCGGGAAGGAGGACGTACTTCATCCCGACACACTGTCGTGACCCTCGTGAGAACGCAACCATGTATTTCTCCAGACGTCGACGTTCGACTGGATCAAGCCATCGCTCAGGAATGAATTTGTGTGAGTCCGGGAAGATGGCTTCGTTGTGATGTTGAATATAAGCTGTCATGGAAACGGGAGTCTGCGTGAGAGGCAAAATAGCTTTGATCAGCCGAAAGATGTTCTGGCAGGAGAGCAGGCAGACTTACACCCGGAGGGATTTTGTACTCCCCATATCGGAGGGTTTCCGTTGGAGCGATTCGCTGCAGTCGTGTTCCGACACCATACGAGAGGCTGGAGGAATGAGTAAGTGGTACGCTTTTGCGGGCATGAAGTCCTCACCGTATTCCCTCCAGCACAACAGACGACTACCGGAGAAGTCAGCAAGAGACGAATGTCCGAGGGAACAAACATACCAGGTATGGCAATTTCTCCAGTTCGCACAAGGGCAACGAGGTTTTTCGGTCTGGATTCACCCGGTCGAGCTCTTCCAGTAGCTTCTGCAGCTTGTCTGGATTATCTAGTAGATGGAAGCAGATTACTTCCAACGCGTGTGTGGTGGTCTCGCTACCAGCCCCCATGAGAGCCTGGCATTCCTCGGACAAACGGGCAAAGCTCTTCTCCTCGGGCGGCAGATTCCCATCAAGGAGCTCGTGAAACAGCGTGGGCAAGGTGGACATCTTCTGTTTCGCCTTCTGGACGGAGCGTTCCTTGTCATGCATGATCTCTCGGATCCTGGCCTCGCAGGCCTTGTAGTAACCCATGACCATACCCATACCCGGATCCACAAGTGCGACCCATGACGGCGGGATCGACTTGAGAGCGGGCAGGATCCAGGGAACGTACTTAGCCAGGATTCCGTACTCGGGCACCGAGCGAACCGTTCTGTGCCATTGTGGAGCCCATTCCGGTTTCCCAAGGTAATTGTAGCTCTCCGTCAAGATGTACTCGGTCAACACGTCCGTCACAAGACAGGAGAAGCCCCTTGATAGCGGAACAGGTTTACCTGCACGGGCAAAATCCTCCGCGCGCTCGCAAAACCGCCGTGAGAGATGCTGAATGACTGGCTCCAGTCGCAAAATTCGTTGTCTGGAGAAAAAGGGATTAAGCGCAGCGCGACGGATACGGTGAAGGTCGTGCTTCTCCGTGCCAAATGTAGACTTGTGCAGGTCGAAGATGTTCAGCAGAAAACGTGACTTGTCCCTTGGAGAGTGATGCGTGTACAGCGTTTCGTAGAATGTTGGGTCGTTGACATGGAGCTCGTATGGACTAATGCGGACAATGGGACCTGGCAGTTCATCAATGGCATGTCCAGGGCGCTATTCTCTGAGGCCCATACCATATTTCTCGTGCAGTTCCTTGATTTTGAAGGTGTACTGTCCGTACCGCACCACATCGTAATAGAATTCGTACAGCAGCGTCGCGGCGGCAAGTTTCGGCCCAGGGAACTTGGACAATGGCGAGAGATATAGCCGATAGACCACCAAGCTTGTGACGTACAGTACAAGTATGATTCCGGCGCATGTCCAGCTGAGCGGTACTTGAGCTAGCAGGGATTCCATGATGCGTGTTTCTCCCAGAACTCTCGATCTGGGAGAAATTGCACATGCAAATGATAGTACTTCTCGGATCGCGATCTCTTCGCTAAAACGTGCAGTTGCTGCGCGCTCAATTACTTGGGTCACCCAATGACTCTTCAACATCTCTGCTTTCGTTCGCTGCCTGCAAGATGCCTTACCTGGATGAACACTGCTGGGTGCAGATTGTTCCCAAGGGCCGCCGTTGAATAGTACAAGAACACTATATATAAATGGGCAACTGTTGGCTTTTGCGAGTCAAAAGACAGGGAAAACCGCCAAGACGATCTACAGTTATCAACGCCATCCTCTTATCCTCTCCTCAGTAGGGCGGATTTGACCTATGTACTAGATGCATGACGATGTCCGCAACTTGATCCAGAAGGCAGAGAACATTTATCATCATTCCCCATCTCCACAGAACGAGGCTTATGCAGGCCATTATCCAATCACCATCCAGACCTCAGTTAAGGTTAACCTAACGGGAGCGGGTAAATGAGAACGCTAAGCATATTCTGGTAAGTATCTGATGATGCCCTAACTTTCTGCAGAAAGGGCGTGCATGGATGTTGTTGGAAGTGGAAATTTTGATCGCCATTTCAAATCTCCGCACATTGTACTGGAGCATGAAATTCCCAGGCGGTAGGATTCAAATCTTTTTTCTTGCCAGTCTAGAGCCCCGTGCAGACCAATGGAAGCTACTAAGTACATAGGTATAGATCCTTCAGACTCATCGATGGACACTTACATCACGCCGCTCGGCCGGATAAATCACGAACATTGACCATGAGAACATAGAGTGACTTGACTAGGATGTTCCAGCCCCTCTCTAGCAGGGGTACGGCTCATCGATATCATGCACGAGAATACCGCTGCCACGTCACATCCAGGGGATCCATCGAGCCATCCTGAACCCAGAGGATGCAGCAGTTGACTGGAAAATTCGGCTTCAGCATGAAATAGAGATTTTGGAGCCTACTTGGACATGGCGGTCACAACATCAGTCTATGAGAAGCGTCGATCTAATATGTACTCGTACATCACTTCAGGAAACCACAGAGCTAGCTTCAGCCTCCTTTTGGATCTCTGTCTTACTCGACCGCGCCGGGATTGCTGTGTGGAGACGCTGGAGCACGGCCTCCAAGCTTCGCAAAAACCGGCTGTTCTCTTCTTCCGTTCCTACCGTCACACGCAAACAGCCCTCACAGCCATATTCCTTGCCTCGAAATCGTACAACGACTCCCTTCTCCCCCGCCATGGCCTCGTACGTCGCCAATGCGGTGACATTATCTGGTTTTCCCCCTTCGCTGGCGGGCTTGTTAAGAATCTCCACGAGTAGGAAATTGGCGTCGAGCCCGCCCCGGATTCGTCCCACGCCGGGTATCTTGGGCAATTCCTGGAGTAATCGTTCACGCTGCTTGAGGATCTTCTCTCGGTTTGCGTGCATCACGGCCAAGTTCTTTGGGGAGAGTGCGGCCTGGGCTAGCGCGCTTGTTGGGCTGGAGATGTTGTAGGGTGCCTTCATGTTGTTAAGCAGGCGGGCGATCTCGGGACTCGTAAACGCGGCACCCAGCCGAATTCCGGCCAACCCAAAGGCCTTGCTAAGAGTCTGCATCACGACCAGGTTCGGCCACTCCGTCACCCATTCCGCGAGACTGGACCCTTCCGGCGCAAAGTCGATGTACGCCTCATCCACCACCACGACGCCGTTCCAAGCTGGATGTTCCAGGACTTTCTGAATGTCCTCTTTCGCGATCAGACTCGCTGTCGGATTACCGGGCGAGCAGATGTAGACAATCTTTATCGTCGGGTCCTTGGCCAATGTTTCATTGATCCGATCTGGCTGTAACTTGAACCCATTGTCCACATCCAGCGGCACCTCCACGATCCCCACGTCGTTCACATCCGCGCTGACCGTGTACATGCCATACGTCGGTGGGCAGGTGAGGATCTTGTCGCGGCCCGGGACGCAGAAGACCCGGAAAAGCGCGTCAATCGCCTCGTCCGAACCCACCCCCACGAATAGGTTCTCTGCGCTGAGATCTTTCCGTGTGTGTACCTTTGTGTTTCGCAAACGACAAAGAAGCGTCTTCAGATCGACCTGATGACTGTCGCAAGTTCACGCCATTCAGTAAGTCGCACCGACGCACTTCTGTTATTGACACTGCGGCGACATACGGATCAGGATACCGGTTCAAACCCAAAAAATCAATTCCCGAGGCACCATCGTCCGTTGTTCCCTCCAATTTCCCGTCTTTTGTTAATGCCAGACCGGGTCCGTAGGAATTTTCGTTGGCGTCGAGCAGGACATTCGTGCCGTCATCTTTATAATCGCTGTTGAAGAGGGGTTAATTCCTTGAACATTTTTCGTTGATGCAATTGGGAACAAACGAACTCTCTTGCGCATCGGTATGGCTGCAATTTCAGAATATTCGGCCGCGCGCAAGTCGCCAGATCGAACGCTGATTTTCTTTGCGCCATTGTCTCCCGGCAGGTTGTTGTAGTGGGCAAGACATTTCACTTGCTCTGAGCCGATGACGATCGGCTTTGAGTGCCAGATGACTCAATCCAAATTTCTGGTTCCCTAAAACTTACCGGTAGTTACCGCAAATACCGCAAGTTTCCTACGAATTACGAAAGTACACATTATATAGTTATATTTTGCAAACTCTCGCGGCCGTCACTTGCGCAAATTTGAAGATGGATGGCTCCTCAAGTCCTCAGTACCTACTAACTATGTAATGGGAAATAGTCTTCACATTCTTCATAGAGCATTGATGATGTTGGATGCATCCTGGACGATCATTTCATGAGATCGACTCCGAAGAAGCTTATCCTTATCATGATAAGATAGTATCATCGTCTTCTGTATTGTACATATCAGACCTTCAAAGGTCGACCATTAACCCGGATATGCACTCTATATATATATGTACAGTGAGACCAACATCAATATGCCCCAAACGCCACAGATGCTTCAACCACAGCAAACCGTTTATGACCTTTCCCAAAAGTCGATAGAAAGTTGACAGTGTGACTGAGAGGGGAGATCTCTTAGGATTTGGTCTCCGTCTGCGTCTGCACTGCCTTCTTCGAATTCAGGTACTTGTCCCGCTTCTCACGGACATATCGCCATGTCCGACTAAAACCAGCCGTCAGTCCGCCCTTGATACTCTGCACAGTACTGGGCCAACGGATGGTCTTCCGGATAGCTTCCTGCAGTTCCTCTTTTAGATGCTCATCCGCGGCAATCCGCTGTTCAAACGGCCCGCCTTGTCGACGATGCACCCTCTCCGGATCTTCATCTTTCGACTCTTCCATCATCCGCAAGAACTCTGCTCGCGGGATTTCGTACCGGGCCTGGTACTGAAAGTATAGCCGCTCCCGGAATGCCTTGGGAAGTCGCCGCACCATATTACCTCGCTTCACAGGATCCATGTCTTGGTTCAATTTCACATTCGCCTCCGGATCGTCAATCCAGTCAGGCCGTGAACAGCGAGGATCGTTGAAGGTGCAGTTAGGCAACGTCTCGATTAATGGGGCATACAGCCGCCGGAAATAGTCCATTTGATTCGAGACGATGTTGTTGACTTTGCGCGGGTCTTCTGTTGGTAATGACATGCGCAAATCCCCCATGTAGCTGATTCCGGCAATGGTGCTGTAGAGTTGAAATTCGGTGAACTCTTCTGGCAGCAGGAGCAAGGCCACGCGCAATGCTGATATCAAGTTTACTTGATTCGCCAGACGCACACTGGGGTGGTCCCGGAGAATTTTGACCGGCTTATGCAAGCGACCTGCAAGATAGAGCGTGTTCCACTGGCTGAGATCTTTGCACAAAGTGTCAATATTGACCACGCCGTACTTGATCAGAGTTCCGTTTACGGTGACGAAGGGATTGAAATACACCCCCGCGCCCCATCTATCTTGTACTTGGCTGACCGCGTAAGAACCCAATGATCCCAAGGCGGAATAATGATCCCGATGTTGCGCCAGGTTCAAAGAGTGCCAGTGCTGACTATGAGACACCCCAAATATGAAGTCAATCATCCTCCCTTTCCCTTGTTGCATGTTCTGGATCGCCGTTGGAGGCGATGGGTGGGTGGAGGTGGGACTTGTCGGAGCGGAACTTTGCGAGAACACACCCGACCCGTAGGCAAAGGCATATCTGATGGGAGCACGAAACTGCCAGAGAATCTGGCGCAATGCTTCTTTGAACTCTGCGTTGATGATCAGGTGTTGGTTGACACCAAAGTCTTTCGACGGCAACTGCGAGAAGTTGGAAATCGACAAGTCAGGTTCTTCATCCCAATCAGGCGCTTTCAATGAGGATGTTGAGGAGATTTTTGCGGAAAGGTCATGGTGCCGAAGAGCTCGGCGCTGTACCCTCAAGTTGCTGAGGTGTGGCAGCGATGCGTTGTAAATGGTACGACGCTGGAATGGATACGTTGGACCATACACGCAATGCCGTGAATGCGATAGTCTTGAAATACAAGTCTCTATAGCACGACCTCCGGGCCGACGTTGGCGAGGTAATTTCTGCATTCAACAGTCAGCCATACCCATTGCCGGAACATCCATATGCGCTCACATGAAGTTGTCGCATATCGAATGTACAGGGTCGTGGTTAGATGATTGAATCGATCTACGGGCACAAAACCGTGTTGAACATGATGTGCAGAATGGTGCAAATAGATGCCCAGATGTGCGAGCAACAAAAATTCTGGGCCAATGTGCAGTATCACCGGAGTACTGCACTCGTAGAATCGTGATGGAACACCGAGAGAAATTCGGGATGACGCTTCGGCGTTCGGAAAATCTCCGTTGCGAGCTGCAAAGCCACAAGCGAAGCCAACTCCAACACGTGATAGTTAGGTTATCACGTGATCTATGTATCCTCTCGGCGCGTTTCGGCACGCGCCCCAAAACATTCGAGTAAACAAGCCCCAAGGGATCGCAAGCAAACACTGCCGGCGCGCTGAACGACACAAAGCAACCTCCTATGTTTTTCTCGTCGTGACCGAGTTCGTCTCTTGCGCTCACAGCCCACGATCCATCGATTGACGTCCATGGGCGACGGAATGGAAACTTTCGCTGCTCGTCTTGCGAGCTTTGACACCGTCCTGTCAGTCGGCAGGTCCCGGTCGTCGAGCTCCAAGAGCAATCGTATTATATCATGGCCACATAGCAGACCATCTCCGGCAGAGGTATTTCGATGCTCGTTGACTCCCGATCACGCTGACGATTGCGACGTAGTTGGCGCATGCGGGCTTCTACTACAAACCCTACGAAAGAAATCCGGATAATACAATATGCTTTCTCTGTGGCAGAGGCTTGGATGGTTGGGAAGAAGAGGACAATCCGATTGCAGAGCACTTGAAGCATTCGCCGGACTGTGGCTGGGCGATCATGATGGATATTCAACAGCGCAGCTCTAATCCAGCCGAGATCCAAGATCCAACGAGCGCTCGAATCGCCGAAGCAAGACGAGCGACTTTCGCGGCAGGATGGCCGCATGAAGGCAAAAAAGGTTGGATCTGTCAATCAGAGAAAGTAAGTGTGTTGTTCGCACCGCTGTTTGCCGAAGCTGACAGCGCTATTAGATGGTGGACGCTGGATGGTACTTTTGTCCACACGAGGAAAGCCCAGACTTGACCGCCTGTGCGTACTGTAAACTGTCACTGGACGGCTGGGAGCCAACGGATGATCCCTTGTGAGTGCCCCGGTAATTGATGGTGTGCAGAGCCTTCGAGCTGACGTCCTCAGTGAGGAGCATTATCGCCGGTCTGCGGACTGTTCGTTCTTCGTATTCGCACTTCCAACGCGCAAGTCATCAAGGAGCTCGAGGTCCAAAAAGTCGCGCTCGTCAAAAGCTTCTCGACTGTCCACTCAGTCAACTGCCTCAGTAGACTCGGAGACCACAGCCATCACCGAGGACACGTTGGATACGAGCGTCCTATCCCAGTCAACAGGGAAGTCTTCAAAGGGCAGCAAACGTACGGCGGCCTCAAGGAGAAAGAAGACGAAAAAAGATGATTCGAGTGAAGCAAGCGCCCAGATGGAAGCGGACACCCCGGAGGAAAGTAAACCTACGGAAACAGTTAAGGTGACGCGAGCGACACGAGGCAAAAAAAGAACCAGTGAGGAGGTTGTTGAATACATCCCGACGCAGGCAACGCAGGAGCCGTCACCTGTTCCTGAAGGGCGACCTCGAAAGAGAAGAGCGACTCGATCGCAGAGCAGCGCGGTGAAAGAAATGGGAAAAGAGGAAACGAAACAAGATATTCCAGACGACACGTCACTAGACGAGGACATCCCACCTGCCATTCCCGAGAAAGGCCGGAGGGGCTCGAAGAGGAGCAGCATCACCACGGCTAGCAGGACTGCAGGAATTTCGATGGTAACAAAGGCTTCTCTCCGGAGCCGCATACCTGACGACTCCGAGCTCGAAGAAGCTTTGGAAGCCGATCTCGAGCGTGACATGAGCGACGACGAGCCATTTGAATTTCAGTACAAGGATGAAAACGCAGAGAGGGCTCGCAGAGGATCTGTCTCAGCGTCTGTAGCAGTGACAAGGGTTCCCCGCTTAGTTGATGAGGAGATCCAGGAGGATTATGCTGCTCAAGACAATGCTCTCGCCAGTGAAGAAGACCCGGATATTACGCAACAGACGAAGGCGAAAGCTCGGAAGCAGACAGAGAGGAAGGCCACAGCCAAGAAGTGCAAGAAAGACATCACACCTGAGCCGGAGTCGAGATCGAGACCTGAGCCAGAGCCTGTGGCGGAACCTCAATCTGAGGGTAATCATGAAGTAAAAGATTACCAAGTGGAGGAAAATCCTTCAGAAGAATCTAGAACAGCCGCCATTGAGATTGATGAGAAGGTGGATGAGAGCTCTCATGAAGTAGCAGTTGAACCTCCGCCTGAGGAACCCATCAAAAAGCGTGCTCCTTCGAAAGCGAAGAAGCCAGCCAAACCGCCGATCAATGAGGATGTTGCTGCTTCCACTAGTCAGGGGGATGCCTCATTGGAATCCATGCCACAAGCTGCTAAGAAAACGAGGAGGTCTAAAGATGACGTGCAGAACGTTAAACAGACCCCATCCGATAACGCGGAGCGGTTTTCAGGTCGGGTGTCAAATGTACCCCCGAAAACGGTGCAGAGATACAGCGATATTCCACGGGAAAAGCAACACACTCAGACTCTGCTGGAATCTATGGCGCATGACAGGTCTCCCGAGAACCGGGCAGGAACAGCAAGGGTTCAGACTCGACCTGTGACAATGCAGGAGACCACACCATCTCCTTCACCCCAGTCCTCCGACGCCGAGAATCAGCCACCGTCTTCAAGGCCGTCTGCCACTAGGCCTCCATTGTTTTCGCCATCAAGGTCACAAACTGCACGCGTGCCCTTGGCAGCGAGCACACCATCACAGTCACCATCTAAGCGAAGGCCGAATATGGGACACTTGATCAGCACCTTCCCATGGACACCGGTCGACATTGACGAGCTCCTCTTCGGCGATTCCGAAGATAAAGAGAACCATGTGCTTCGCAGTTTGCTTGGAAGCGGCAAGGATGTCCTCAGTAGCCCCGAAAAGAAGATGACCGTCGAAGAATGGATCAAGTTGAACGCAGAAAAGGGCGCAGAGCAATTACGACGCGAGTGTGAGCGGGTAGTTGGACTGTTCGAGAGAGAGGGAGGACGGGCTATGAAGGCTTTGGAAGGCATCGAGTGTATTGATTAGACGCTTTACTTTGGGTGATTCTGGTTAATATGTATACTATAAGAATCGTTTGGCATGGAGTCGGGGGATGGAACTGCTTATGAATCCGGAAAATGGAGATCTAACAGCAACAGAACACCGCAACGCCTTGGGTATATTGGAGTTCAATCTAATGAACCAGACCAAGCCCGAAGAATCCCAGAACCGAAGCCATCATGAAATAATTCCCAGTCTGCCCTCCCAACTTTCGTCATCCTCCTTTTTCATCGCTTGGCGCTTCTCTCTGCGCTTCCGCCTTCTCTCTTCCCGTTCTTTCGCTTCCTGCTCCTCACGATCTTTCAAACGAGCACCCACGTCCAGCTGCCATGCCTTGCGCTCCTCCTCTTCCTCCTGTCTCTTCTTGTGGGCCAGCCACCGTAGTCGGGTTCGCACCTCCTCAAGGGTCGCCCGCTTCACCTCGCCACTCTGCCCGGTGGCGAACAAGTGCTGCTTGCTGTTCAGATGCTCCACGAGCTGAATATTGTCCTTGAACGTCAAGTCGCAGTCCGGGCAGTAAAATCCAGCACCGCGACCGCGTTTCCCGACGGCCGCCCCCGCCGGCACGATGGTGGTCTTACCGATCATCGAGGCCACATCGAGCCGTTGTGAACGGGCGCTCGTCTGCTCCAGCGAGCTGTAGTCCACGGGCGGATGCCATTTCTTGCCTAGAAGTTTGGCCTCGTATCGTGCTTTGGCTTCGGCTTTGGCCTTGGCCTCTTCTTCCGCGGCCTTGCGGGCATATTCTTCGCGGTCCCAAGTTTTGCGGAAGTCGGTGTCTGATGCGGGTGTCCCGTAGGCGGTCTTTCGGTTGGACATGTTGGGCACTATGTCGATTCGATTTATCAGGAAAGACCGTGTCTGAGATACCGGTCGATTGTAGGATTGGCTCGGTTCGAGTTGACTTCGCTAAGAATACTTGGAAGCTCTGGATGTAAGCTGTTTAATTTTACCTGGTGCTGCGGCTTGCCAGGGTTTCATTGATTTGCAGATGATCTAGTAATTTTCAACTCCGTAGTGTTTGAGTATGTAAATGGCCATTCTAGCCTCTATAACTAGGGGGTGTTAGTTAAATTGAAATTTCCGAAATTTCCGTGCAACAAGATTGTCTTTCCGGAAATTTAACACCCCTAGCCAATGGTCTTTATCATCTATGAGTGATGGTATCTGTAATACAGATCAATACGTAATGTAACCAATTGACCATGACGTACGAGTACGGAGTACGGAGTACTCCGTACGCAAACTCTGAACATTATTTCGTACGGATTAGTTGCATAGTTACTTACAGTAGTTATTCGCGACCTTCCAAGCTAACTTTAGGCACGGGATTCAGCGGCGGACCGGGACCCGCCCGCATGCCCCCAGCTGCACCGGGACATCTGTTGCATTCTCATCCAAGCAGCTTATGGCTTGTACCTAAGAAGCAAAAGCTCATTGGCACCTCGTGATGAGGCTCTGCCTCGGAATGTCTTGGTGCCAGTCTGTGACTGCCGGCTCCAATGACTCTGGATCATGCTGATTTGACCTTATTACATACCCGACCTGACGCCGATGTCTGTCCACCAGGCTGAAGCGCGCTCTCTGCTCTTGCGCCATTAAAAGTCAACATGAACAGCAATACAGGCGCGGAGGGGCAACCCCTCACTCTGATGGACTTGCCTACAGAACTTCACCTTCACATCTCGAGATATGTTCCATACCCAGACGTGCTGGCTCTGAAACACACCTGCCGTCATTTCTATTATCTTGTCTATACGGGCGTCCACTTGAAGATCGATTGGCTGGTCGAGAGGTTTGAACGAAAGCTCGAGTGTCCCATGGAAAAATGCTCGTTCCGTACGGATGAACAGTTTTGCAATTGGCGCAAAGAGGGAGGATGTGATGGAGTGAAGGAGAGAGGAAATGGGGGGATGGGAGATTAGACGAATTATCGCCAGGCGTAGGCGGCATCTAGAGTGTCGGCCGGGAAAAGGAGGCTGCCTGGTCATCGAGGGTAGGACATGCACGAGAGCGGTGAATCCCTAGTGGTGGATTCGTAGGAACGAGAAGATGAATTTCTTTGGAAGCTGGACTGGATGGCGCGATGAAGGTCAGTTGAATGGATTCCACTCGTTATTCGGCCAGAATTCACGGAGCCCTAATGAGCATCTTCAGCGCTGTACATGGGTGTCAGTTTCCTCCTCACGTACGGTGTCTGGACCTTGATCGCGAGGTATGTGCAACAGAAGACCAGGTAGACCTCTGCTCAATGGGAGAGCACAGGCCATTCTCTGCGCGAAGGTTCGACTCAGATTCCACAGTGCCCTAGTGGTCTTGTGCACTAGCTTTCCATGCATGGGTTCAATCGGTTTGTCGAGCAACGACGTTCGAACATGCGCCGGCTTAGATCCAATATTGACGGTCATCGCGTCCATTACATCAGCGTCGATACTTGGAACATGAAGGCACAACTGCATGCTGGAACAGGCAGTTGTATTGTCTTTTGCTACGTTGAATCCAAGTTAACATTTTGCTGGAAATATTATCAAAGCCATGGCGGCGCACTAATGTTTACACCACGGAACACGCATCAGCTGAATGTTTTGTGTGTTGACCTGACGTCATGTCTACGACACGGTCGGAAGACGGTGGATCGTGGAATGATTACCTGTTGTTCAACTGATACTGCTCACATATGGATTATTGATAATTGATGACTGTTGCAATAATACCGGTTGAGAACTTATAAAAGTTATACAAACCATCCTGCTGAACTACCTTAGTCTTGGAAAGAACACATCTCAGTGCATATTCGCATCTCAGTTCGAGCTTCCTACCACGTCGAGTAAACCGTCGATCATGTCAACGACCATCAAAACGAGCGCTGGCACACAGCCAATTGATCCGTACAAAGCTAAGAATTACGATAATCCGCCTTTGAAGGAGAAGGTCGAGGACTTGGTCAAGTTTATTGAGAACACGAAGTACGGGATGATGACGACGAAAGCGTCTGACAGCGATCTGCTGTCTTCGCGATGTATGTCGTTGGCTGCCACGGTACTGAACCATCAAGCACGTTGGATTTGCTCATGGCAGTAAGAATCAAGCTGAATCACGGTTACCAAACCTATAGGAGCACGGTGGAGTCGACCTCATCTTCCACACCAACCTCTTCTCAGGCAAAACGGCGGACCTCAACGTTCATCCAACAGAGGTCAACATGTCCTTCCTGGACATAGTCTCCGGATCGTGGGCGTCAGTGTCCGGCACGGCAACCATCTTGTCCGACCCGGCCATCGTGCACAAGTACTACACGCCCGCTCTCCAGGCCTGGTTGGGTGACCTCGGGGATGGTGTTCATGACGGCGGCCCTGACGACCCGCGTATCGGCGTGATCCGTCTGGAGGCCAAGGCTGCGACCTACGCCCTGTCCAAGAAGGGCATAATCAGCAAGGCTGTTGAAACGGGAAAGGCAGTGGCCAAGGGCGAGGCACCATCCATTAGTAGGTTGCGGGAGATCACGGAGGCTGAGCTGGCTCAGTGTACGTCTGAACTCCCCCATTTCGGCAAAAGGCAACGGCAACTCAAGGCTGATCGATTTTCCAGGGCGTCAATCACATTCACAGTAGAGCTGCGGTCCCGTGTCAATATCTGTTTCAGAATACCTATTGAATGATGTCCAGGAAAAAACCAATGCATTGTTTTAGGTAACGCGGCTGGTGATATCCTACCCATGAGAAAAACCGCCCGGGTATCCAAGTAGATGAGTGAATGTAATCAGAGAACAATTCGAAACCCTCCAGCAACTAACACGTCATCATAACCAAGACAGCACAGAGATGAAACTTATATGTCAATGGTAAGGTCAGATAAGCCGCAGCGGAAACCGGCCCGGTGCTCGGCCGTCATGAAGAAGCATTGCGCTCGATTTCTGCGTTGTCGCCTGCAGTTTGCGATATGCTTCGCGAATATGGCGCGGCTCGACCGGCGTGCGGCCTTCTTCTGGTGGGTCAAACAAGCCCGTTTCACGCTTTCGTTTCTTTGAGTTGTCACCGTTTCCATTCTCAGAGCCACCCCGGCCCTTCTTCTCACGATCTTCTCGTTCTTTTACTTTCAGAGCTTCCTCCGTCAAGGTCTGAACAATCTCGAACGTAAGGAAACCGAGAATATCCACGATGTCATCATTGGGCTTGGACTCCGTGATAACGCCAAACCCGGCCCACTCACGGAATCGCTTGGCTTTGCGAAAAGTAAATGACGCCTGGCGACAATCTGACCAAAAGACGTATTCCTCCTTGGTCATGTTCTTGGTCCTCTCATCCGCCGTCGCCAGACGTTGTAGCGTTGCATAGTTTTGTTCCTCTTCTTCCTCATCCTCCTCGTCTTCCCGCTCCGGTACTTGAACCGAGTAGAAGCTGTTGACATCCCACGCCAGACCAACTTTAGCCCTCTTCGTCTTCGGCTTCGCAGCAACATCTTGAGGGCCAGCAACTACCGCGCCCGCCAGCGGATCATCAGCCGCCGCAAAATCGGTTGCATCAGCCCCGGCCTTGTCATCCGATTCTTTTACGTTCTTTCTCACATCTTTCCAAGAGAGGAATGTGCGGAGCCGGGAAACTTTGGCCTTATCATGTCGGATCAGGAAGATCAGGTCGTCGGTAGAGATGGATCGGTTTCCTCGTCGATTAGCCAGTGCAGTACTTCGAATGAGCTGCTCCCGTATTAGCGTCGTATTCGCGGGACCGTGCCGAGTGCAGGCAAGGAATCCGACCAACCATTTCTATAACCTGTTGTCGAACAATCTCTTCGATCAATGTGGTCGTCTCTGTCGAGGGCTCGGCCGTCTCGCCTGAGACGAACATCATCTGTCGACGGAGTCCAATCGTTAGCCTTTTTCTGAACTGCTCATTGGTCTCGTTGTCCTCTCGATCCGCTGCAGAAATGCCCTCGGGTTGGGGTCCAACAGAAGGGTCCGGATTCAGTCGGGTCATGATTCCCAGAGTTTGAGAGAACAGTAAGAAAATCATCATCAACATGAAGGAGGATGATCTCCCATGGACGAACAGTGAATGCGGCCAACCGAGTGAATGGAGCACGCGCATATTCACTGTACGGCGGCCCCAACAATAGTCTGAATTACAGCATTCAAGATTCCAGTGACAACAGACAGTGCTGGCTTGAAACTTTGAAGTTCACATAATTGGCCATGAAGGTAATCGACCTTCATTTAAAAGCGGATTGCGACAATAATTGGCAAAGTGAATAAGTCGTACCTGTTGGATTTCTTGCCGGTACTTGGGGAATCGATCGCTGGTCGCCATGTTGCCAACTTCGAATGCTTATACCAATTGAGATACATATAATAATTCGATATCGACAGAGAAGCCTCCGCTTGGATGATGAACAGGAGTACTCGTGAGATGCCCTAAAGGGGCCGCTGACGAGAACGGTCCATCAGCATCCGATGACACTACGGAAAATCATTATTCCGAGCTCCAGGACTTGTTGCAAGACCGCAGTGGTTTCTGCAAGTTCGAATCAACTGGTAAATACTAATATCCAGCAAAGCAAGAATTACCAAAGCACAGAGGTTCAAAGGGGCATCAAAATGCTGTATCTCGTGGGACTGGGTCTCGCCGACGAAAAGGACATCTCTGTTCGTGGCTTGGAGGTCGTCAAGAGTGCAGAGCGCGTTTACCTGGAAGCATACACGAGCATTCTGCTAGTGGACAAAGAGAAACTGGTGCGTGATCTGTGATTTGACGAAGACGATGCGCTCCAAATCCATGGTACTTACTGCATCTGTGCTGCCCGACAGTAGGAATCTTTCTATGGCCGGCCTGTTATCGTCGCCGACCGTGAAATGGTTGAAAACCGCAGCGATGACATCCTAGCTGGTGCAAAGGATGTAGATGTTGCTTTCCTCGTTGTTGGGGATCCATTTGGGTACGCCTTGCGTCTCGGCATTTGTTTGCTGCATTCTAACCGTTTCCAGCGCCACGACCCATACAGACCTCGTCTTGCGAGCGCGAGAGCTGGATATTCCGACGAAGACCATCCCCAATGCTTGTATTATGTCTGCCATTGGTTGCACTGGATTGCAACTGTACAATTTCGGTCAGACAGTAAGCATGGTATTTTTCACCGAGACGTGGAAACCGTCTTCATACTACGACCGCATCAGGGAGAACGTAAAGTTGGGTCTTCATACGCTGGTGCTTCTTGATATCAAGGTCAAAGAGCCGTCACTAGAGGCTCTCGCCCGTGGAAAAATTGTCTATGAACCTCCTCGATACATGACGGTCGCTCAATGCGCCAGCCAAATGCTCGAGACGGAGGAGGAAAGGAAAGAAGGCGTTTATGGACCAAACAGCATTGCAATCGGCGCTGCACGAGTTGGCGCTCCTGACCAGAAGCTTGTTGCAGGGACTCTTCAGGAGCTGACAACCGTTGATATGGGGCCACCATTGCATAGTTTGGTTCTCGTGGGAAAACGGGCACATGATTTGGAGAGAGACTATGTTAGGCAGTTCGCCTTGAACAAGGAGACTTTCGATGCGGCCTGGACAAAAGGATATGGCGCGTCCTGAACTGGATATCGTTGCAATCTCAGATTCGGTATGTCATAAAGAACAGGAACTCTGCCCGCAAGCGACATGCTTGGTCGAGTTGCAGCAACCAGCAACCGACTATGCTCGACCTCAAGCACGCTTTGCGCCAAACAGACTTGTATATCGGTGGTAGCCATCTTGAGATTAGTACTGTTCACATGCCAAAGATTAGAGGTGATGCTCCATTCTGTCTGTAGGACGCACAAGTAGTCGTACTAGTCGGTCGATGACCACTGATACCTCTATTGCTCGATAAAAGACTCCATTAAAGAGCCGCTGACTAAGCATTGGCTTGCTGTAAACCTGTAGCACAAAGTCTGGCCAATCAGCTTCACGGCCCTTGGACTTCCGCGTACCTAGATGGTAGAACTGAACAGCGCCCATGCTGTCCTCAGTACCCATCCTCAGATGACATTGAGAAGGAAAAAAGACTGGCCGCAGTGGCGAAGGCAAGCAGAAGCACAGGTCATGGCTGGAGCCTGATGTCATCTTGAAAAAAGGATCCAAGCTGGTTCATTCGCGAATAGTACTACTCACGAACGCCAATTTTCTGAACGGCCAATTCAAGCAAAAATGGTTGTCTACAAAATTCATGGATTCCGCTGGGTGCGCGCGAAACTCCCAATGAGTATTGTGGTCTACATCGTCCGCAACAACATCGATGATGCAGCGGCGGAGTATATCCAGGAACCTGCAACTACCCGCGTGCTTCTCGAATCGTTCCGGGAGAAGTACCCAGACATCATGGCTCAGCTGCCTGATCTTCAACTCCTGGAGCAGTATGACCCGGAGGACCTCAGTGATGCCGCCGTCAGTCAACCGTATGCTTTCGTTGCGGATCGCGTCGAAGTTTTACCCGACGATGCGCGGCCAAAAAACGGTTTGCACACGGCCATAGATCCTCCTCCGGGTGAGACAGTGTCGCAAGAAGTGCTGGACGGTCTCGCGCGCTTGCGGGACGCGATATCGGATCCCGATGAGGAAATTGGTTGGTGGCTCGTTTACAACGGGGACCCGGTGCGATTTCACTCTGATGATGAGGAGGGATACGACAGCGCAAGTGCCGAATCACACACACCCCAGTCAGATGAGCCTTCGGTAAGCACATTCCCCCTTGATACTTTGCATGCTTAATCATGCTGATGAGTTCCAGCCCGAGCAGCCCGAGCCCACGAAGATTCAAACATTGAGAAAGAAGATTTCATCATGGTTCAACCGTGAACAATAGCAAAATTCAGCATTTAAACTACGAAATATGGCGTGATACAAGAAGTACTCTTACGGACCGATCCTCGGCAGCCTACATCGCAGGTTCCTCCGACGATAGTCTCAAGCGGCTATGAATTTCTTGTAGCGCCGACTTGAATCCATTGAATTAAGTTTTGGGAACAACCAATGAAAGATGCATGGATGCAGCAACGAGATCTTGTGTTGACCACCCAATTTTGGTCCCGAGGAATCCATATACCGACCGACGGCAGCTTGTGACTTGTAGGGCAGCGAATTTCTGCATAGAAAATACTGGCCTTCGTCAGTGACTAAGGGTCATCTCTTTTCCCTCTCTGAGAGTGTAGGAACGCTCAAGCTGGAAAGCGAAGATCGATCGCTTTCACTAGGCCGCTAGGGACGAGATTACTACTGGTCTGATGGTCGACCAATGACACAGTATCTATCGAGACCAAGCAGCGTCGACGATTACGCACAGACAGGGGAATAGTTACTTGAGATAAGTACGATTGTTTTCCCTATGAGGTCGACATGACCTTGGTAAATACATAGTACCTAGTACCCCTTTCCTCGGCTTTTTGATCTCCGTACCACACGTCAGGTCACAAAATGTATGGCGCAGTATGTCGATTCCAGGAGCGAGGCTTGAGCTCAGTCATCGTGTAGCGCCGGTATGGAGGTGGTTTGTTCGGTAGCAACAACGCAGTACAGTATGTACATAGGTAGATCTTGTGTAGAAGACACATAACAAAACCACCGACTTCTGGCAAGCGACGCTAAACTGAATAAGGCAGGGACTGAAAACTCCAACCAAACCGCCCAAACGTTTTCAAATTGAAATTTGCAATCAATCAAATTCGGCTTTGACTGGAATTTTAACAGCTGTAGTTGCTGCTGTACGGAGTACATTTGAACTAGCGGGGGTGTTCTCCACACCTGGACATCGTCCCTGATTCCGGTTCGAGACCCTGAGATGTACGGTACATACTACTGTGTTAGTACTGGCTGCAGTTCGATGCGGACTCGCAGAAGATAATCGATATTTCACAGCCGCAGTACCTAGCATCACTCTGCCCATTACAAACCGCGCGGAGAGCGGCTCATCACGAGGCTGGCAGGGAGCTGATGCGACGCTTGCTTCTTCGTGACTCTTGACGGGATGGTGCTCTCATTCATCCTCGTTCAGAATCGCCAGTGCGTGCTAGTCCAGGAGGATTTTCCCGGTACGGGACTAATGCGAAGCTTTCTGTCAGAGGCAAGACGCGTCTGGCCAAGTGGTATGCACCGTATAGTGTGAGTGACCTGGCCGAGTGGCTTCAATGAAACAACATCTACGAATACTAACAGGCGCCGTTCTTGTCGTTTAGGATGATGAGAAAGTAAAACTCAAGGGCGAGGTCGGTCTACTAGAAATTCTCGATTTCTTTCCGGTCCGAATCCGAACGAGTTGATGCTGATGCGTTTGTTTGATGCTCAGGTGCATCGACTCGTCGCGCCTCGCGATCAGAAGTACCAATCCAACTTTGTCGAGTTCAAGCGCAGCACCAAGATCGTCTATCGACGATATGCTGGCCTCTTCTTCTGTGCGTGTGTGGACGCCAACGATAATGAACTAGCATACCTCGAGGCGATACACTTTTTCGTGGAGGTTCTCGATCAGTTCTTTGGGAATGTTTGCGAGCTGGATCTAGTGTTTAATTTCTACAAGGTTCGACTCGTCCCGCTTGCGTTGGGTCACTTGGAGGCTGACGGGGAGACTCTTTCCAGGTCTATGCCATCCTCGATGAGGTGTTTCTCGCCGGCGAGATCGAAGAAACAAGTAAACAGGTGGTGTTGACTCGACTGGAGCATTTGGACAAGTTGGAGTGAAAGATATGACTTGTATAAATATAATTACTTTCCGTTTGCTGTGTCATTGGATATCATGATCACCCTGGTTGATTAGGGCATAGAGAGCAGGACCGTGTTTCCCGTCTCATTTAGAATACGACTTGGATATTTTCGTGATTGGAAAGCTGCTAGGCGGACGTTTCCATGGTGATTGACCAAGGGATTGGTACAGACACAAATGTGTAGACAGGAAAGATGCCGTGCTCTCTACAATATGGACATCAATGCAGCCAGGAAAAAGCTCGGACATTAATGACATGAATCAGACAGCCTCTCCACAAAACTCCCATGACTGAAACTTTGATGTAGACAACAAAAGGCAAGTTCCAGACAAACATGGCCTCAGGCTAGGCCTCTTCGTTCTAAAGTTCGTAATATCCATCGAAGCCTATACTCTTTCCTCCCGGAACGCAAAGCCAGATATGTGTCGCAAATAACAGGATCTTGGAAGATATCCAATATCGGTTCCAGTTTCTCGTACCGAACGACTCCGTTCTCCTTCCAGTCATCCGGGAGCAGGTCATCAGCTTCTTGGAGAAGACTCTCGATAGCGGATCTGACTGAGGAGCGTGAGTTTTGATTAATCTCGACCAATAGTTGTCGCAGTTCTGCCACAGTCTCCGGGAGTATCCCAGTCCGATGCTGCGGTTGCTGTGAATGCTGTGAATGCTGTGGTTGCTGTGGTTGCTGTGGTTGCTGTGATTGCTGCGGTGGCTGCGGTTGCTGCAGCTGTTGGGGCTGTTGCGGTTGTTCAGTGACAACGGGTACAGGCGATGGTGGCGCTACTGGTGCAGCTGGCGCTGCCTGTCCGATTGGACCGCCTAAATGCCCAAGGCCCGTCGCAAAAGCCCCGTTTCTGAATTCCGCTCCTTTATTATCCAACAGATCCTCCATCATAGTTCGAAAAGTCGGACCGCAGTCCCGGAAGACCGCCAATTGCGGATTATTCCGGAAGTATTCGTCCATGATCGCGCGGTCATTGACAAATGTTTCCTTGTCAGCATCCCAGGTCCAGTCGGAGGCCTGGGCGCGATGTCTCACCCAGAGTTTCCAGTACTGCTTCTTCTTTCTCCATCGGTTCTCGCAATGCTTCTTCTCGATGGGCTGATTTGTGGTAGCCTGTACCGCTGTGACCACCCCGTCCCACCCGGGAGCCTTGAAATTCCCCTTGTCAGACTCAAATCCATTCCTTTTTGCAAACAAAAGCCCGTTAAGAAGCGCATAATCCATTGGTTTCGTCCAGACCGTCCGACCGTAACTAGTAGAATTGACAGCCGGATTTGCCTGGCTTCCTGCCTGGCTCCCTGTGTCAGACGAGTAGTCAGGTTGGGCGTGATAACCGTTCATTCTGCCTTGGAGAGGACGTCTTCGATAGTATTCTTGGCCAAATTATCGTGGTCCTGGCGAGAAAATGACCGGGAACCTGTCCTGTGTGATGAGACGCTCTTGCGCGGCTATGGTGGAGGAGGTACAACCGTGTATCTGGAGCTTGCCGGGGGACAAACTCGGTCAAAATTCATCAAAAAAGTGCAAATATTGAGCATAGCCCCCAATGAACTCATAGCGACAACAGCGGTTCTCGCTGCACGGCGGGACTGCGAATGTTTCGCGGCACTTCGCGTGTCCAGAACATGCGCCAGCTTGGGCGTTTGGAACCGATAAGATACCGTAGGTAAGTAGGAGATAAGATAAGCGATAAGATAGGAGCGTGCCGGCCGCCCCAAACCAATAATATTGGAGAAGCCCGCAGGAACGAGTACAAGACTGAAGATTGTGTATTCGGTATCTGAACGAGCACCAAGCTGTTGAAAATGCCTCCTTCATCGCATACGGTGGGTTTGCATCGAATAGTACCACTTCTGTCTCGTTCTCGTCGCCCGCCGCTGACACTCCGCGCCAAACCCCATCCAGACCAGGCTCCAATCGACACTTCGCCTCCTCATCCCGCGCCTTCGTCTCCTCCAAAAGAAAGACAATGCATCGTCCGTAGCACAGCGGCGCGAGTTAGCGCAACTTCTGGAGAATGGTCGCGAGGCCTCCGCGCGGATCCGCGTCGAGAATGTGATCGCCACCGATATCGCGGTGGAGGTCATGGAAATGGTGGAACTGTATTGTGAGCTGCTGTTGGCGCGGGCGGCGGTGCTGGATCAGCTGGCATTTTCCGACAAGGGCATTCGTGCAAGGCAGAAAGCAAAGGAAGCCATCAAGGCCATGGAAAGTGCAGGGGGAGGCAAGCACGGCTCGACTGCAGCCAGCCAGGACGGGGCGGCAAGTGCCAGCGGCGGGGGTGGCGGTGGCCTTGGTTTGTTTTCGCGGTTTAGTCGCTCGTCGACCACGAGTCAGACAACACTCGCGCAGAAGCAGACCGAGGGCGAACAGTCCATTGATGAAGAAGAAGATGTCTATCTAGATCCCGGCCTTGACGAAGCTGCCGCGGCCATCTTCTACTCCTGGCAGCGGTTCCCGCGCGAAGTGCGGGAGTTGACCACGTTGCGTGCATTGCTGATAGAGCGTTGGGGAAAGGACTTTGCGGCGTTGGCGCAGGAAAATAAAGCCGCGGTTAAGGTTCCCGAGAGGCTCATCAAACGGCTGCGTGTGAAGCCACCATCCCCGGAACTGGTCGAAAGCTATCTCCGTGAGATTGCAAAGGCCTACGGCGTTGCGTGGCCGCAAAACGAGGAGGGTATCAATGAGAATATCCCCGAGCCGGTCCCAACGCCGCCGCCAGAGTATGTGGACGCTACAGGGCAACAAACGACGGGTTCGAGCGATACTGTTGATCAGAAGGGCGCCTCGGAAGTTGACGAGCTTGCGCTGGCCACACCGCCGCGAGATATCGGTCCGCATGATGCCTCAGGGAAGAGTCCCGTGAGTGTCGCCCCGCCAAAACCGAGCAGCGATAATCCGAATCCTCGTGTGCGTGTGCCGGGAGAAGAAGAGAATAAGGCAAGTCCGGTAAGACCGGCACAACAGCGCAAATCTAGCACCGGGATACCGGATGTAGATGAGCTAGCGAAGCGGTTCGCAGCGCTGAAGCGGTAATTCTTACTCTCGTGAGACCTCACGAGTCATACGCAGTGGTTGTTCAATGCACATCTGCCTCCTATGTACTTTTCTATCATTTTCTCTACTCGTTTCAGGTTATTGACGAAGTTACTTCTGCTGCTTGCTGTCCATCTTCTCCAGTTCACGATCAATCCTTTTGAAGCTCCAACTCTTCCAGAAAGGCGGATACAAGAACGGACGCAGATCGAACCGGTTATCGTCCGGTGAATAGTCATTGCAATGCAGCGCGGGCGTCAGCGTCGTCATCTTATGCCGGTTAATAGCATAATAGTGGAAGAAACGTTTCACTTTCTCCCTGTTGATTCCAAGTAAGCCTCAAACTCATCGTACAGATTTGGTGGGAGCAAAACGTACGCAATTTGCCGCGGTTCCAAAACCGGATTGTGGTCGTTTGGTTCGCGCTTGCGCTTGTTTCCCCATTCGTGCACCAGGCGCTGGAACATGCCATATGGTCCTAGTTGGTTGACTTTTCGAAGGCGGCCAAATGCCTATCGTCGCGGGTACGCTCGAGTTAGTTTGTGAACAAAAGAGCCTGGGGCATATTGACTCACCGTGAGTTCGTCATAGGTCATTCCCATATCTGCTTCGTCGGACTGTACATAGGTCTACGGAAATAGTCAGCAGGAAGAATAGAGAAAGGCACAAAGGAAGCAAACCTCGGTAATAGGTTCCAATTCTGCGGTCGGCACCGCAGTAAGGAAGCCATGGAGACAAGGAAGATTGAAATTCTTCTCGGCCCACGCAATGAAGCGCTTTAGATCGGCCTTGTCGATGCTACCGATTGGGTTCTACGGTTGTCAGTATGTTGTCGAAACGCGGAAGGAGAGAACTTACGATGTCGGCGCTCGAGCAGTCGTATTTGGTTAGATATCTAAACAGAGCGTTAATATCATTATCATGGAGTGCTCGCTGAGGGTCCGACAAAAATGCCCGAGCCAATACGTACCCTCGCAGCGATTCCTGAGCAAGAAAAAGTTAGTTCCATACCATCTAGCCAGATAGAGGTGCTACATACGCCAACATTGGCCGATCCCAAAACCAATAGACCACCTCCTCCTGGGCGTCCTCGCGTGGTAGGCAGGAGTTGGGCGAATGAGTAGGCTGCCATATTGTATCAGCGTGCTTGAGATCAATGGACACAAACTTGGTTGAACCTACCAGTCACCATTCTGGACCGTGCTTGGATATTCTGCAGAGTAATATTCTCGGCTACAGAACCACCGTGGACTTTGAACTTAGGCTCGAAGTTCAGTGATTTCACGAGAAGATTCCGCTGTGCCTCAAATACATCGTCAATATCCAAGTTGACATGATATGACCCAATCGCCTCGGCAAGTTCTTTTGCTCTTCCACGAGTTTCTGCAGAGCTCTGCTTAGACATTCCCATGTAGATGGTATGGAAAATCTGATTGCAGAGCTCCTGCGGCGTCTCGGGTAACTTCCCTTCCCCGTATGCGGCAAGCCGTTTGACATCTTTGATCACTTGGCTGTTCCCAGCCTTGATAGCATTGATAACCATTCGGCACATACCAAACACGATTGTAGCGGTCGCACACGAGTCTATTCCACCTGAGAGAGGAACAAGATAGCCGGCTGTGCCGCTTCTCCGAAGATACTGGGGGAACCGAATCAGCGTTGTTTTCAGTAGATGACAAAGGCAACACATACATCCCACAAGTAGGCTCCGGAGCAAAGAGCAATTTCCTCTTCAGCGGAGTAATATCGGGGCTCGATTGGAAGACTGGGTCCACGCTCAAGATTCAGGTCATCCTCTGCCGAACTTAGCTCAAAGGAGGTCTGGATGCGGTGATACTTGGCAGTAGACGCGGCAGCTTGGAGGTTTCGTGATATCATGGATCGATGGGCTCGAACCTCCTCCAGATCAACGGTGGCAGTAACTACCTCAACATCTTGGAGACTGAACTGTGAACCTTGAGCGACAATTTTTCCGTTGACCAAAATCATAGCGGATCCATCGTAATAAAGGCGATCACCATCACAGCCCTGCTGATTGGCATAAAGATAGATGCCGCCATTCTTCTTGGTCGCTTCCATTATCAGCTGCAGCCGGGTCTCCAGTTTTCGGAGTGTAAAGTGAGATCCGCTGCTATTGGTAAAAACCTCAACGCCATCCAGACTCATAGGACCATGGGGGGCGTTCGGAGTGAACAGTTCCTCCTAATCCCACTTAGTACGCGTCTAAGCCTAGGAAATAGTATTATGAGTGAGGTCTTACGCAAGTTTCCGCGCCGATACAAGTGTCGGCAGTTGAGATAACCGCATCTCCAAACGTTACATGGGTCGCGCCCTGCAACTTCTGAATCATTCGAGGTAGCTGGAATTGCTCGTGGTGTCGAGGATGCATCCAGGGAGTGAAATACCTCATCTCCCGGTAATTCCCATCATTGGCCAACCACATCTTTGGCCGGATTAGAAGGATCTTGCCATTGAGGCAGATGACCCGGCAGTTGTACCGCACATTGCGATGCTGGACAGGCATGCCAATGTCAAGCAAAATATCGTAGCACGACTCATCCTTCAGGATCCTTTCCAACATCTCCCAGCAATGCAGGTACAAGTCCTGCTCCAGAAGATGGTCGAGACAGCCATAGCCGCAAATCTCCAGTTCTGGCCCTACCCGGAGTTTCGCGCCGGCCTCTTTGGCCTTGTGAATACTCTCGATGATGCGCTCAGTATTTCCCTCGAAGTCTAGCGCCCATTGATTCAGATTGCACGTCGCAACCGTCGTCAGGTGCCCCATTGTTGGTTCCAGCAGTTTGTTTCCGATGGGGGCTTCTAGGTTGACATGAGTGATCGGTGAGGATATTGACACCGCGCTACCACGCTAGAGTAGTACGAGTACTTACCGCAGTGGATGACATCAATCTTCTTCACCTACACTACAAGCATATCTGAGGTATGGAGGAAACATGACGCTTATCGGCCCGATCGGTTCTTGGCCATGGCGGCACGTGACCAGGACTTTGACTTGGCTCTCGTCAGGGCCAAAAAAAAAAGTTCAAAGCTCTCGATGTACGACGCAAGGAGCATGGAACAGCACACGGGAAACATGTACTTTATGGTTGGAAGCGGGCGGGAGAGGTTCGTCCGCAAGCGTCAGCGACCCAATTCCTACCTAGATAGGTACATAAGTAGTAGGTACCCGTGCTCCAAGGACGCATCCACACGGAATACTCGTTCACTCTCATTATCAGTGTAGGTCTACGGTTGCTGTTACAGTACTAGACCTACGAGTAACGAGGAGTATTTGCTGACTTAACCTACCTGAGGGTATTACTCGCGGAATGAAGCATGTCCCGACGTTGCAAAGGGAAAGCCGCCTTCAAAGGACAGTTTCTCGTCATATGAAGCGTCTTGTTCCATGATACATTCTATTTCTGACGCAATCTGCTCCGTAGGTACCTATAGGAAGTTTCACTGGGTTCTCATCGATAATTGTCTCTTCATTCAACAAAAACCAAATGCACAAAAGCTGGAAGGAAGGATTTTGTTCACTCTGGTATCCAGGATAGCTGCAGGACCTGCAGTCCAGTCAACCAACATTGTGGTGTCTGTTCTGCCAGTCAAGCGCCTGTGCATGGATCCTACCACCTATTTGGTTTATGGAGATACGTTCCCTCCATGCTGGGTGTATCTGTCTCCAACCAGTGAGTAGGATGTTATGAGAATGCGGCCACGGGATAACCTCCCTAGTTCTCGAGCAAGTCTTCTTTCTTCGGCCATACAACGGCTTTTTACCTCTTGTTATTTTCTTCCCCTCATAGCCTTTACCTACTGGAGGGCTAATAGAAGACTTATCTTTGCCCATAGGCACACCTCATATTGTCTGTTGCATTCATTGCATTCCAATCATCAAGACGCAGAGGAGACATTCTGTAGGAACAATGAAGCAGGCATGCAACATTTAGGCATAACCTAGATGCAGTCCAACGACACTTGACCCTAATAATAAGAAGAGTATTTATACAACGAGCAAAGCCACAAATAACGATGCCACTTCTGAGCAAAGAGCCGCAAAAATCCTGCTGCTCATCTCTTTGGATGCTCAACATCTTGAACGTTCATGGTCGAAGTTAACAGGCATAGCTTGGGAGAGCGAAGATGCAATGTAGCAACCGTTACTGGAAAAACGTATGCGGAGGCTGGCCGATTCCAATTCGCACCAGCCTACTGCTTGTCCTCCAAAGAAGCCTTTTGAAGTTCCTCGGCGGCATCAGCAGCGGCATCGTTCTCCGGTTTGGATTCGGATTCGGTACTGGCATTGCCATTGACAGTCCCATTGGCCTGCGCTCCCTTCTTGGATGCACCGGACGCCCGCTGCTGGTATTCTTCCTCCAGACGGGCAATCTCAGCCTTAGCCTTCCGAATATTCTGGTCGATCGTTAGCTCATCCCTGCAAAGCATACATAATAGCAGTATTTGACATACCTCCTCAGTCTTGGCAGCCTGGTCCTTCTTCCACTCAGTGATCTTGGCGGCGAGCTTCTCGATGACTCCAGGCACGTCGGCTTGGCTCATGGGCTGATCAACCTTGATCCTGGCAAAGTCTTCGATGACTCCGAAGCTGAGGTTGAACTTGCCGTCCGTCTGTGCTCCTTGCCCAGCAGCACCACTCTTCTTGCCCTTCTTGCCCTTCTTCCCACCGGTACCGACGAAGTAATCGTCCTCACGGTCCTCCTTCTTGACAATCTTCACACCCTTGATGTCGGAATCGTCGACCTTTCGTCCCACCTCCGCACGCAAGCTATTGTTGTCGGTCTTCTTATCATCGAGTCCGAGGGCAGAAAAATCGTACGATGGGTCAAAGTGGCGAATCAGACCCTGAGCGATGAGAATTTCATCCGTATACGCTGGTCGGGAGGCCTCCTCTAGCTTCTTCTCCGCGATCTTCTTCCGTCTCTCCCGCTCTTGCCTCTCCCGCTCAGCCTTCTGACGCTCCCGGCGAATTCGCCATAGTTCATCCTCATACTCCTTCCAAGCCCTCCGTTGATTGTAGTAGTTGTCCTTGATCTCGCGAATTGCATCGTACTTCTTCCGTTGCTCCTCCTGCAACCGAGAACGCTCATCACGCAGAGAGTTGAGGTTGTTTGCGGCGGCGTCCTGTTCTGCCTTGATCTGATCCAACTCCTTGTAAATCGCGTTCAGCTTGTCTTGAAGAGCACGTGCTTCTGGGTTGTCGAGAGACTTCCTCAACTGAGCAATCTGGGCCTTCAAGTCGTCGATCCCCTTCTGGCTGTCGTTCAAGGCGGCAAAGCTCTTTCGTTGCTTGCGCAGGTTTGAGATGTCTGACAGCGCCTTGCGCTCATCCACCAGACGCATTGTGCCAGAGTCAACCTGCTTCTCCAGGCGAGCAATCTCCCGATCAATCTCCTCGACATTTTTGAACCCGATCTTGCTGCGCGAGTTGTTGTGCTCGGCTATACGGGCCTTGAGAGTCGCTTCGAGGGCATTGATTCTTTCCTGGACACTAGCCCGAGATGATTTGAAACCCTGCTGCTTTTGGCGAATGGCAGCGATTTCAGCGCGGAGTTCTTTCTGTCGCTTCGCGGCGGGAGAGTCCTGACTGTTGGGCTTGGCGTTTTCAATCTTCGCTTTGATTTGGTTCTATTCACGACCACGAATGCAGGTTAGCCGTCGACATCCTGATTCACGGGAAATGGAGTGCGTTGCGAACCAGTTTCTCCTGAACCGCTGCATGCTCTTTCTCGGCTTGCGCCAAACTGGCCTTGAATGCCGCCTCATCGGGCTTCTGGGGCTTAGGCTTGTGCTCAGAGGCACGGGGCGCAACTGTAGCGGCGGCGGCAGCCATTGAGCTAGACGCGACAACCTGGCTTTCGGTCAGAGATGTGTCACTCAAAAGGGTAACTACTCTCTGCTGAAGGAGTACTCCGTACTTAGGATCGGACCGCCAATGCCACGGGTCTGAGATAAGTCCGAGCAACGAAGTCGCGGGGGCGCGATATGGGGAACGAGAAATCTAGCAAGGCGACTCAATGGCACAAAGGCCGTAGATAAATTGTATAGTTGTCTTGCGGAGATCTTGAGTGAGTAAATCTGTCCTCTTTTTTTTCTCGGCTTTTTCCAAACGTCTTCACCTTGTGGCTTTCGCTCACCGCCCGCCAAGACTGCGAATCAGGTTCGTTCTTTAGCGTGGAAATCTTTCGCACTTCTTTCATTCCTTGTAAGAAGCTCTGCGAAGTGAGATACTTAATTCAGCCATCTCGGGCATTCTCCGCTCCACTTTGCTTGCGAACTCGTCGCTGCCATCGCCGAATTCTCAAACAGGTTACAGACTGGAATTCTCTGACCACCAGCTGCTGCCAAACTCTCCATCTATATCTGCGCCGTCGTGCGCAGCTCATAACCTGCAACCATGGAAGACGAATACTCTTCTGGCTCGCAAGAGGCCGAGCGCGAGATGGCCCGGATGTGGCGGACTTGGAAGACGGTCCATGAGATGCTAGCAGACCGGGTATGGCATAGGAAAGAAAGGCCCGAAGTTGAAAGTGGCTAACAAATGGTCATGCCTTAGGGTTACGAAGTATCAGAAGACGAGCTGCAGATTTCGTACGATGATTTTAGATCGAAATACTCTGATCCTATGGGATATGTCGAGTAGGTCATCACGAATCCGTCCGATCTGGCGTAGCTTCGTCGAATCAATCTAACATGATGGCCGAACTGCAGCCGTAACAAGATGAAAATCGTTGCTCGTCCGACTGACGCGATGTTGGCCAAGTACACGCCACTACCCACCAAAAACAACCCAGAACCAAAACCGGAATGCGGGACTATTTACGTTGAGTTCTGCCCGGACGCATCAGGTGTTGGGACCAAGCAAGTGCGGAACTTCAACCACACTGTGGATGAACAAAACTACCACTCGGGCATCTTCATCACCCGGACTCCTATCTCACCGTCAGCCATTCGACTACTCAACAGTATCCCTGGCCATATCTGCGAACACTTCCAGGAGCAGGATCTCTTGGTCAACATTACCCGACACGAACTTGTTCCCAAGCACGTTCTGCTAAGCCCTGAAGAAAAGGCTCAACTGCTAGTACGATATCGGTTGAAGGAGTCTCAACTTCCACGAATCCAGGTGTCAGATCCTGTGGCACGGTATTTGGGCCTTCGGCGAGGCCAGGTCGTCAAGATCATCCGTAAAAGTGAAACCGCCGGTCGATATGCCAGCTACCGATGGGTTATCTAATTCATAGTCAGGAAAGAAGAGATATCAATGACAAATGTACAATGTGTTCTCAGTTATCTTTTCGGAGTAGGCAATCATGCGTCTACAAGCTAAGTAGCTTCTGCTGCGAGGCTTGAGGCATCCTCACACGTTGACTTCTCCATCTTCCCTCGAAACTGAAGTTCTATCCGAGCTTTTGCTCCAAAATCTCGAAATTTCAGAGAACTAAATGAATGTGGCCTTGGATCGGCCCGATGATCATCCGGTAACTTTAGTATCAATACTGTATCACATAAACCTCCCCACTGGGAAGCTCCACCGCGGACAGGATCCAAAAAATTCAGGTCATGTTCACTGAGCTTTCGCAACTGGGAACTTGACTGTGAGCAAGCGGAACAATGGGTAAGAGAGGTAAAAAGGTATGCGCTGCGCATTGTTTTTCGCTCAATCCTTTCCTCTCAAATACCCAAAGAAGTTCTCCATGCCGTTGCTAATCCAACGCCGACAGTTCGGTAAAAAGAAAGGCGGCGGCGGCGGCGGAGGCCAGAGACGAAGCTACGAGCCGATTCAGAAAACCAATGAAAAATTTGAGCGATACTACAATGAACTCGGAATTATTCCAGAAGAAGAGCGCGAGGCCTTTTGGGAGGCTCTGCGAAGAGATCTTCCCAACAGCTTTCGGTTCACGGGTTCGAGAGGGTACGTCATAGCTCGGAGAAGGATCGCGCCTGAACTGGCTACTGATGCGGAGAGTCCAGCCATGCGCTCGCATTACAGCAGCGTCTCAAGGAATACTATATTCCCAGAATAACATCGATCACCTATGAAGGCAATTATGTTGACCCCCCGCAGCCAGTGCCTTGGTATCCGGACCAGCTCGCATGGTGGATGACTACCCCTAAGAATGTGATTCGCCGCTTCCCGCCCTTCGCCTCATTTCAAAAGTTCCTTGTCGCAGAAGCGCATGTGGGCAACATCACACGGCAGGAGGTGGTCAGCATGATTCCACCTTTGCTTCTCGATGTCCGACCCGGGATGGTGGTGTTGGACATGTGCGCCGCTCCAGGCAGCAAGGCCGCTCAGCTCATGGAGATGATCCACGCTGGAGAGGAAGACAACATCAGGGTTGCTGCTCAGAGAATTCAGCAGGGAAACGAGGCTGGTCCACTGCCTGAGGGCCTGGAGGATGATGGGAGAACCACAGGCCTGCTCATTGCAAACGACAGCGACTACAAGCGTGCACACATGCTGATTCATCAAATGAAGCGGCTCAATTCACCGAATCTCATCGTCACCAACCATGATGCCACCATGTATCCGTCGATCAAGCTTCCTCCTCCGCCGGCACCGGATGGCAAGCCCCCCAAGAATGTCTATCTCAAATTCGACCGCATACTCGCAGATGTCCCTTGCTCTGGTGACGGCACTGCGAGAAAGAACATCAACGTCTGGCCTGACTGGGTCCCCGGCAACGCGATGGGATTGCACGTGACTCAGGTTCGCATTCTTGTGCGTGCTCTGCAAATGCTAAAAGTAGGGGGAAGAGTCGTGTACTCGACGTGCAGCATGAATCCCGTCGAAGATGAGGCCGTTGTTGCCAGTGCGATCAGTCGGTGTGGAGGTGCAGCTTCGGTTGAGATCGTTGACTGCAGCAACGAACTGCCAGCTCTGAAACGTGCGCCAGGGCTTCGAACTTGGAAAGTCATGGACCGAGAGGGACGTATGTGGGGTAGTTGGCAGGAAGTTGATGCCCATCGGGCGGAGCACGGTATCGACGGCCTTGGTCGGTTAAGCCCAACTATGTTCCCCCCAGAAGTGTCGCTGCCGCTGGAGAGGTGCATCCGTGTATATCCACACTTGCAAGACACGGGTGGTTTCTTCATTGCTGTGTTGGAGAAAAAGTCCGAAATCAGAGCTAAGCCCGAAGACACGAGCAAGACCATCCCTAAGGCTTCCGTCGCCGCTGTTGCGGAAGAATTAGACCGCAAGAATCGCAATGGCGCTGCAGAACCACTGGAAAAGATCAATGCCCTTGATGAGATGGTTGAGCCGAAGAATGACGGAGATGGAAAGAACGCAACTGTGGCAGAGGCAAGCCATCAGCCCTCGTACACCACGAGTTTGGGCGGACCGGCATCTCCAGAGAAGCGGTCCGGTGACAGTCTTGAGGATCAAATGCCTAGCAAGAGAACGAAGGTCCAAGGTGACACGGAAGCCATCGTTGGCGATCGGCCTGTACATCTTCCATCAGCTACAGCGACTCAAGGCGGGGACAAATCAACAGAAGCGTCTAAAGCAGAGCAGACCCCTGAGCCATCCCGCCAAGAACCAGCTTCACAAAAGAAGAAGGGTCAACAGTTCGAAGAGCCTTTCAAGTATCTCGATCCCAACTTGGATGAAATTAATGAGATTTACCGCTTCTACAACATCTCGAACCGTTTTCCGCGGGACCGCTACATGGTCCGAAACGCGCAAGGCTCTCCGACCCGGACCATCTACTACACTAGCACCTTGGCACGAGACATCCTGACCGAAAATGAGGGACGGGGCATCAAGTTCGTGCACTGCGGTGTGAAGATGTTTGTGAAGCAAGAAGTTCCTCGGCCGGACGTCTGCCGGTGGCGGATCCAAACCGATGGGCTGCAGATCATCGAGCCCTGGCTAGGGCCGGAGCGGTCGACCACACTACGCCAGAAAGAACCCCTTCGGCGTTTACTGATTGAGATGTTTCCCAGAGTGGATGGCAACGCATGGAGGGATTTGGGAGAAATTGGCGAATGGGCACGGGATATTTCACTGGGGTGCGCGGTGCTGCGTATCGAACTCAACGACTCTCCGAACGGTATCAGGTAAGTGGCCAAGTTGGCAAAAGGCCATTGAATTACGCTGATCGCCGATGCGACAGTGAGCGCATGGTCCTTCCTACATGGCGATCGCTACGCTCTTTGAATCTGATGTTGCCAAAGGAAGACCGGCGCGCGCTGCTCCTGCGCCTCTTCAACGACGAGACGCCTCTCGTCAACACTACGCAAAAGAAACAACAGGCTGCAGATGATGATTCGGATGTCAGTTCGCCTGTGGAGACGAGACCGGAAGCTTCTGATGAGGAGACTTCCCCCGCCGAAAAGGACCAGGACATCAAAAACGAGGAGGAGATTATGAAAGAAGAGAATCTCGAACTAGGGCAAAAGGAGGCGGGTGTAAGGACGTCACGGGAAACATTCCAGCATGACCGTGATGAAGAGGACAAATTCAATGCGACTGTATAGTTAGCTGGGGTCCTGCTTGGAACCGGTGGCTGCCGAAGCTGTACAAAATGATTTTTATGATGTGTGATTTTGTCCTGTAATGAGTTATAGACTAGGTACATCTGGAATCTTCATGTATGTAACCGAGAAATTAGGCCCATTTGACCTTCACGTTCGGTCATGTTTGCACCGCTGAGTGGACGGATAAAATCTGATACAATGCCGTCCGGGTAGGGTTCCGAACCTTAACCCTAAAGAAGTCGCCTTTCCATCTTTCCCCGGCCGGAATACACTCTATAATTGGAGGGTGTAACACACTGAACCTTAAAAAGATGGTTCTCAATACTGTCATGCCTGCGGAGAATGCCATCGTGCAGACTTTCCGTGGACTAAGATGTTGGTCACTGAGGGGCAGCAAGGGCCTACTCGGAGTCAGCCGAGGTAAGATGGACGGCGATTTCCAAGCTCGCCAAATTCCGAGAATGTCATGGAATTCAGCAGATACATCGAATCGTGCCTACCTGGTAGCTACCTTAACCTAGGTAGCACTAAGTTGTATAAACAACAGTAGTATGAACTCACAATGGCAATTAAGTGGGACTTGTATGTAGACCATTGACGCATGCCTTGGTTCAGGTTGAGAAACGTCATCGAGCGTCCACTGCAGTGAGAAACAACGGGCGGTCTAGCATCTTCACCCCCTCATTGACAGCTCGGTCATTCGCAGCTCGCGATAAAAGTATCCGACGGTGTTGGATTGCTGAGAATAGTATGTATCTAGTCTGGACATAATCTTGGCAGTTGTCCACATCCTTTCTGTTCGTAATCAGATGATTGGGTGGTGGAAAAAAGGCGTTGGAACAAGATCGGACAAGCTTCTCAGATCCATTTCGGACCGAGTCGGTTAAATTCTTCAAGCTCCTCCACATATGTAGTACTTTCTTCTAACATGAACAATCAAACATTGATCGACTGCCAATGGCTGGAACTGCTCGGTGGTCTATTCACCCGAGAATGTTCGGTATCGCACTCCCCGAGTGGCGTTGTATAGATACTAGTTGTATTTGTCGTTTTGCCGCGACGGATGAGCTGACTAGCACCGCTGATCTTCACCCCGCATGGCAGTTAGACAGAACAATTCCCCATGGGGATATGGATACTAGGGCATTTCTCCTGTTGAGTGGCAACATATAAAAAGGTAGTCTGTACCCCTAGCTGTCAAGGACATGTCCAGATACTGTTTCTTTCTCATGCGGAAATAGTAGAATTCGTCGCCTGGGAAAGTATGTATGAACTGAATCAAATTTGAGCTGTCAAGATGAAATTCCTCTCTGCGCTGAGTGTGCTGGGCTTGCTTGTAGGTCAAGCTGCAGGCAGCCCGATCACACACAGAATCGGTGGATTCAGCATCACGGAGCATCCGGACCCTGAGAAGCGAGCCGCCATTCAAGACATTGTATGGCAAGGTATTCCATAAGCATGAGTCGGGAGGTCTGACAGAACAATATAGGTGACATGGGACAATCAATCCCTCTATATCCATGGAGAACGCATCATGATCTTCTCGGGTGAAGTTCACCCATTCCGGTAGGCATCCCTTTGACCAATTTGCCTTGGAGAATACATATCGCTAAAATGCATATCAGTCTTCCAGTCCCATCGCTCTACCTGGATATATTCCAAAAGATCAAGGCCCTCGGTTTCAATACCGTGTCGTTCTATGTTGACTGGGCGCTGCTCGAGGGCAAGCCGGGATCGTTCAGTGCGGAAGGGATCTTTGACTTGCAGCCCTTCTTCGACGCTGCCAAGGAGGCTGGGATCTATCTCATCGCTCGGCCGGGTCCCTACATCAATGCCGAGGCTTCCGGGGGAGGGTTCCCAGGATGGTTGTCGAGAGTTCGGGGCCAGCTGCGCACCAGTGCTCGAGATTTTATGGAGCCAGCGAATCGGTATGCATGCCACGTTCCTGTTCTCGATCACTGCTCACATACTACTCAGATATACGACCGAGATATCGAAGATCATTGCAAGAGCCCAGATTACCAAGGGTGGCCCCGTGATTCTCTTCCAGCCGGAGAATGAGTATACATACTTTGAAAACACCGAGTTCGACCCGGAATACATGCAGGAAATCATGGATGTGGCGAGAGATGCTGGAATCGATGTTCCGTTCATCAGCAATGACGCATCGCCAAGGGGTCATAACGCACCAGGGACAGGCGTTGGAGCGGTTGACATTTATGGACACGATAATTACCCGTGAGTCGATCCTCTTCTCTCTAGGAAGAGTCGGGCGGCACTAACCAGAAACGCAGAGTCGGATTTGACTGCGTATGATCCGTGATTTCCACGATGCTGATGGTAGACGGAATACTGACAACATCTAGGGCAATCCAACAGCATGGAGACCGGACGGACTTCAGACGAATTGGCGTGAAAAGCACTTGGAACAGAGCCCCAACACTCCGTTCGCTCTTGTCGAGGTACGGCTGAGTTCTGATTCTGTTGTGCGCGGATTGACACCAGTTTAGTACCAAGGCGGCTCCTTTGATCCGTGGGGAGGAGCTGGTTTCGACAAATGTGCCGCCATGACCAACTGGCAATTCCAGAGGATTGCATACAAGCAAGCCATGGCCGCTGGCGTGGCTATTCTGAACATCTACATGGCAAGTCTTACATCTCAATCTGACTACATGTGGCGGACGCGCTGACTCGAGCAGACTTATGGCGGCACGAACTGGGGCAATCTGGGTCACCCCAATGGCTACACGTCCTATGACTACGGCGCAGCCATCACCGAGTCGCGCAGCGTCTCCCGTGAGAAGTACAGCGAGGTCAAGCTGATTGCCAACTTCCTCAAAGCCTCGCCGTCTTACCTGGAGACTGTTCCCGAAAATGCAACCACTGGAGTCTACACCGACGCAAGCGACCTCACGGTGACACCCCTCATTGCAAGGGGCAAAGGTGCCTCGTACTATATTGTGAGGCACACGGACTACACCAGTACGGCGGTAACCCAGTACAAGTTGAAGCTTCCTACGAGCGCTGGGGAGTTGCAGATTCCTCAGACTGGTGGATCCTTGACGCTCAACGGACGCGACTCCAAGGTTCATGTCGTGGACTACGATGTGGCCGGGAAGAAGATCCTCTACTCGACTGCAGAGATCTTTACTTGGAAGAAGTTTGCCGACTATTCCGTGCTGGTCGTCTACGGAGGCCTCGGTGAGCACCATGAAATTGCCGTCTCGACCAAGGCCAAGGCTTCGGTGCTCAGCAATGAGGACAATGGCATTACCACCAAGGACGTCAAAGGCTCTCTGGTCATTTCCTGGGATGTGGTTCCTTCGAGGGGCATTGTCAAAGTGGATGACCTCTTGATCTTGCTGCTTGGTATGATTCCAGTGACAATAGTGCTGACGTTGTTGTACTAACGCTTCTCTCAAGATCGTAACTCGGCGTACGATTACTGGGTTCCGGAGCTTACGAGACCAGGAGAGCCTGCCTACACTACACGGAAGAGGACTGACGCATCGATCATTGTAAGATCCAAGTATCTCGTGCGGACGGCCTACACCAAGAACAAGGAGCTTCACATCAAGGCAGACTTCAACGAGACGACCACGGTAGAGGTCATTGGAGCGCCCAAATCGGCACGGAAACTGGTCATCAATGGTGTCAACTACAAGTACGACGTTGACTCGAATGGCTTCTGGACCACCACCGTCAAGTACAAGGACCCTGAACTCAAGCTGCCCAAGCTGAGCAAGCTTGCGTGGAAGGCGATCGACAGCTTGCCCGAACTCTCGTCCAAGTATGACGATTCTGCCTGGACGGTCGCCGACCACAAGGAGAGCAACAACACTCTGTACCCGCTGAAAACGCCTGTCTCTCTCTACTCCTCGGACTATGGATACCATACGGGATATCTCATCTACCGGGGCCATTTTGAGGCCACCGGCGAAGAGACCGCGCTGCGCGTGCGCACTATGGGCGGCTTTGCTTTTGGCGAATCCGTCTGGCTCAACGACACGTTCCTCGGATCGTGGGCAGGAAATTCTGTTTCGGCGGACCACAACGGCACCTACGAATTGCCCAAGCTAGACAAGGGCAAGCACTACGTCCTTACACTCCTCATCGACAACATGGGGCTTGAGGAGAATTTCAACGTCGGTGCAGACATGCTGAAGAGCCCCCGTGGCATTCTCGAGTTCGAGCTTGTCGGTCGTCGTCCTGAGGATATCTCGTGGAAGTTCACCGGTAACCTAGGAGGCGAGGACTATCAAGACAAAGTCCGCGGTCCGCTGAACGAAGGAGGGCTGTTCGCTGAGCGGCAAGGATGGCACCAGCCGGCTCCGCCGAGTCGGAGCTGGAAGTCGTCCAGCCCGTTCGATGGGATCAAGGAGCCCGGTGTCACGTTCTACACTACGTCGTTCGATTTGAACATCCCGTCCGGATATGATGTACCCTTGTACTTTGTCTTCCAGAACAACACTGTTCCGGAGACATCGCAGCCACAGCAGTATCGAGTTCAGCTCTATGTCAACGGGTATCAGTTCGGCAAGTATACGAACCATATCGGGCCGCAATCGGAGTATCCGGTTCCCCCGGGGATCTTGAACTACAAGGGCAAGAACTGGATCGCCTTGTCGCTCTGGGCGCACGAGAAGACTGGAGCAAAGTTGGAGGGCTTCGAGTTGATTGCTCGCACACCGGTCGTCACGTCGTATTCAGAGGTCCAGGCTCCGAAGCAGCCGAAGTACAAGAAGCGGCCGGGTGCATATTGAGAGTTGTGTCACTGTTGACTGAGAACGGTGTATAGTGGGCTAGCAGCACTTGATACTACCTACTATGCAATTCAATTGATAGGAACTTTGTCTTCAAAATGTAAACTGTCCAGTGTACGAAAGAGAACTGTTCTCGCTTGAAAGCGGTTGAAAGAGTTCGGAATGCCAAGCAGCATGTCAGAGACTGCATGGAAACAGAGACTCTTATAATGGCCAGCAGCCTGAGACCGCATCAGAAAGAGTTGAAGGTTGAAAGAAAGCTGAAAATGAGACATGGGAAGAAGAAATGGGCGCGAAGGTAAATACGAAAAGTACTGCAATTGTCCGAAAGCCTCTTAAGAGCATGAAATCAACGAGTGGGTAGTCAAAGATCAGCAGTACATACTAGTTACAATTCGTCCGTGTTCAATTGCGTGCAAGGCAAAGACCAATGAGCCGATCCTGAAGAGCGCAAGGAAAATGGTGCGAAAAGCAAAGTTTTCGTACGGAGTAGTAGGTTCCAGAAGAGCGCTGCAGAGCGTCTTGTTGCTGGTCATTTCAGATTGTACCAGGAGAGTACTACTTACAGCTAGATGCTCGGAACCAAGGAAAAAAAAATAAAAAAAAAAAAAAAAAAAAAAGAAAAAAAAGAGAGAATTGAAGCTTTGCGTAGGAAGAACGGATTGGGAAGTAAAATAAGACGTAGACGTGATGAAGCAAGGTGAGAGGACGGAGGTCGGGTATATCATCGAGCCCCCTTAATGGATTCCCATCCCACGCACCGACTCACCAGTAGGCTGTAGCGCGGTAGGTTCGGAGTAGTACTCTGTACCTAAACAGCCAAGGCTACAAGACACGGATGATATATTGTATTGCATCACGTGGGCACAACTGCAGGCGCAACGCGGCTCTGTGTCGGTAAAGAGTGGCTATCTCGTCGTCTGAGAAGCCCACCAACCTTCGACCCCAGCAAGAGCAGGGCATTTCGCAGGTAGGCCTACTACGGAGGACTAACCAACTAGTACTACTATCAAGTCAAGTCTTATATGTCAATACGGAGTATAGTTAATTTCAGGAAACAAGTTACCTACTACTTGACTGCACTGCACGGTTGACAGATTAAACAGCACAATGGCTTTATCACAAGAGACGCTGAAGATCCTCTCCCTTGGTACGGTGCACGATTCCTCAAAGTCATTTCGTTTCGCTGACCCTACTCGAGATGGTGGTGGCATTCGGTGTCTCTCCAGTCTCCTCATTCTTGAAGATATCATGGAAAAGATCCGCGACAAAAACGGTCTGAGCCATGTATGCGACCACATTGACTTGATTGGGGGCACAGGCATCGGAGGGTAATGTCGGCTCTTTCTCTACGTCAAAATAATACCATGCGGACTGACTGACGTCGCACAGAATCATTGCAATTATGCTAGGTAGACTGCGGATGACAATTGACGAGTGTATAAAAGAGTATCGGGACTTCGCAAAGAAGGCTTTCACGCCGAAATCAGTGCATATACTACCGACCTTAAATGTCCCGTCTGGGTCCATTTTCTCTGCCAGACGCCTTGAGGATGCAATAAAATCGACAATCAGGAAATTCTGTGTGGAAGAGGAATGCAAAAGCCGCAGGAATCATGGCCAGTCACTATTCTAACTTGTCCCCATGAGAACATGAATTTTCGTGACAACACATGCACAAAGACGTACGCAAAGACCCGAAAAGTTCAATTCAAAGACCATCATGGACTCATACATCCTAGGGTGGTTTTAGCAATAACAAAGGACAACGTCGACGCGGCTCCTACCCTGTTCAAGACATACGGTTCATCGACTGCATTTGAGTCCTGTACCGTTTGGGAAGTTGCACGGGCAACATCTGCGGCAGTGGGGTTTTTCGAGTCCATAAAACTGGGACGGGATGAAATCGAGTTTGTCGATGCTTCATTCGGATACAACAACCCATGCGAGTTCCTGATCCAGGAGGGTCAAAAGCAGTTTCCTGAACGCCGCCAGCTACGAATCCTGAGCATTGTCACTGGCCTTGAGATGTTATCACCATCGAGGATTCCCCAAAATCGATTATCAAAGCGTGAAGAGATATGGCTACATCTTCTAGAAGAATAGCTCGCAGTTTGGATCATCGATTTGCGGAAAATGGTCAATACTTTCGCTTTGATGTCGATCAAGGGTTGAGAGATGTAACAATGTCGAACTGGGGAGAAGCTAGCAGTATCTCGGCACACACCCGTAACTATCTGGCCGAGAATGAAAGGTCGATCAGGAAGTTTGTCGACACCCTTTTCAAAAGCATATCCGCTGGTGGCTATGAACGCAGGTCAGCCACAGAACGCATACACTTCTCTGTCCCTTTTGACAGAAATATATCCTTCGTCGGTCGGGAGTCAATCTTGGAAGAGCTTCTTGCGAGTGTTCCCCCCAGTGTGGACGTGGATCGCTGTCAAAGAACTGCCATTGTCGGCTTGGGGGGCGTTGGGAAGACGCAGATTGCACTTGAGCTTGCTTTCCGAGTCCGCGAGAAGCATTCGGACTGCTCGGTCTTTTGGGTTCCTGCAATAGATGCTGTCAGCTTCAGAAACGCCTACAGAAACGTTGGCCAGTTGTTGAACATTGACGGGATCAATGACGACGAAGCAGAAATTGAAACGCTTGTTAAGGGGGCACTGAGTAACGAAACCACCGGCAGTTGGCTCTTGATTGTGGACAACCTCGACAGCCTAGACAATTTCCCCGGCAGCACAAATCTTGTCCACCATCTCCCGTCCAGCCGCCAAGGTTCCGTGCTATTTACATCACGTAACCGTGAGCTTGCAATTCAGCTCGACGTTCCGGCGCCCAGTGTTTTCACGATCGAGGGTATGAATGAGGAAGAGGGTTTCAAGTTCTTGGAGGCGCATTTGACAAGGTCTCAAATGAGCAATCGGGACGTTTCGTTAAAGCTTCTGGACGCTCTTGGCTACCTTCCTCTTGCCATCAGACAAGCTTCCGCATATATGGTCAAGAAACAGATCTCGACAGCGAGGTATCTCGATCTTTTCCGGTCAAGTGACAAATATATGGCCGAGTTGCTGAGCAGGGACTTTGAAGACCGCTATCGATACAGAGAGGCACAAAATTCGATTGCAACAACCTGGCTTATCTCATTTCGCCAGATTGCCGACCATGATCCTCTGGCTGCTGATTACCTGAAATTCATGTGTTTCTTGAGCGAGAAAGCTATTCCACGTTCTCTCCTCCCTCGAGACGCTTGGACAGTGAAGCAGAAGATGCCATTGGAACGTTAAAGGCTTACGCTTTTATTATTGAGAGGGAGGACTCGGGCATGTATGATATGCACCGACTGGTTCGACTGGCAATGTTAAATTGGCTGAGCAAGCAAGGAGAGCTTGAAGAGTGGACGGCAAAGGTGATATATCGCCTCAACGACACTTTTCCATTTCCGAGCCATGACAATAGAGCTGTGTGGACGGGCTATCTCCCACATGCTTGGCACTTTCTTGAGTATCAAACGACGGAAGAGAGTGTGAAGTTCGACCTTCTTTCCAAAGTTGGCTGCAGCTTCCAAACCTTGTGTCAATATCGTGAAGCAGAGACAATGCATAAAAGAGCGCTAGAGGGACAGGAGAAGGTGATGGGGCCCGATCATCCAAGCACCCTCTGCAGCGTTATGAGCCTGGGCGCTTCCCTTCAAAGTCAGGGGCAATATGAGAGGGCGGAAGCACTGCATCGACGGGCCCTAGATGGACTAGAGAAGGTGCTGGGGCCCGATCATCCAAGCACCCTTCAGAGCATTTTCTACCTTGGCAACGCCCTCCAAAGTCAAGGTCAGTACGAAAAAGCGGAAGCAATGTTTCGACGGGCACTGGAAGGACGCGAGAAGGTGTTGGGATCTGATCATCCAGAAACCCTTTGCAGCGCTTCGATGCTGGGCTTAGCCCTCCAACATCAGGGGAAACTTGAAAGGGCTGAAGCATTGCATTGACGGGCAATGGAGGGGCATGAGAAGGTGTTGGGGCCCGATCATCCAGACACCCTTCAAAGCGTAATCTACGTTGGCAACGCCCTCCAAAAACAGAGTCAGTACGAAAAAGCGGAAGCAATGTTTCGACGAGCACTGGAAGGACAAGAAAAGATGCTAGGGCCCGACCATCCACTCTCTTGAGTGCCAAGAACCTGGGCAGGGTCGTTCGAGCCCGACAATTTGAGCACCCTCTTCGGCGTTTACTACCATGGCACCGTCCTGGGAAACCAAGGATAATACAAAATTGAGGAAGCAATGCTTCGACTGGCATGGGAGAGATATGGGAAGGTATCAAGGTGTGACCATCCTCACGTCCTTGCAAGCATATTCCCAAATTTCCACCCTTTTGCAACAAGGGGAGTGCGAGAGGGCAAAAGCATTGCGTCGACAGGCACTGGAAGGATGAGAAAATGTGATTTGGCCTAACTGATCAGCCATTCTCATCACTACTCGTAGGAAACCCCCATTATAGCCAAGGATACCATGTAGTGTCAGCAACAATGTATCGAGGAGTACTGGAGGGAAAGAGTAGATGCTGGACCAGCTCATCCTCAAGCCTCACCAACAACGGAGAAGTTCGAACTCCCAGGAGGTAACCTAGTAGAATAAGACGAAAAAGCCGAAGCAATCTGCCAAAGATCTCGGAAGCCATCGTCAAGAATGCTGCGAAGGACAATTTGGTGGATTTGTACGAGTGCTGGTGCCGTTGTTCAGCTTCAATTTTCAGTCGATAGTAGCAAGCCAATTGACAGGGTTAGACGAGAGCAGAGTCCTAAGGCCTAATAACAGTTCTATGCTCTATTACAAAGGCAGTTTTGAAACAGACGATGTTTGATTACTTTGGTATGTAGGTCAGGTAGGTCCTTAGTAGAGGTCTGTTCGGTCCGTCCCGTTCAGCGAAGGGATAACAAGGCGATTGTTATGCCTTCCTATCTGCCACGGCAAGTCTCGACTTCTGTATGAACTACTAGTACAATAGGCCACTCAAAGTACTTTATGCATCGGGACAGCGAGGTGGAAATTGAAACTCAGAAAATGCTATTGTTGTGAGGCTGGGGCGCTGGGCCTCTGGGAATGGCGCGCTTTCATAATTGGTCTGTCTCTTTAGTTATGTTCCTCATATGTATGGATCCTAAGCCAGTTGGTACTCACCATTGGTACAGCCACAATTTGCTTTGCACGGGCTGTTTGGACGCGCCGAGTCAAACAAAGCATCTTTAGAGACATGTGTACGAATCCTGTTCATTTGTCCGAACCTTTCGAACCGGCACAACGTCATTTGCCCTTCCTGGCATAATGAGAACCGGATCTTTATTTTTGACGTCGCAACATTGACCATCCTCATGATCACGCAGTGCCTGTGCCATTATGCAACTCGACTGTCCCTGACGAACTGCAGCATCCTAGCCCGATGGCGCCAATCGCATCGCTGACCGAGCCAATCTCGCGCTTTGCCCGCGACCTCGCGCATGCGCTCATCGGCCTCGCCTCCGCAAGCATAACAAGTGACCCGCGCGCTGTCTCCTGCTCCTCCTCTTCGTCTCCTTCCTCTACGTCGTGCTTGACGGCAAACAATGTCCGGCATCGCCGCCAGACCCGCTTCTCCGACCAAATCCTCTCCATCTCCGCGACCTACGGCGGTCTCGACTCCAGTCCTGCGCCGGGCACCGTGGTCGGCATCGTTTTCGGCGTCGTTGGTGGAGTCGTTATCGCGTTTTGGATCACCTACTTCATCATCGGGCTACGGCGACCCAGGGAGGAGGTCGTCGTGGTCGAGGATTCGGTGAGCGATGTGGGCCCCCCGCCACGCCGTCGGGCATCGGCTGCGTCGCGACCGCGCAGTCGACGCATGGAGATCGTCGAAGTCGAAGAGTCGCGACGGCGGCCGTCCTCGTCCCGACGCCGACACCCGGAAGATGACGAGATCGTTGTCGAGGAATCAGCGGTTAGCGGCACACAGTATTCTGATGACGTTGTGGAGGTCATCGAGGAACCGGAGTCTAGTGTCGCGACGAGTCCACCACGACGGCATTCGAGCCGAAGAGCGTCGGGCGGTTATCGACGCAACGACCCATATCGGTATGGGCGGAGGTGATGATTGTGATGATTGTATTTGTACGTTTGTGAGTTGGATGAGATATACCCATTCTCGTATCCAGTGTCCTGTCGTCCCTGCCATGTTAGACGCTGTGATTGATCATAACTTATGTACCTATGTATATATAGCAAGGAGTAGCATTGTCCTATGGAGACACAACAAACAAGCCAAACGTAGTCATGTTTTGGAATTGCAAGCCTGAAACCCAATAACCCGCAAAAGCCAACGCCGATCTCTCCAACGCTATTACCCACCCTGAATCCCAAACAACAAATCCATTGACCGCGAAGACCGGTAGTCAGGATGCTTAGAACAAAATGTCCAGGCAGCAGCAGCAGGCCAATGCTGCACAGATACCAGCGCAAATCCCTTCCCCTGTACTGCCTTTGTCCTGGCGCTGTGGGTAGTAACCCTGCTGATAGTACTGGTATGGAGGACCTTGCTGATATTGTGGTTGTTGCGGAGAATAGTATGGATCGTGTGGCTGTTGTGGCGGTCCATACGGCTGTTGATAATTTGGTCCGTAAGGTCCCGGTGTTCCTGGTGGCAGGTACGCACCCGGAGGCGGATTGAACGGACCATCCTGAGGGTTAGGGGTGGGATGAGCACCACCATATGGCGGTGGTGGTGAGGTCTGCCATTGTCAGTAATGACCTCTTCGCAATACTTCGGCGATGGCACAAACGTACGGGTTTCTGGTCAGAGCCCATGGTTGAAGTGCTCGATTATTATGAGTGTAGAAGTGAATCTGAAAGATGCCTGAGGTTAGAATGGGTGATTGGCAGTCCTCAATCCAAGACGTACCTGAAGTCCCGGCTATCGTATGGAGTATATCAGAACTGTCGATCTCACAACGACGGGAATAGTTGCGAATTAATGATCTCTGGGAACAAGCATGCGAAGCGCAAATGCCACAAGCAAAGCCGTTGGACTCGACGATTGCACGGTGATGATGAACAGAATATTTTCAGAGGATTCCTGAGATGAAGGGAGGATGTCTGCGGAAAGGGCGACGTACGAATCAATTACTGCGCCACAATGCATGGCGAAGCTTGGGGTAATCTGATATTCAGATCAGCCAATCACAACCGTCTAAATCCTAGGATAATAATGATACAGGTGGCTTCGCCAGCCAATCACAGTTGCTTACTGTTTTTAAGGCTAACCAGATCGTGTCACATGACTTTGTATCTGTGGAGAGCACGTGATGGTCCATGCCCTAAACGTCTTGCTCCCCTGGACAGAGCTTCTACAGAAAACTGGGGTTGTAGTCAAGAAGCAAGAAGAAATCAGCATCTCTAGATCTCATGTGGCTCAATTTGACCAGTAACAAGCTCATATTGCTACCACAATCTTGTCTGAATAGGTCCACAATCAGACATGAGATGAATATGATCATCCGTCTCCAGATTGCCTGCAGTGACTACTTTGAACTCTTCAGTAAGAATAGTACTCCGTACATTGTGAGTATCCATTGAGACATGCTAACAAGAGATGTACTCCGTATCTACCTACCTGGCTGCCTGTATGACTCCACTGTCGTCTCGAAATTTTAACGTGGATGCTGTCCGCAAACTGATAAGCTTATCAGATTATCGGCTTTATCAGCCCCACATTGCTTTGTCAGCCTATGAAAACCGCGCCCTTTTGACCGCCTTGGAGCACCCTGCCTTCCCCGATTGGGCTTAGCGCGACAGTCCCTTTTTATCTGCTGTCAATTTTTCAATGAAATTATCGGCAGCAATCCTACAACCTCACTGCAATTCATCCCGTGTTTTTGCTTTCTTCTTCCAGGGGTCATTAGAGGGTCGTTGTACTTTTTTGCAGTGACAACGATCTGACCTCGTTTCCATTCACACATCATGTTGGCCGCTGTCCGTCGCGGGCCGTCGCTCGGGAGAGCGCTGCGAGCTGGCGCACCCAGAGTACCGCATTCTGTTAGAGCGACGGCACCTTTGGTGACAACAAACCTGCAGCGGCCTTCGTCCGCTCGACTTGTAACGATTGTCAGATCTTTCCATTGGACGCCGTCCGTCAGACAATCGCCTGCAGCCGCGCCAGCGCCGGAAAGCCAGGCACGCATCACCGAATTCAATGATCTAGCTACCAAGGGGCTGGTCAATCCGAACCTCGTCTACGCCGTCACTAAGGGCATGAAGCTGTCGACAATGACTGATGTGCAGTCTTTGACAATCCCTGAGGCGCTCAATGGCGGCGATGTGTAAGCTATCTCAATGGACTTGTAGTTCGTTTTTTCATATCCGCTAATGCTTCCCCTAGCCTGGCTCAGGCCAAAACTGGCACTGGAAAGACACTGGCATTCCTGCTGCCCGTCATGCAAAAGGTGATTGAAAACGATCCGAGCCTCGCTCGCAAAAGCTTCCGGCAACGGTCGCATGCGCGTGACATTCGTGCCATCATCATTTCACCCACCCGTGAACTAGCGGAGCAAATTGCTGTCGAGGCGAAGAAGGTTGCTTCCCAGACAGGGATCGTGGTTCAGACTGCCGTTGGTGGAACACACAAAGCCGAAGGACTGCGACGCATCCGGCAGTACGGATGCCATGTGCTGGTTGGAACTCCTGGAAGGTTGAAGGATATCTTGTCGGACCAATTCAGCGGTGTCAGCGCTCCAAAACTGGGAGTGTTTGTGCTTGACGAGGCGGATCGCCTGCTCGATGACGGTTTCGCGCCGGAAATCGAGAGCATTCAAGACTACCTGCCGGACCCTGCCAAGCAGGACCGCCAGACCCTCATGTTCTCGGCCACGGTGCCGAAAGAAGTCATGGGAATGGTGCACCGAACGATGAAGCCCGACTACAAGTTCATCAAAACCGTGAGGGGGGATGAAGTTCCCACACACATGCGTGTCCGTCAGCGGGCCGTGTTCATTCGTGGCCTGGAGAACGCGCTTCCAGCGGTGCTCGAACTCAGCAAGAACAGCATGGAGAAATCGTCGCAGGATGGTAACGCTCGTCCGTTCAAGGCGATCGTTTACTTCAATTCGACTGCCGAAGTCCAACTTGCTTATGAAGCTTTCCTGGAACTGCTCAAAGACCCCATGGATCGCACCAGCGGTAATCCTTTCGGCCGTCGGGCTATCTTCCAGATGCACTCGCGTCTGACACAAAACCAGCGAACTCGGGAGTCCGATAGCTTCCGTCGCTGCCGGACTGGCATCCTGTTGTCGTCCGATGTCACCGCGCGGGGCATGGACTTCCCAGACGTCACGCATGTGATTCAGATTGGCTCGCCGCGGACCCGTGAGGCATACATCCATCGACTCGGACGGACGGCTCGGGCCAACAAAGAGGGCGAAGGCTGGCTGTTCCTTCATGATCTCGAATACAACGATGTGCGGTCCAAGCTCCGGGATCTCCCCATCGAAGAGGACCGCAGCCTTCAGACCGCTGACGTGGACCTTTCCCAACCGGTGGACGGTCTTCCCGATGCCGCTGCGCAGACCATCCGGCAGATCAGGGCGGCCATGAAGCTGGTTCCGTACGAGAGCAAGTACAGCTGCTACCGGGCACAGCTGGGCTCTCTGACCGGTGTGTTTGACAGCAAGCGGGATCTCGTGCGCGCGCTGAACAACGTCGCCGTGAACAGCTGGGGCCTGTCTGAGCCGCCGGCCATCAGCCGCGCACTCGCGCAGAAGCTCTCTCTGCTCCGCATCCCTGGCCTAAACGTCCAGGAGGGCATCAGCGACGCCACGGGGCGCCCGCTGGCCACTGAGCGCTTCTCGCGACGTCGATCGGACCCGTTTGGCGGTCGACTGGGGGACTTTGACGGCGGTGAGAATGACTTTTTCGCCCGGCGTGGTGGCAGCCAGCGCCCGGCGCGTTTCGCGGCGGCCAATTAAAATCAACACATCATCACCACCACAGCTTCTATAGACTGGAAAATCGCTCATCCCAGCGCTGTCTATCTCAACCCGAGGACGAATGAATTACCTACTCCATACCTCGATGTCATGTTGAATGGCGTTCAGGTGTACAAGGTGTGCACGTCATATATTATCACTCTGATTGATGATGATGGGCGGTCTGTGTCGGCTTCAATTTTCCCTTCGTCGGTGTCGTTAATAGTCCGCACTGGTTTGTTTGTACACTGATGGTATCTTGTTTGACGATTGGGGTATCCATCTGAGAGGGTTTCATTTGTGTATGGTGCTTGTGTTTTTACTAGACTGACCATCTCCCCTGTATACTATGATAATGGCGAGGAGCTGTCCTGCATCGCGCAATGAATAGACCATTCATTATCTCGGTTTCCTACGATTGAGTCTTACTCGAAACAGTGTCTGATTACTGTAGATGTATACAGGTACGTAGGTAGGTGTCAAGTTCAAACAATCGTCTATTCTATGTTCTACAGGAAGCATGAGAATATCTTGAACAGGAAGTCGATGATCAAGCTACCCGACAGCGGGGGTGGCAGACGAGAATACGGGGCAGAATCATGACCGAATAATCATATGTTCCCGAGCCGGGCCGGTGCCGATCCACTTGATCGGTGTACCGTTGAGGCCCTTCTCGATGAACTCGACATATGCACGGGCATTGGCAGGGAGGTCCTCGTACCTGGTGATGCCCATGGTCTTCTGCTTCCAGCCCGGCAACGTGGCATACTCCACCTCAACCTGTTCCAGCAGACAAGCATCCGCAGGCATCGAGTCCTCCACGCGCGTGCCGTCCGGCAGCTTGTACGCGACAGCGACTTTGATCTCGTCAAAGTCGTCGAGCACGTCGAGCTTGGTCAGGTTCAGCGCCGTGTAGTGGTTGATGGCGAGCGAGTAGCGACACAGCACGAGATCGAACCAACCGCAGCGGCGCCGGCGGCCCGTCGTCACACCGAACTCGCGGCCGATCGATTGCAGCTTCTCGCCAATCTCGTTGAGTTGCTCTGACGGGAATGGCCCCGATCCGACCCGCGTGGTGTACGCCTTGACTACGCCGATCACGTCTTTGATCTTGGTCGGGTTGAGGGAGAGCCCCTGGATGGCGCCTCCCAGACCCGTCGACGACGACGTCACGAAGGGGTATGTGCCGTGGTCGAGGTCCAGCATGAGCGCGTTCGCTCCTTCCACCAGTATTTGCGCATCCTCTTGTTGGTAGTACTTTCTCAAAAACGGGAGTTGGTCGACGATGAACGGGGCAAGTTCTTTGCGGTATTCCTTTTGTTCAACAACACATCCGATAAGTTCAGCACTGCAGTCTTCCTTTGTTTTTTTTTGCGTAGGCCGCCGCAAACTTGGGGAAAGAGAAGAGATCAGAGTCATGCGCACCTTGAACCGAGAAATCTCCTCCTCCACGTCATAATCCAACTCGCCAAACCGGCTCCGGTAGCTCGCGGCCAGATCCCGCAGCTTTCGCTCAAACACCTCCCCGTCCAGGATCTCTCCGACTCGGACTCCTCTTCGCGCCGCCTTGTCGCTATAGCATGGTCCAATTCCCTTACCCGTCGTCCCGACTTTGCGCCCGCCGCGACTGGCCTCCTCCAACCCGTCCACGACAGAATGCAGATCGAAGCAGACGTGTGCCCGATCCGAGATGAACACGCGCTGCCTAGCCCCCTTCAAACCTTTCTCTTCCAGTGCCGCCAATTCCTTAAAGAAGCTCGGGACGTGGACGACGGTTCCCGCACCGATCAGGTTCACGCATGTTGGCGAGATCAGGCCCGACGGGAGAATGTGGAAGTCGTACGTCACGGAGTTGTGAACAATGGTATGCCCGGCATCTAAAAAAGATTTCACGACGCGTATCCACGTCAATCAATGATTACGAGGAAAAGGATATTCGGCGTCATGTGGGCGCTTGGATTCGACTCACTGTGTCCGCCTGCGGAGCGACAGCAGAGCGTCGCCTTTTGCGACAGGTAATCTGTGATCTTCCCCTTGCCTGTCGGCCCCCTCCAACTATCAGCAATTACCGCATTCATTTGCAATTCAATTGATGTCGGGATTCATGCCTTCATCACCCCATTGACTGCCCAGCACGATCGTAACCATTTCGTGCAGATGGTCGCCGCGTCAAGATCAAGACAAATGTCCAATTGAGAATACCAGTTGGTCGCAAGTGGCTCCTGGCCAGCGATACTTACGAGTCAGAAAAACCTGTGGAGAAAGGCGAAAGGAGTCCGGTCGTGACTCGATTGCGGCGGGGCCTGCGGGTTAGTCATCGTCTTTGCTCTCCAATGGCCGCAGTGGGGTTCTTTTAGGGTTTAGGGTTCTCCCCTAACTAAATCTAGACGTAGCCTACAGGACAAGGACGGGAGAAAGGCCGGGATCTGTCTAAACGTCCCATGAGTCGGGGTATTAACAGGTTTGTCGCCATTTAAAACAGTAATGGTATCGCTGGCATATTTCGCCACAGACAATGATCCATAACAAGCAGAAAGATCAGACCGCCTCCCAACCGAACGCCGCACCATGCAACATGCGCAGGAAAAAAAATCATACTGTCTTCCCTCCATTGCGAAGCCAGTTGCGTAATTCACCCAGTTCCAGAATACATTCCCGATGGCGTTCCCAGGCTACATCCCAATGCTCCCGGATCCGTGCATGTTCCTCTATACTGCGCAGGAGAGCATTGTATCCGCCATGAGGATAGCCCGGAATCAAAATATCCTCGTCATCCTCATCGTCCTCTCCATTGCCAGCGCCAACACCCCGAGCACCGCTGTCATCAGACTTGATGTTTAAGCGAGTCGAGTCCCCAAAGGCGCTGACCCATCGTGGATTAAGGCCCGTCTCCGTAGCATCCTGCCGAGCGTTAAACACCTGGAGCATCTGCCGTTGAAACTGGTTCCATTCCCCCATGTACGCGCTCATTTCGGCAACATAGCGGTCCCATGATTTCTGGGGAAGCACCATGTTGCGTGGATTTCCCCCAGCAGGGACGAGAGGCGGCCGACGTGGGCGTTTGGGTGGCTGCGGCAGATCTAGATTCTTGGTTCGTGGTGGCCGGCGTCCCGTGTTAGGGTTGGCTGCACGAGACAAAAATGGCAACGAGGTGTGGATGTCTTGAAGATCGTTGATGCCATTGTTGTTAGTGCTGGTGAACGGCGCGACCTTGTCCAGATTCTTCAGGTTCAAGTGATCTCGTGCATCATTATTAACCGCCTTTGGAGGTGCATGAGAAAAATCCCCCTGACGCTCCGGTTTTGGCGGTGGTCCGCCCATGTTCGGGTGTGCATTTGGTGCAGTTGTTGTCACTGGTTCATCGTCGATATCCATTGCGTCTGGACCGCCGCTGGCATTGGCATCCGTGGTGGGAATGGTTCTGGCCTCTTCTTCCGCTTCTGTGGATACCGTAGCTTGTTTCTGCGGTGCCGCTTGCGACGCCCCTCCGGCTGCATTGATCCCGTTTACGGTCACCTGTTCTTTTCCAGTGCCTAGATTCGAGAGCTTAGATGTCACATCTTGTAGATTCTCGGCTCGAGCTTCAGATTCAGGCGGTACAGTGGATTCAGATGTTGTCCGGGACTGCTGTGGTCGTGGGGTGTCATCGGTCGATGAGCTGACGTGGGCCCGTGCAGAGTCGGCTTGTTTGGATGCCCGATCACGCTGTTTACCTGCAGTCTGTGGTGCGAACAGATCCGGATTCATAAACGCCCCATTCCACTCGCTCGCAGAAAATCTGCTGTTCAGGTTATCGTGACTGCGACTTTTATGCTTCTGGACCGGGGTTGTATTGAACCTGCCCACCCCAAACAGGGTTAGTTCATGCGATTTCACCTTCGGAGTTTTTCAACATACATGGAATTAGGTGTCTCTCCTCGGGCTGTCGTGGATTCCTTGGCCTTCTCCCAATCCATGACTTTTGATGAGCGGAATGTGAAGGAAGCACTATCCGAATCGTGACCTTGGTAATAGTCGCTGTCAGCACTGGAGTCCGTGTGCAGCTGGTAGTTCCGTGCTCGATCCCCTCGGTAACGTGGACGGGAATGCGACGGACGCTGCCGAAATGGAAGCGGATTCTCGGGTTCGGGCAGATATTCCTCACCATATCCTGGGCCATGGAAAACGAAGGTCGTGTCCTTGGGCGTCTCCTTGGGCATCCGGTTCCGAAGTCGACTTTTCGGAACAGCCTTGGGCCGGGACTTCAGGGGATCACTAGCTTTCTTGGCCTCGAAGCGTGTTTCCTCTCCATTGCTATCACTTTCCGAGTCCGAGTCACATATACTGGACGAAGACGTAGAGAAGGACCGGTTTGTGCGCGTCTTGAATTCGTGACTAGTTCTGTGATGCCGACTTGAGGCCGACGAGGAGGGACTAGGAGGATTGGTGCGTGATCGTGGCCTTGTACTGCTGGAAGACTCCCGCCTACTGGTGGACCGGCCGATCTCTGCACTGGAAAAGTACGTCCTTTCTCCGCCGGTCGTAGCATACCGATGACTTTGCCGGGCAAGCTCTGGAATGGCGAAATCCTCCTGGGGCGTCTGAGGTCGAGACGAGGCGGTAGCCTTCTTACTCGAGGACGTTGGCGCGCTTTCAAAGAATGCCGACAGTCGCTCTGCTCGGGGAGTGCTATTATACGAAGAGATATTTCGTGCCATCGGCTCATCGCCCCCGGGTGTCGCTGGCGCAAAACCCTGTTTCTTCTTGGTAGATTGAGTGCGTCCAAACGCTGCCGGATTAGGCCTCGAGTTGACGTGTTCAAAGGCCGACTTGGGTCTTGTCCCGGAGGAGCCCATGTATTGGGCCGTGGGGGTGCTTCTTCCTGATTGCGGAGTAGCCGTCCTTCCTGTCTTGGGGTCATACTTGGACCAGCCTGCCATGTTAGCATTTGCGTTCATTTCCTGGAACCCGCGATAGGCATCCGCCCGCATCTTCGCCTCAGACACCTTGTCCCAGGGCTGTTGCGGGGCTTTCTTCGCATAGCTGGCATATCTCTGAGCATTCGCTGACGGCGGAGGCGTTGGACGTGACGGATACTGCGGTTGGGGGCTGGCGGTCTTTCCGGCATAGGCGGTCGTGTTGGATCGACGGGGTGTCGGCGCAGCGGGAGGAGGTCCGTACAGCCTTCCATAGCCAGCGCGCAGTCTCTCTGTATCGTACTTGAGACGTTCTTTGGGATCGGTTAGAATCTCATGAGCGGCCTGAATTGCCTGGAACTTGGCATTGTATTCGGCCTCTCGTCCAGGGTTTCGATCTGGATGGTATTTCAAGGCTGGTCACAGTTTCTCATTAGCCACGACGATTCCTTTGCGCCATGTTCTCCTATCATGAAACGGCAACTGTACCTAGCTTCCTGAATTGTTTCTTGATCTCTTCCGTATCTGCACTGGGGCTGACACCCAGATCGGCGTAGTAATCGTGACGCACATCCGGTTTCACCATTCTTGCAGCCAAAGGACACCGCTGTTATGGAGATGTAGGGCCTTTGGAGACTGCCAATGGACGGAACTATTGGTCAAGATGTGCGATAGACTTATCACAAGGCATGACAGTGTCGCATGCGTCCTTTTGCGTCCTTTCCCACCGTGGAATTCGTGATTATTTCCTTGTTCTCGACCAGGGTCGCTAAGGGCTCGGTGAGACGGTGACGGGCAGTTCCGTGCTTGCGATGCGTGCTTCCGCACTCGATCTCTTGATCCAACTGGACGGCTTCAGGGGTCGTGCAACCGGCCAAAACGGTCAGCAGGGATGATGATTATCTTTGGTTCGCTGCCCGAAGCTGCGGAGCCTTTGATTGCCCAGGCAACGTTGGTGGATAAGGATAACAAAAAAGCCTGTCGCTCAGGGTCGACTGCGAAGAACAGACTCGGAGTCTCTCACAACCATTCCGGGATGGCTACCCTGTTAGTTAAACAAGGTCAAAAAAGTGACTCTCTCCAGGTCAGGCACAAGGTGAAGCGGCGCTGCGTGTCTTGGGCAATACCTAAAAAACCAGATATGCAGAGGCTGGAGATGGGCTGCAGTTGGTCCACATGTGCAGTACATTAATGAGCCCATCACCACTCAGCTGGAGGGATGCTACGTAGCTGCACCTCCGTGAACTAGCCAGCTACATGTGCTAACAACCTACAGAAACTACAGAAAGTGATCAGTTCTGCAAGTGATGCTATGTTGTCAAGCATGGATAGACAGACCCCGTGATCTGGATTCACCATTCCTTGTTGACTTGTTCTGCACGTGCCAAGGCGACGACTGGAAGCTTAGTAAGCAATGTGCTTATGTAATCTCTCAATATGGATTGGAAAGTGGAAACAATGCAGCGATTGGCTCATTGCCCAATCATAGCCTCAGAGGTGCTGATGTAATCGGAAGCTCTAGTCCCGATAGGGACTAGCGCTGAGGGCTGGAGGGACTGAGACTAGCCCAATCAAATCACAGCGGCTGCTGACGGAAGGACATCTTCCGTGCGGCTGATGCCGACAACTGCCGACGGACCTCTCTAAGCCTACACTACGGACAAGAGTACTCCGTAGCCTACCCTGCGACACGAATGGCCGTGTGGACGACACTTGATACAAGATGTCCTCGACGTATATGGAGTACTTGATGTGGTAATTTGCACAGTGTCAGGTTCAGCAGGGCCCAAAGCGCTCGATCTGGTGCCCTTCGATTCCTTGGGCCATGGTCCTCGCCAAATTCCTTCCTCATCAACCCTACATAGTACCTACCGAGTCTGTTCCCCAGGTCCTGTGAGACCTCCACCTGGAGATCGGCAAGCAGCACGCTACGTTCGATATTGTGGCCGGTGATGTTTACGTTTGACATCGACAAAGTCGTTCGAGTTTAGGTACCTGGTCAAACATATTCCACATCAAACTGCAATTCTGTTCGGTCGTGCGATTTCTCTCGTCTGACAACGGCTTCAAGGTTGCCCTTGATCAGACACAGAGGTTCCAACACCATCATGGGACTGTTCCTTGGGGCTTTCACCCGCTTATCGGGAGGGCATGAGTGAACACTCAATCGTCATGAAGGCCGCCCCTGGAAACAAGTCATACGAGTACTTTGCCCACATTGGGGATTAGTCCACGAAAGAACCGGTATTTCATCAGATTATACCACCCAAGCATTCTGGGTGCCTTTTTTGAAGAATTTCAAGTACTAGTCTGTCTCGATGTGCGCTATTTGGCAGATATATGGCGTTTCCTGCAGAGACCATTGTAGGCAGCTGCGAACCATGCCTCTAAAGGCTCAAGAATCTCTTTGTCGGTGACTGGACTGGTGCAGGCAATGCCGTCTTGTCTACCAGCGTCGCTTGTGATCACGACAACGGGTGATCTGGGGCTTAAATTTACACACTGAGGCGTGACAGGATGCCGGACTGGGTAGTATCACGATCGAAATGGCAAGAAAAGAACGTCGTTTACCGATATCTCTGAACCAGTTACTTATGTGCCTTGATACGTACGCTCTGTAGCTCGCTCCCCTGCTTGCTGTTTGTGAACGGGTCCCTCCTCATCTGCTTAGCCCAGACCTCACTATTCCTCCTTGCATCTCTCCCTGTATAAGACAGCGGTTAAATCGCCTAGTCAGGGAGGCACTGCCAGCTATGTACTGCCAATAACTATCCAGTCCACCTACCTTTTCCGCCTTTGGGTTCCAGACGACGGAGTACTGTTCCGAATTTCTGTTGTGTGTACACCTGACTGCCTGTCGTTCCCCGTGGCCATTTCTAGAGCGCATGGTTCTAGAGCCACGCGTCTCGATGGGCCCTAAAGTCACGTCACCGCTTGTCTTGTTCGTCTACGAGTAGGGCTGCGCCCACTAGGAGGGCACAGGTTGGTCCTGTGACCTGCAAGATTTACATCCTCTCACGTTCCTTCTGCTCCATCTTTTCCTTCCTCAGTTCAAAGGCAGAGATGAACTGGCTGGCGAAGTAAAGATGCATGAATCCGAAGGCTTACACCTGTTCCGTCCCAGGCGGCAACTCTAGCATATGCAGGATCATTTCCCGTCGTCTGCAGTCGTTTCGACATGTAGCCGCTTGCAGTGAGACTTGTCGTTGCCAGTTTGGCCGTAGAAGGATCATGCCTATGGTCCAGTCAGGCGACCGGCCCAGGACTGGGAAATGGATGCAAAGACTTTCAGGAAATGACAAGGAAGAGTAGAGGGAGGGGGAGGGCCGAGCAGAAGGCCCACACGGTATACAAGGCAACTCGAATGGCGTTGTTCGGCGCGACTTGGATCACCGTGGACATATGTCGTTGTAGAAGCCAGATCTCGAGTAGGGCCTGGAAGTCCTTCGGCCGTAGGCTATCGAGATATGCCACGGTGTCCTGCTTGGTGGTCGGGGCCCTGGCGGTCGGCGATGCCACTGCCTTAAGTGACGTCATGAGTGCCGACCTAGAGCAAGAGCATGTGAGGCGTGTGTTGCTGTGGCGATAATTTTCGTAATACCATCTGAAGTCCCCGTGATATGACCTCATCGCCAGTCGGCGGTGGAGCAGGGGGCGCGGTAGGTGCAGCTCCTGGGATGTGCCAATTGTGTATTGTGGCCCGTCCCGAGGGAGCCATTGTCGGCAAGTACCAGTTCGACAGCCCCTGAAGGGCTGTCTTCCACCAATCTTCCTCAGTTTCTCGTAGGAGCCACCGGCATCTCGAGCGAGACCACTGGCAGTTGGTGTGGTCTCGGGAGTGTTCGGACTTATCGTTTGTATGCCCATGGTCAAGGCCTGTTTGGTGCATCTATCAGGTATATCGTGGCCTCCTATGCCCATATGGCTGAGCATTATCTGAAGGATACCGTGTGCCGCTCCGTAGAGCCTGAAAAGTCCAATTCGATGAGACCGGAGGCTGGCCCGCCACTTCATCGTTGGGGAGACGGCGGGTGTTTCAACAAATTTTCTCGTTCTGAAGAAGTTCATTACAAGCATTGAAGTTTAGGGCGGTGAATGATTTCGGGTATTTCATCCTGAGGGCGGTCCACTTGATGTCGACCTTCGAGGGGATGTCCTCTTGAACTTATTGGAGAATGCGAAAAGTAGCCCAAGTCCAGCTGTAGTATGGAGAAGTGCCGAGTTTGTTCAATCGGATCACTTTTGTTCCTAGGGGTGGTATTGTAATCCACTGGGTTGGCGAATTGTGATGGTGAGAGATTGCGGATTTCCCGTTCTGAGCTGACGACGGCGGTGTAACTCGTTCTAGGATCTTGTTGCGGTTGGTTGTTATTATTACTTATCGCTGAGTTGTTGTTGTTGGCAGTGATCAAGTTTGGTAACCGGTGAGTTTGACGATTTGACGTTGGTTGATACTGGAAAACCGGGATAGCCGTCACTATCTTTGAATGAATTTCGTCAGGCTCAAGAGCAGGGCTGCTCCGGGTCAATAACTTGACAGAAGAGCTATCCTGTAACGGGGCTAAAGAGGAAAGGACACTGATGATACGACTGCTATCCTTGGGGATGATCAGAAGACTTTTAGATCACTGACCCTGAGGGCTGAGACCTAGGCGAGTTCACGCGCTGGACGATGGATAAGGGAAAGACTCTCCGACAGGTGTCAAATTTCGCGAATGTCGAATAAGTAGTTATATATATGATTTGTCGCTACAATAATCATCGGTCCGGCCGTTAATCGATCACACCTGTCTTGGTGATCAAGGCTCGATGCTGTTCGATGTATTTGCTGTCCAGCAGTTTCGTGACAGTTTTCTCCAGTTGGCGAGTGAGCACCTCTCATGGGCAAAGAGCGACACCTGGTGCATGCCCTGACAAGATGACTCTGATGGAACAGGACAGAGGGCAAGACCGATGATGCACAGCTCCTGTCCGAAAAGCTCACCGATGTATGCATGCATGCATGCACAAGGGGGATGACTGGTTTTCCGATCCAAACGAGGTCACGTGTGCATGATCGGATGCACGCCAAGGCGCACTATTAGGGCTGGGAGTCGGAAACTCTCGGCGAGGTGACGGCACGAAGGAGTGCCGTCGAGTCGTCGACATGTCCGGAATGAGCTTCATGGCATAAGGTCATCGTTTTCAGATGTGTGGTGCGCACCTTGAACTGCAAAAATGTGTGATCTATCCTATCGAGCATTATCATATCCCAGGGGCTCCGTCGAAGTAGAAACTTGTACGGACAGTCCACCAGGAAATCACTCGGTTCGTTTTCGCCAAGGGGCTTGATTGACCGGGTTCGCTTTCTCGGTTCATTCCTCTACTCCGTTCTTCAAGTGCTTCTCTCGCAGGTGCGAACATCGAGATGCTGGAGGCCACAGCTGTCATTGCCGCAGAATGGCTTCGACAGAGTGAATCTCTGTCAAGAATAGTGCCATGCGCGCTTTGACGCTTCCGAACAGTTGTTCTTTGCCCTGACACTTGTAAATAGGTACTCTACTCGTGGATTGACAACTTACTGCCGAAAGCAGGAAGGCTAGCCTGTCAGTGTGACATCCTCAATGCCCAAGAGGTGCAATGGCTGCATTCTATGTTGGAACTGGGCGGCTTCGATTGCGCCGAACCGTTCGTTCAACTTCCCCGAGAATGCTCTTCTGTGTTCCGAACTTCCGACAGGGATCGAGCTCATCTCGCAGAAAGATACATTAGTCCGGAGTATATCCAACGTCAACCATGTGAGTGTGATCTGTCACAGCTTCTAATGCAGATCACAAATTAGCATGTGCTCTTCTCCGCATCAAATGTCTGTCCGAACTCCGAAGCACAGAGTAAGAATTGTCATGTATTGGCGAGTGGCTCATTGTTTCGGTGTTGCGTCCAGAGATCCGAGATCCCCCTTGCTCAGCTCCTGAACCTGATTCGCGATTTCTCATCGTATCTCGCATCTGCTTCGCGTCACCTGATCAAAGGTATGTCGTTCAGACTCCGAAGTTCAGATGCTTCCATGAGTCAGGACTCGTACACTCCAACCGAAAAGGTATGCCGCAACGTGTGGAGTTGAGGGCTCTACCTAGACTCGTGCTGAGTACAGTAGTACTCCTTAGTAGTCGGCCTATGACATGCAAGATCGTAAGCGATCTTCCAGGAACATGTCCGGGATGCTGGGCTGGGGCTGTGTACGCTTACTAGTGGTATACTCCGTTATACTCCGTATGTACGTCTGTACAATAGGCTCTCCTTAGGCTTACAGCGTCTCTTCAAACGACGAGCTAGTTCGCAAATTCGGCGCTCCAGCCCGCTGCCTGGGTCGGTAGGTTATGAAGTAACGGGGAACACGGACACCTAACCTACCTGAACCGGACGCCCAGGTAGGCTGTCTCAGACGGGGCCCGGGCCGCTCCGGGGAGACGGTCTGCTCAGCCTTCCTACGACTTCCACGAGCAGTAGGGTGTTGGGACATTCAATCATTCAATTGGATAGGTTAAATGTTAAGTAACTAACACTGTCAACAGCACCTCGGTTAGGAATGCTGTGGGTAGCGCCGTGCTAACCACTGGCAGTAATAACTACGAGTACTTTACGAGTACACAGTATCTACGAAACGGAGCAAGGCCGAGGATCCCAGATCCCAAGGAAATTGCTCAGCAGTTCCGGTTAGATCATCCTGGAGCACTGACCCTTGGTTGGACCCCTAAGAACAAATTACGGAGTCTGACAAATCCCGACAATGGCGTGCCATTAATCAGCTTAGAATCTACCCAAACAGGTATGGTATGCCAAAAGGCAGCGTACTTACAGTCGGATTGGATGATTAGGGCTTCAGTGCCAAAACCCCTGTCCAGTCCACCGTGTCCACGAGACAGACGGTACAAGGTACGGAGTACAGACCGGTAGAACTTAGCGTCGTGGCTAGCAAATATGGCCTGCAGCGGATCGGCGGTGAGTGAAGACAATGAAGTTGACTTTGCTCCCCGGCGCCTCTACCTTAACAATTTTAGTATCATAAGTTACTAACTACTCATCAAATTCAGCTACACCGAACCATGCTCCTTGTCGTAATTCGTTTAGTCCAATTCTAACTTTCCTGGGTTAAGTGGTAGTTGTACTTTACTGATCCTCGAGCCTTCCGGGGCCTCGCCTCGTCCATCATCGAAAGGTCCCCCATCCAGAGTCCAAATCACTCACGTAAACGGTACATCAGCCGCTCCACGGCGTTGATCAATGCCCGTGGATTGAGCGATCTCATTTTTCAGTTCTCTTTCTTTCCTTTGTGCACGGTCCCTTGCTTTCTGAACCGATTTGAATATCGACTTGCTTGTTCGCCTCGGCCGCCTCTGGAGAGCGGAGCGGGTAGACCACAAAACCCATAATGCACGATCCGTGCTCACCGATTTTCGCTTGAAGTCATTGGTCTAAGTTATCTCAGAAATATAGTTACTAGGCAGCTCAAACCTAGTAACCTACTCTAGGTAAAAGGAAGCGTGGTAGCCTATGGACAAAGTGTTTTCTGAGTTCATGCATGGAGTCCGAGCGTTGTCAGATTGCAGTGCAAACCATCGGCCTAGGTTGTTCAGCTCATGATACGATGAACAGGAAATCCAGTAGGAACTAAGCAGAGATCAATAGTACTGTCAACTACAGGAACCGCTGCGTATGCAGGCACTGAATAGATACGGGGTACATTGACTTCATACACGACCGATATTATAATAATGGCATGGCAAGAATAACCGACATGTCCTGCTCCTGAATATCCATCAAATGTCCCAAACCAGCGAATCGCAACCTTCACAGCATTATCAAAGGCCTCCCTCCTCTAACGGTTAAAGTCCAGTCCATCCATCCATACGCATGCACATGAACAATTCCCGGACTCCCAATGAATGCATAATGAGGAAACAAGCTCGCTGTGAAAAGAAACCAAACGGCCTCCCTCCAAGTCATGTGCGTGTTCCAACTGTGCAATGTGAAATGACCTTTCCGCTCTATCGAAACATCCCTCCCAAGAGAAAAGGAAGAAAAATAAAAAACAACATAGAATGCAGGTCATGTAGCATCGTGACTGTTGCCAGAACAGCCTGAATCCCAAGTAGAGAAAGAATGACCAGCCTGACCGCCGAATTGAGTGTCTGCCATTGTGGACTGGTCGTAGAGAAATGAAGGAGTCGTCGATCATCGGAGTTCAGGTGCAACTCTAGCTGAAGTCGCAGATGGATCTTGCGCCGAGCCGTCCCAGCTTCTCAGATCTGAACTAGTCCGCGTTGATGAAAGCAGCCTAGTCTCCTCCTCAGGGTCGACGGCGTCTCCTTGATTCGTTGCCAGCATGGAATCGTGGTGTCGGCATGCGCTCAGGTCCTCAGTCTCCACATCTGGCTGCGCGGCGGCATCATTGATGCGAGAGTCGACGTCCCGGACAAAGAAGGTCTCCGCTGCACCGATTGCACTGATGACGCCGCATACCCACCACGAGAGAATGGAGAAACCGATAGCGAGCCCCTTTGAGTTCAACAATGTGGAGCACGTCGGACCCAAAGCGCGGCTTAAGCTCGCCACTGACCCTGCCGCACCGTTGATGGAGCCGAGAGCCGCGGCTGAGGGTGCGGAATTGGTGAGCAGAAGATTGACCGAGGGGAAGGCAATGACGTGGAGAGTGATCTTGACCAGCAATGCTAATTGCGAGATGGGAATGTGAAGAACGGCCGGCAGCAGGACCAAATACGGCACAGCAAAGTAGAGCGGTGTCCAGACCACCAAGACGAAGCGCAATGTGCGTAGCGTCCCGTAGCGTCGAACCAGGAATGGAAAGAGGCAAAGTTGGGCAAACAGGGAATAGGCGCCTTGGAGGCTGTTCATGACCCCGACGGTCTTGGGAGACTTCCCCAGACCACCCGTGAAGCGGAAAGGCAGGATCGGTGCCTTGTCAGGCTTCGGGGTCTCGAGGAAAATAGGCATCAACACGTCGAATGAGACACTATGGCTGAAAAAAAAGTACCGTTAGAAGCTTTGTCCGGGGTATTGTAAGGGTCCATCGCACTTACTATGCCAGAATCCCATAACCAATAATGATGAGCAGGATCTGTTTGGTAAAGGCGCCGGTGAATCCCACGTTCTTAGCATTGCACTGCTGCTCGACATCGTCTTGCCCAAACATCACAAAGCGTGAGCGCTCAGCACACGACGATCGTGGAGTCGCTTCCCTGCTTGTGTACGCTGGTGGAGGATCGTCCTCGAATGGACAAAGTTCCTCGTCGCGGATCAGTTCGGCTTTTTCCGCAATTGGTGGAACGAGATTGCGACCCTGCACCGGCCTGCAAGAAGTCTTGCCCGAAAGCCAACGGCCCAACTCCAGGCCAAGGTCCCTTCGATGCTTCTTCTCCACATGCGTCTCTTCCAGGAATAAGATGCCGATGGTGATGCCAACCGCAAGGATAACAACGCATGCCAGATTGGGAAGCAAGAAAGGAAAACGGTCCAGAAAACTGCCCGGTGCGCAAAATCCAGGGTAGTTTTCGCAGGGTTGGACCAAAGCTCCCCCCATTACAGGACCAATGATGGACCCGAGGCACCAAACAAACGGCATGATCGAATATGCGCGGGGTTGGTGCTCCCTGACTGTCACGATCTCGGCAACGGTTGTCTGGAGGACCCCAATGTTGCCATTGAGCAGCCCGCCGAGGGCCCGTGCAAGGATGGCAGTGGCATAGTTGGGCGCAAATCCAAAGACCAGCATACTGATGGCGGTACCAATCAGGCCCATGATGAGCACGGGCTTGCGGCCTACCTTATCACTCAGGCGAGACCAGAAGACCCCTGAGAGGAACTCAGTAAAGGTGAAGGCCGAAGTAATCAGGCCGGCATAGAGACCGATGATTTCTTCTTGGTCCGTGACATTAAAGTACTTCACCATGTAATAGGAATACGGAAAGATGGACATAAATGCAATTGGCTCACATATGCGGACCAGAGCTGTTGGCCATGATTATCAGTTATGGGTAAAGTTGACAAAGAGTTTGCTCGCAGAGGCCAGTTGCCCGCCAGCAGCAAAAGGTCAAGCACACGTACCAAGCACGAACAACTGTCGAGTTGGAAATCCATCACTCGATTCGAAGCCGAAACGACGCTTCCACCAGCGCACGAGGAGCATCATGAATATTCGGCCAAGGCTGTGCGCCAAAGTGATTGAATCGAGAGTTGAGTAGGACGAATGAACCCCTTCAAGTAGGGCTGTTATTCAATGGCATGGAAACGCTGGGAAAAGAAATGGCAAAATCGTAAATCTGCCGGAACAGCCAGGTATGCGTTCGGCACCCAGTTCAACTTCGGCTATCCTTGATATATCCACCCTGGGCTCGGGAGGGAAGACAGCATGAGCTGAGGAGAAAGCTACTGGATGTTGTTGTTCTGGTGTGTATGTTGTTGTTCTGGTGTGTACGAGTCGTCGGTCTCTTCCGAGTGCCAACGGAGAGCATCGACGTGATACTTAAGTAGTACTACTATGACAGCATACATCTCACCGTCTTTGTTTTAATTTAAGCAAGTGGGCCAGGAAAGGGGACAAATGGATCCTTGAAGACGATTTTGAGTTATACTCGTCTGAATCGCTGCGCAGAAGTGTTTGCCTTACAGTTCGTAGCTTGGTGACATGTAGAATGGAAATGGCGGCATGCAACCCAACTATGACCCACAGATCGCAGAATGAGGCGTAAGATGCCATGCATGGTCACGTTTATCTGGATCGGGACATTGCTCCAATGGAACGAGAGGCCGAAGAGATTCGTAAGTGTACAACCAACCCCATTATGAAAACTCCTCGGTTGGGAGAGTTGGAGACTCAGCAGCTGTACCCAAAACCCAGAACTCACCACGGAGAAAACTCCCTCCTCCGTGTTCACAAAAAGGGGCATAAGACCGAGGAAACCAAGAAACCAGTGCAAGAAAGACAGTTGAGGGCTCTACCTAGACTCGTGCTGAGTACAGTAGTACTCCTTAGTAGTCGGCCTATGACATGCAAGATCGTAAGCGATCTTCCAGGAACATGTCCGGGATGCTGGGCTGGGGCTGTGTACGCTTACTAGTGGTATACTCCGTTATACTCCGTATGTACGTCTGTACAATAGGCTCTCCTTAGGCTTACAGCGTCTCTTCAAACGACGAGCTAAAAAAAAAAAAACAAAAGAAGCAAGCCAGCGTTGAGGCGAATCGGTGGTCTCGAAGAAGCCTTTCGTTCGATCCTTAGTTTCACCGGTCTTCTAAACGAGGCTTTGAAAGGCAAACCGGCACCCACTTGGTCGCAATTCCGCTAGGGCCGCACACCTGGTTCCTGAGTCCCGGCGGCCGGGGAAATCGAAAACCACAGCCACGCTAGTCCTATGGAGTCAATGATCATCGGCCCTTTTCCAGAGGGCTGGATTTGGTGACAGATGGGATAGGCCAAGCTACTTTAGTGCACGAGTTAGCTCCACCAGGCTGTCGGGGAATTTGGACAACATTTTCATGGCGGCTGGCCATGGACCAGGACAAGGGATCAGATGGGGCAAAGCTGCCCAAGACCGACGAGTACGAGTACGAGTACGAATACCTTAAGTTGGCTACTGCTGACTCGTCGGTTATGGAAATTGTAACCTAGAGGTAGTTATCTCTCCTGTGGATGGCAGTAATAGGACGGAGTACTCGTACTTCGTACGATTACCTACTGTACATAGATTCTGGAGTCCTGGACGGTGCAGACAAGGTAATAACCTACACATCTTCTTACTCCTTCACCAACTCAGTTCGGCTTCAACGCCTGTCGAAGCCTGTGGTTCAGAAAGTGGGTCGTCCAGTCCGGCCCAGAAACCAGAGCCTCTACAAAAATGCTGGTCATGAATTCAGGAGGCCGTCAATTAGCAAGTACCTCTAGGTTATCGACGGACTAAGCATTAGTAAGTTGGCGGCTTGCCCCTGACGGGCTCGCTTCAAAGATGGGTACAAGGGGTAAATTCTGCCAAGACGAGACGATCCCACGCATTTTCTGCCCTCGCAACATTCTCTGCACACAGTCGACCCTCAGATTCGAAAGATTTCCGTTGAGTTTGGCTTTGGGGGATCTGGGAGTCAAGGGTCAACCATTGGCATTATTGGGGCTCACAGGGTATTCAGAGATGAGTTGCTCATGTTGCCGAAAGTGAGGTTAGCACAAACTTCATGACACCTGACAGACGAATCACCCCACTCCATGGGACAAATGCCCATGGAATCATAGGCCGGTCCGAAGGCGGGATTCCGGGACGAAGATTCCGGAAAATCCGATGAAGAAAGCTTGAATGTTCGGCCTGTGATTGGGACATTGATCTGCGGAACTAACCATTGGCTGGGATTTGGAGGGGGAAATGTCCCGATCAAAACTCTGGCGCTTAGATGGGTACCATGAGTCAGTCCATAACGCGGGGGATCCTTGTTCTTTGAACCCTCCCACTGGAGAGGACGATGAGCGAAGTGGGAACTCGGAGCGTCCAACTACCTCACGAGAAGGAGGCTAAAACTGGCGGACAATTCTGAGTTCAGTTGCCCCACGGTAGGCTAATGATGTCAACAAAAAAGTCGAATGGAAACCGCTTCGTGACCATGAAGAAAGACGCTCGTATACTCGTACGATGACGACTAGGTAATGCTAGTACAGAGTACCTAACTCCGCCCTGAAAGAGCGGAATGGTCTGTTCAAGATACGTACTCCGTAGATCAAGATGATACCTACCTCTATTAACAAAGTTACGAACGTGGGCTGGCTGTGCTAGAGGGGGATCGCGGAAGCTCCGACAGATCGACGCAACGACGTCACCGTTTTCTGCTCGAGTTCAATCGCAACTCAGAGTCGGAGGTATGTAGTGTAGTGTAGTGATATTGACTGGCATGGAAACAAACCGATGCTCCACCGGCCCGCTCCAGCGGCGACGGCTTCGTTGAACGTCCTTCCCTTTGGGCATACTGTACGATGGCCCTCTGCGTTGACAGACGGAATCAAGTTCCGTCGTAGTTACGGAGATTCGTCGACCAACGAAAGGAGTCGGTTAAGAATCGTAGTAGGATGGACTCTGAATGTGACTGCGAATAACCGGACCCATGCGATTGGCTCAACACGAGTCGTCCGATCTGGACAGAAAATGAAGATACTTACTGTAGTTATCACTTTGTTGTAACTCTTCATCAACGGTCCTGTCAATCAAACCCACGATAGCAGGCAGTACTACTAGTACTATCTGATGGACAGCACACTCTCCAAAGGCAATCTACCATATCAGACCCCAACTTGCATACAGCATGCTACCGCGTCCATCCCCACATTCCCATGCAGAATAACGTCATAATCGGCGTCTCTGATCATTGAAGGGCGCTAATGTATGCACATGTTTATCCAGATCGGCAACGGATACAGCGATTCCCCGTAAGTAAGATCAATCAAAGGCATTGTCACCAAAAGCGGCCGAGGTTGTACGGAGGAACTGAAGTTAATTCGAATCAGGACTGAGAACAGAGACAGAACCGACGAACATCGGTTGCCTTGTCCAACCACTCACTACCCGGTGCCATTTGCTCAGTTGTCCTGCTGCCCAAGTGGCTGAGTCTTCACCGCTCCTTAGCAGCACTGTTATCAGATTAAAATAACCTCGTAGGAAGTAGTAAGGTAGTGACTTTAGGTTCCTCGTACTTCTCGGCAATAATATCGATGCCGCGAACCCGTACTCGGACAGGACAGGGTATTCGGCTCCTCGCACACTGCGAACGCCGCTTTTCCCGGCTACCAACGATCCCCTTCCTGAATGCAGCAGGTCCAAGCGTCCATGTCAGCAAATTGCCGCGTATTAGATGTGATCAGATGACCATGACATTGGCAGTTCTTGACAGGCTTCATTTCTCCCGGGCCGATCGTACCCTGTTCAGCCGACTGCAGTCCTGGCAATAATCCGGGATAGTCGCCGAGCTAGTCCCCGAGAAAGGTTGTCAACGATGCATACCACGCTAACTACAGTACTCAGTACCTACCGACCATGGAGTCTTTAGCCAGTCTCTCTGAACTCCGAGTCTGCAGTTCTGCACCCTGCCAGCATGCTGTGCCATGGATATTGTCGCTCGCATGCCGAGGATATTCGTCTGCCTATCTACAGCGACTCGTACGACATACTTCCGGTGACGGGTCTGTTGTGGCCTAGGGTTGACTAGTAAGTTCATTTTTACTCTTGGAGCAGTTCGTGCCGAGTGCAAGCTCTCCGTTTCCATATCACTGTATGATAAGTTGCGTGTAGGAGCCGGATACTCGTACTCAGTACTACAGTATCTTCTGAGGCGACGGAAGAAGGAACTACAGGAGGATCATGTGATACTGGAGTTGGCCTGATTCAATGCTGATTGTGATCTTGTCGAAGAGAGAACCCTGGTCTTTGACAAGATTGAGAGCCCAAACAATGAACGTTGGTTTCCTATTTGGCCGGTCAACATGAGGGTACAAGCACGAAGTAGGACGGGTGGACAGGAGGCTGATGTTGGATTAGTGCCCAACAAGCTTCCAAGTCATCAAGGGCTGGGCGTCCATGGAAGGCATAGGAATCGGACATGCCTGGAGGACTACTGTAAGAATCACTATCAGTACGAGGCTATTCTGCGCAGCATGATATGAGCATTAACTCGAGGACATCAGTTCATTGTCAAGTACGGGGTACTCCATCACATCAGGTGCTTCACAGCAACCCCAGTAACCTGGTCTGCCCCGCTGGTAGGCTAAGGCAACCACAACATACTCGTACAATCCAACGGAGTAGTACGAGTCACTACTACTGGCTGTCAATTCCCGCTTGTTGTTGAATCGATGGTGCTTCTATAGAACCCCTCAAGCAATGGAGGGAACTCGTGAACGGGTCGCTGTGTATAGAGATAGCGGAGTGAGAGGAAATTGGTAGTGAGACTGCTCAGGGAAGCCCAGCTGCAAACCCCTCTCCTCTCCGTGTCCAACATTTCCAGCATTGACGTCATTACATTACATGTACCTAGGACGAGTACTGTATGTACTGTAATTTACCGACGTCAGCATCAACTACGAGTCAGCAAGCTGCGAGTAGTTAACTACGCGGATGGTAGGTTAAAGGACGAAATTAGGGCCAGTCGGCATACTCCGTACAGTATAGGCAACAGTGCTCACATGTAGGAATCTGTCAAGAAAGGGAAATGCAACCAGCAGTCCAGCAGTCCAGCACCTCAATTGATCAGTCTGATTGGATACCGGGATGACGGCTATCAAGAGTTTATGACCGGCAGAGTCGGATTCCTTCCGGTGGGCGAATCAACATTCAAACGAGTCCGCTCAAAGCAAAGCCTCAACTCTAATTTTTGATCTCAGAAAGTCTGAAGAACGGAGGATCCGGGACGGAATGCTTCGTACCGTCTCTCCAACCTGAGACGAGGTAAGTACTGTATGTAATTGTTGCACTCCGTACGGAGGACATGTCACCGCTTGTTCTCTGATCAGAAAGGACAGGGCAGCACGAGTACAGTATTCTCGTCATCCGAATGAGTCCGAAGCTTCTTTGATTGATGTGAGCGGGACGATCCTCCGCCAGTCCACGAATCTATCTCCACTATTACGGAGAAGGCGTGCTCCATACTAGTACTCGTACTGTATACATACTCGAACGGAGGACCCATGTCTGCTGAGAAGTTTTCGCAGTTAGCCTAACCTAAATCGTGAGACTCCTCCGGGATGCTCTTCTGAGTCCGAACCCTTTTTTTTCCGCGGCTTTTTTCTGGTGTTGGGGTGTGAGCTCAATGGTTAGTGTGTTTCGTGCGGTCACGTGAGGTAGGGTGGGCTCTAGACAATTAACTTTCCCCTGACATTTCTCGCACGTGACGTTAGTTCAGGTCAAGGTTGAAATGCTTGTGATGGGGGTTTGATCAATGGTCCATGGTAAAGTCAACACAATTCCCACATTGCAATCCAAATAAAGACCAAGAAGATGACCAAAATACATCATACCTGGTTACCATTTTTATACCCATGTCTTTACAGTACCAATGGTCCTCGTCGATCCACCATCAAGGCGGCCGAAAAACTCTTGCAAACATATCGAATCTATCGATATCACAGCTCCATCCACACGGCAGCTGAACCTCCCGCCCCCGAACCCTCGTCCCACCTGAATCCGGATCCCTCTGACTATTCGCGATTCCTATTCAAAGACAAATGTACCCTCACAGTTGTTGCGGGATCAGGAGGCAATGGCTGTGTGTCCTTTCTCCGCGAAAAATACATTGACGAAGGGCCCCCGAACGGAGGCGACGGAGGTAGTGGAGGCAGCGTTTATATCCAAGCCATTGACGGGCTCACCAGTTTGCACAAGCTTGCTCGGCGTGGTGTGATTCGCGCCGGACGTGGGAAAAACGGACGGGGCAAAAATCAGGGCGGAAAGCGCGGACACGATGTTGTCATCCAGGTGCCCGTGGGCACGGTCGTCCGCGAAATGGGGAGATATGACCCCATTGCAGAGGAGGAACAGAGACTCCAAGAGCTGCGAGCAGAGATGTCAGAGGAAGAGGCCCTCCGAGTGATCTCCGCGCGACGATTTGTCATGTACCCTGGTTCTCGGCCGTCCGATTTTCTCACCATGAATCTCCCCACGCTGCCTCCTCCCCAGAGATCTCCCTTGGCCGCGTTGGAGCCTCCCGCGCCGATATACCTAGACCTCTCGAAACATATGGATAAGCCGATGCTATTGGCCGCCGGTGGAATGGGCGGTTTGGGCAATCCACACTTTGTTTCGCGTTCTGTATGGCGACCCCGGTTCGGTACCAAAGGGGAGGGTGGCTTGACACTGCACCTGGAGCTCGAGTTAAAGCTGCTTGCCGATGTCGGGCTTGTTGGCTTCCCGAACGTCGGAAAGAGTACCTTGCTGCGTTCCCTCACAAACAGTCGAACGCGAATTGGAAATTGGGAGTTCACAACATTGTCCCCCAGCATTGGCACTGTGATCCTGGACAACTTCAAGGGGAGACCCTTGATTGATCCCGCCAATAAATTCCAACGCACCCGGTTCACTATCGCCGATATTCCGGGTTTGGTGGAGGATGCACATCTGGACCACGGGCTCGGCCTGGGCTTCCTCCGCCACATCGAGCGCGCTGGCATCTTGGGGTTTGTGATTGACCTCAGCGCCGGCGACCCTGTTCGGCAGCTCCAGAAACTATGGCACGAGATCGGTGAATACGACAGAATGCGGAATGAGCCATCGGAAACCCAGTCTCAAATGGGCCCTGTGTCATGGATTGACTTGGATGATAGCACCTCCAGGGCGTCCGGTTCGAAGAGCCTTCCGCCGCTGTCATTGCCTCCAATCTCCAAGAAGCCATGGTTCGTTGTGGCTACAAAGGCCGACCTGCCTGATACTCAGGAGAATTTCATAGCTCTCCAGCAGTATGTCTCGGCTCTGCAAGCAGGAGCAGAGCCGCACCCTTCTGGCCACAAAAATGCATTCCGGGAACGCTTGGCAGTGATTCCCGTGAGTGCCATCAGGGCAGAGGGAGTTGACAGTATCCCCGGCTTGGTGATGAGTTTTCTAGACAAGCAGTAATCAGTCATGCCTTGTACAATAGTACTTCTAGTCATGAGAGGATCTGCCTGGAACGGCTTTCGGTCCCATACATACAGAACCTATCCTTGAGTGTATTTTTATTTTTCTTTGCTCACATATTGGAATGATTTCTGGACAAAGGATTCTGAACTGATCGCGTTGATGAATGATTTCATGGACTCCTGTAGGCTGTACTCTGTAGGAGTAGAGCTTGTAGGTAGGCTGAGCTGCCGAGCAAGTCGGTCTGGTCCCGTCGATCATGAGTACCTTCGCTAGAGGCTTAATTAAAATAGACCATCTCATCCCCACAGCAAAACGTGTTTCTTGATCGTCCTTCCCAAGCGCTGCTGCCACCTTGTCGAGGCCCTGGTTGTCCCTTCCAAAGCAATGTGAGCCCGATTTCGACCTCAATTACCGACGATCGTGGCGCTATGCAGGCTCTCGTGGAGTCCACGTTACAGACGATTTATGACCCTCCAGCAACGGACTCCATCCTAGAATGTGTCGACCATGACGCGAGTAAACTGCGGTCGCTCCTCCAAGATACCCCAGAGGACGCGCTCAAACTTGCTGACGCGAAACTTCGCGTGTTTCCGTACAAAGATGTCAAGGAATGTTGGCGCCGGCTCTACACGGACGCGAGCATGGTCCTGGCCATACGACTGATCTGCGCGAACTTGCTCGACTGCCCAGGCGGGTCAAACTCCTCGACCCCCCGAATCTCATCGTCGAATTCGCCCACACGCTCCCCGCCATGGTTGACCGAAGTTGTCCGCTATCTCGACATGGCGCTGATCATGACCGGCGCGCCCGGCCGTGAGACCGCGATTGAGGCGCTCTTTGCCGAACTGCAGCGATCCTGGAAATCCCGAACAAGGGACTCGTCTGCGGCCGTTGATTCCGATTCTGATTTCGACAGTCAGCCGTCGGCGAAGCGAAGAAAGTTATCGCCGCCCATGTTTCCTCCCGAGGCCACCGCTGTGCCGGAAATCACGCGCCCCATTCGACGCGTCTCGGCGCCGTCATTCGATGCCATGGAACACCACATTCAAGAGGTGCGGACCCCATTGGTGATTACAGATGCAGTCAATCACTGGCCTGCCATGTCTACTCGTCCGTGGACGTCACGAGAATACTGGTACGAGCGCACCTTCAACGGCCGAAGGCTCGTGCCCGTGGAAGTGGGCCGATCGTACACGGATGAGGGATGGGGCCAGCGCATCATCCCGTTCGGCGAGTTTGTCGATCGCTATCTTTGGCGCTCGGCTGATGGTCGAGGCAAAGCAGCTGCGGGAGCCGGGCAACATGGGGACGAGGAAGGCCAAACGGGGTACATGGCGCAGCATGATCTCCTCGCCCAAATACCGGAACTTCGCAAGGACATTGCCGTTCCGGACTACTGCTATATCAGCCCGCCGGGGCCTGAAGAAGGCACGCCCGTGTATGAAAAGAAACATCGGGAGCGAGATGGCGTCAGGAATGACAACGCCCCGGTAGAAGATAAAGACAATGTGCTCCGAGACCTCGCTTCGCGAGGAAATCACAAGACTGCCCAAACAGACCGCGATTCCGACTCTGGCGTTCCCGCCGACCCTATCATCAACACGTGGATCGGGCCTGCCTGGACCATATCCCCCCTACACCATGACCCGTACCACAACATCCTGGTTCAGGTTGTTGGCGCCAAGTACATCCGTCTGTACTCCCCTCACACGCCCGCGTCGCAGATCCACCCGCGGGGATTTGAAACCATCCGGAAGGACGGCGAGGATGGTCAATCAGAGCAGAAAATCGACATGTCCAATACCTCCAAGGTGGACCTAGCCGCCATCGAGCTGTCACCAGCCGAATCTGACTTATGGGAAGAGATGTGGCCTGGCTTCCAGCAGGCCGACTACGTCGAAACGGTCCTGCAGGAAGGAGAATGTCTCTACATCCCTGTGGGCTGGTGGCACTATGTCCGGGGGCTCAGGGCTGGTGTCAGTGTAAGTTTCTGGTGGGAATAATCAATGCGACTGGGGATGTATATTTTTAGGGACTTGTTTCATCCCCGTTATGAGTCATGAGCGTTACAAGCCCATGATAATAGATGGTATGTGTACCTAATGTTTTTCTTCTTTTTTTGGATCCGCATAGCGATCAATTACACCAAGCATGGATAAGACGGCTATTCAACCCTAACCCTAGCCTTCTTTCTTGCCAAGCGACTCGACTCGAGATTCGGCATAATCGGTGCTATCCACAGGGCTGCAGCGCTTGTCTGATATCATGGGCAAGTCATGCATCCAACATTGGAAATTCTCAACGTGAAGACAACGGGAAACATCAAGCCTTCTTATCTGCATAAACCAAAGACTCCAACTCAGCCAACAGTCCAAGGACTTTCAAATCAGCAAACGGCAGGATCTGCGTAGCAATCATGCCACCAACGCCATTCCCGCGGTCCGCCCACCAGAACAGATTCGCCAAACCGCCCCAATTGCCCGTGGCCTCTGATCGCCCCGTCGGGGTGGAGCCGGCTAGCATGAATGACAATCCCCACCCTTGCGGCTTGCCGGGGTTGGGAGCCACATCCGGGAGCGGGTTCGTCAGGTGCGGTTTTGCCGCGGGAATCCCCTGGCGACCAAAGTCGGGGAATTGGGGGATTTGGTTGCGGAACATCTCGTCCACCGTGGACCTTTGCAGGATTCGGTTGCTTGTCTGTGGTGAGACACCGTCATTCAGGAGTGTGGATATGATTTCTTTGTAGGAAAAGTACGTGCTGTGAGTATTTCATCGGCCTTGTAAGTGTCAGAGGGTATGGCTTACTGCAATAGTCTTGAGGTTTGCCAAAGAGGCCACCGCCGCCGCTGTGGAAGAGATCCTCTCCCGGCTTCACGGTGAGCGAGCGATTGAGAGGATGGTCTGTGACATGGAGCGTGCCATCGGGAGCGCGCTGGTTCATGTACGCCAGGTTTTTCTTCATCGATTCTGTCGGGAGGAAGGACATTTCCGTGATGCCCAATGGCTCGAAGATGTGCTGTTGCATGTAGTCACCGAGTTTCTGACCGGTGGCGCGCTCCACAAGGATCCCGACCCAGTCCATGTTGATCTTGTGTTTGTCAGTATGGGATGTTCTTTTGTTCCCTTGTCGACATTAGCATGAGTGATTCCTTACACCATACTCCCATTTCTCGCCCGGCTGGGCGACGAGCGGCTGATCGAGCATGGAAATATGCCCGGAGAATTCGTTGTACCCCGCAGGGTGCAAATCACGCAATCCCTCATGGAAGAAGGAATAACTGAATCCGGCTACAGGCAGTCAGCACTGGCTTCTAGCAATAATCATGGTTTCATCCCGGTTGGACGCACCGGTGTGCGTCAACAACTGCCGGAGAGTGATCCGGCCGGTCTTGGGGACCAAAACGCCGTCTTTCAGAACCTTGACATCCTTCAGCTCGGGTGCCAATTTCTCGACCTGATCTGCGTCGTCTAGAGACAGAGCGCCTTTCTCGACGAGCTGCATGCACGCGATCGCCGTGATCAACTTGGTGCACGAGAAGATGGAGAAGACGTTGTCAAGGGTCATTGGCTCCTTGCTTGCCAGGCCCTTGGTCCCGCCAGCGTAGGCAAACGTCTCTCCATCGCGATCCACGGAAACGAACACTGCGCCGGGGATGCCGGCGTTGCGGTCACGGCACGCTGCGTCGATCTTGTCCTTGATTGCTGCCGCGGTTTGCGGCGAGAGCGGTTTGGCGACCATGGTGACGGAACCGATTGCAGATCAGTATCTGAACCGACGACGGATTTACTGGAATATCCCAGGGTCCTGGACTCTCGGGCTGTTTGAGAGAGGGGCTGGCTACACCGGGAATATCAACGTTGATATCTGCTCCGCATCCAATTGAGGAGACAGGAACGAAATGCCCTACGTCCAACGTCTAATGTTACTCCGTGGTAATCAAAAAACCATCCATGGAACGTTCAAACTCTGAGTGATCAGAGAAGCTCACAAATGAACGAATCAAAGTACATTGAACCCTTCTTCCAACTTCCAACCGATCGTATTCATGATGTAGATGGTGGAGATGTCGGCCGGTTGTTTCGGCTATTGGTCCGACTTCCCCAGAATGGTAATTACTATCTACCTCGGGAGGTAACTTTGGAGTTGGGGTATGAATTGATTGAGATCCCCGCATCGGCATTCGTCGTGAAGGCTCCTTTGTAATCAACCGAATATCACCACGTCTACGGATTTTTCCACTTCACTTCACCTTCGTATCCGTACTGTACTCTGTCCAGCGTCATCGAAAATTCAGGTACCATGTCCTCCGCATGGAAATCGAGGACAGAACGATCCGGGGTTAAAATGACCTGATTGGTTCGGACTCTCGGTATGCTCAACGATGATTGGACGTAATGCCTGCAGCTGTCAACTTCAGGTCCCAGGGATTCAATCCCTTCACCAATGGGCATTCGAGATTCAAGATTTACAGCTCTCTCATAACCAATTAAATCTCAAATGAGGATTCCCACTTTTGAACTAACAACCAATTAGAAACGATCAGAGAATATGAGCTGTGGCTGAGTCAGTATGGAACAGCCAATCAGAGCGACTTGTGAATGCCTCATTTTCCCAACCGGCCGACCCTGGGTGTGCTGTGGGACAGACAACGAACATTCGTCGGGCGAGCGTTGCAGTCCAACACCCCCCCCGCCCCTTCTGCGCCTCACTGTGCTCACTCAGATCCAAAATAGCCTGCCAACGAGGCCAGTACAATTCATCGCGGTCGGTGGACACTCCTGGACGCGCCGTTTGGTGATCGGCCTCGCGACTCTCGGAATTGGTTCGTGACAGCGAAAAAAAAAAAAAAAAAAAAAGTTCCTGGGTTTGCAGAAGAAGTTCAGACACTGCCGAGTTTACTTGGCTGCTGGGCAGCCGCCGTGTTCCGTATTGGATTTGGTCTCGGTGTCACCCATCCCGCTCTGTTGATCTGCATTATCAATCCGTGTTCGTTGCTCTAAGCGTCAGCCGGCCCATCCGTGTCCGTCCGCTGTATGTTTTGTCGTGATTTGAGGACCATATTCCCGCGTCGACTTGAACCCTTGTCTGGAATCGACTACGGTTGCTGTCGCAGTGACCAACGGCTGAGGTGACGGAGCCCAGCAGGGCTCGTATCCAAAGACATGTCGGAGCCCGACAACACTCCTTCTCGTCGCAGTCATGATGGCTTCCATCAAAGCGAGTCTGGCAACCGAGATCAAAATGAACGTTCGTCCACCTCGCAGGATTCGACCAACCCGGATGTATTCTCGGATGATTTCTCCCTAGAACGTTACAACACTTCTGATACGTCCCATGACAATGATTCAAGCCGGAACTCCTCGACATCATCCTCAGATTCGCACAGTACATCCCAAACATGTTCCCCGCTAGCGTCGAGGCCGTCACAACCGGAAACAGCGCCGGCGGAGAATCCGTTCGACGATAACTCGCGGATCCCGTCCGACGAAGATAGTGGATCAACGCGTCCTTCCAGCGTCCGCAAAGTCCTGCATCGGCAATCGTCCGTAACGACTTCCTCGACCACTTCCAGGGCCGGATATGCGCCCGTTCCTAGGCCAATGAGCCCCTACCGAGGCGCTACCGGCCCAAGTCATCCATACGGAATGTATCCACAGATAGGAGTGAGTCGATCTTCCAGCGTGAGGAGCACGTCGACGGTACGGCCCTACGATGCCCCGCCGCCAGGGGGAAGTGCTCCGCAGCACCCGTACGCTCTGTACCAGCAGAATATTGGTCTGGAGCAAGACATAGGGGATCAGATCATTCCGATGGGGTTCCCGCCGAATGGGTTCCAACTTCAGCATGCTTGCGGGCAGGCAGATGATGTTGGAGATATCATTGGGCCCGATGGGCACTTGGAGCAGCTGCCGCCTTATTCGCGGTATCCCGAAGGGGTTCGGCCGAAGAGTGGCCATAGCCCTGCGAGCATCGCCAGCGCCATGAGAGACCGGGAGCAGTCCTTGCAGGCCGGGCCAGCCGCCTCATCGGGAGAGTCCTCTCGAACCCTGGTAGACACGTCTTCGTTGGCAGAACGCGACCGATCGGTTGATCGATCGAGTGATATATCGGGTCCTGTGCCGTTCAACGAAAAGGTCAAACAGAAAGGTCGGCAAAAATGTTGCGGGGCGCCGCTATGGCTCCTGGCGCTGTTGGGACTGGGAATGGTGGTCGGCGGGATTATCGGCGGCGTGATTGGGGGTTTACTCGGCGAGAAGACGGGCGAAAAGCGCTCGAAAGAGAAGCTCTCGGCGGAATCACCGACAACCAGCGTTGTTACAATCACCTATACTTCGGACGTCACGCCCCTTTCGACGTTCCCAACGGATGTCCCTCCACTCCCGACTGGGCGATTCCGAGTCCCTACCAAGGTGCACGCACAGTCAAAGTTCTGCGCCGCCTACTCCTATGTCTCCTCGTGGAACTGTCAGAATTTAGAAGCTCTGGACATTGAGATCCAAGGGACTTTGCCTTCTGCTTATGCCAAGCTGTCTCCACCCGTGATTGATGGCTCCTTTACGTACGGTGCACAAGCGCCGTTCCTGAGCCAACCGTCACATAGCCTCCACATGATGTTGGACAAGGATGAGCCGGATTTGGGGCCGACCTTGTTTTTCAGTTCCATCTACGACAAATTGGTGATCGTCCCCGAGGACGAGCTGACGTCGTCCTCGTCGTATGGCAAGAAGAAACGTTCGTTCGATGGCTTGGGGGCATTCAACGATTGGAGACAGAGGAAGAAGGCCCAAGCGGGTGAGCAGCCGTGGTTTTGCTGGTGGAACAGTACCGCGATGGAGTTCTTCCTGTACGTCAACGAGACAGTAGGAGATGATTTTCCGATTACCAGCACCCCCGCCGTAGCAAACCTACTACCGACGTTGGCCGACGACACACCGACACCGCCGATCACGAGTGGTCCCGAAGCCACGCACGATCCCCGCTCGCTGGAGCGACGCGGCGATCACACGCCGTATCCACGGCGGATCAAGATCGAGGAGAAGCGGGCGATTGCCAAGGCGCCGCAGGCGTACTGTGAACAGATGAAAGTTCAGGATGACAACACGGTCGTGGGGCCGATCAGCAGCTTTCGCATCGTGATCGACGAGATCACGCCGGGGGCGCTAATCGACGACGACGACGACCTTCTCCGCAAGCGGGACGATGATGATGACGAAGATAGCTATGATGAGATTTGCTACTGCGAGTGGGTTTCCGACTAGAACGACGCTCATCTCTTGCTCTTCTATGTCCCTTATTTTTATTGCCTGATTCTTGTTCAACAATCATTCCGAGGATCTGCCATGGGGTTTCTTTAGAGCGATGTTCGATTTTGATCGGGACTCTTTAGGTGATCTTGCTGGTTTTCTTTTTTCTTGTTTTTTTTGAACGAAACTCTCCGGTGCAATGGCGTTTCTGAGCGGGTGCACATCACAGTGTTTGAACTTGCAAGTACAGTACCAGCTCTGGCTTCAAAGTTTGGGAAGAAATGTGTTTAGGCTATTTATAGCCCGTGGACTTCGGCTCCTGTTCGTCTCTATCAATATCAGATGTTTTCGGTCGAGGTATACGGAGTAGTAACTGTGTTGGTTGATCCAACAAGCAGCGAGCGTCTCTGGACAATAACGTGATTTGAGGTTTGTCAAGATCATTGATAAGGGGGCAACGTGTGGAGTACATGTAGCTTGCAGCCTTGCTCGTTCCATGCAGTTGTTGTTTTCTCTCAAGTCGCCAGCCCTTTTTCTGGCTGGCTCAACCCTTGGTCCTGCCGGGGTATGATGATTTGAGGAAATGAGAATTACATTGACTCAATAGCTTCACAGGACCTGTTAGGAGCAGGGATAAAAATACCTAGTACCTTTCGACATGTCACCTCGCATTCTGGAGTTTCGAGAGAACGATCGTCCATGATAGTAAGGTGGCTGGTGGCCACCATATTCTTGGAGTCCGTAGGCCCTCAGCCTTCGTCCTTTGAAGGCCGGTATTGAAAGATTGGAGGCAATTTTATCGGCGGACATTGTCAGTCAGCAGAGCTTCTTCGTATCAGATGAACGGTTAGTTTCTGGAAAAGACTCAGAGTATAGGTAGATTGGCACACTAATTTGCGAATGATCCCTTTTCCGAGTCCATGATTTCATGGGCTGTGCTTCGAACACTGCATGAATACTTAGGTACTAGTAGTCAAGTCTTTCTCCCAGGCGACTGAGAAGTTTGTGGTTGGTTCCTTCTATATTTCCCTTTAGGGTTTCATATACGCGATCCAGGCGCATGTTCATAACCTGTTGCAGGAATTATGACAACCCTTCGACGTCATACGTCGTTAGCTAGCACACCAGGTACTACTGTACTCTTTAAGCACCATCGCTGGAACCAAAATACCACCTAACAATTCCCTTAACCAAACAGTTTTGCCATCCTTTTTCAAATCCATATCATCAGAGAGGAAGAACAAGCACAGTCAGAAGAAAACATGAATCTCCTCCGACTTTCCAACCGCATTGGAATTGCCCATATCCGCCCAGCGACGACTATCACACCGACGCGAATCCCCAAACGCAGCTACGCGTTCAGTGGCTACGGCGACGGCGATAAGCCACAGGGCGATGAGCCCGCGGCGGAATCGACCCGCGCGAGAGAGCATCCAGGTAACACCATGACCATATTGTATACTATATATATATATAGTGAATTGGCTGAATGAATGAGAAACAGGCCCAGCTCCCCCCGATACTTCTCAACCCAAGCAGCCGCAGGAGGGAGATGGTGAGCCCCAGCCCAGCGGACGCGGGACTCGAACAACGCCGATCCCTTCCAACAAGGCGCATCCAACACTCTCCGACGGGAAACAGTCGCCGTATCTCGACGACGAAGGGAACGAGATGCCGAATACCCCGCAGGATGTCAAGCAGCATAATCGCGAGATGGAGAGAAGGTATGATCGGACGGTGAACCAGATGGAGCACAAGGATACCAAGGGGGAGATTGGGAAGAATTTCTGGGCGGGGACTGGAGGGAGAAATGCGGCTTGATTTGGGGGCCAGGCTTCGGTTTCGTGATTTTTCTGTCATCTTGTATACACTGTATATGATGGATGGATCCTGGGTATCGGAAACTGTTTCACCGGTTTTGCTGGTTCGCCAGCAGAGGTGTTCGCTCCGACGCAGGTCCATTCTGATCCTCGCCCGGAACTTCGCCGGTGGCGTCCGACGGCGGAGTGGTTGTAATTATGTCCTTCTTGGGACCAAGATACTCAAAGTACACTGCCATCACCAACAACGTCCCCTGAAGAATCGCCGTCAAAACATAAACCCCCCACGTGCTCCATCCTTCCGTGCCCAACCGCGCAGCCAAGCTGGCCGCCCAGACGAGGCTGCCGGGCGTTTGGATGCACATCATGGGGATGCTTAGACTGCCAACCCGCTGCAGGCGGAATGTTGTGTAGATTTGCGGGAAGTACTGAATCGATGCCAGGGTCGCGGACATGATGCCGAGAACGTTGGCCCATGCTTGGAGGTGGTTCGGCTGCGTGACGACGACGAGGATGGACGTGATGATGACGGCTAAGGCATGGAGAACGCAGACCACGGCCACGCCAACAGCAGTGCGATAAGTGGCTTGCTTTCTTGGTAAAGGACCCGTTGTTGCTGCCGCCGCGGCGGGATCACGCGGGAAAAATATGACATACAGGAGGAGACTAAACTCCAGAGGTTAGGTTTCAACCGTCATGCTTCAAAGAGGGGAAAGATTGAGACCAACATCACGTAAAAGGACAAACATTGCGTCCCAACCTGAAAGATGCCCAGCATCCCGGCGAAGCATGATAGGCCGGAAATCTCCCGACAACAGGCAACATCGCGGGCGCTCTTGGGAAGAGTCAGGATATTTGCAAAGGACGAGGTACCGGACGTTGTCCCCAGGAGGACAAAGTATGGCGAAATTCCGAAGGAGCTCCGCAACCGAATAATACGAACATGCTGGGGGAGATAGGAGGCCAGGATACCAACAAGTATCAGCCTGGACTCGCATTGATTATCAGCGAGATTGGGCCCGGGCTCTCAGCTGGGCAATGACTTACAGAGAGAGAATGAAATTGAAGCTGACGCCGTGAGGAAGGACCAAATGCTTGCAGTATGGCGATGTCTCCATCTCCCCACAGAACAGCCGATATTGTCGTTGTGTCTGTCCCCGGATTGCAGGTCTTTGAGGTTGTTTTGATGACAGTGGTTGCTTGTCCTCGGCCCGGTCTCCACTGATCTGATCGCCCAGGCCAGACTAAACTAAAAATAGCTAGCCTGAATCTTGCTTCCAGACTAACCTAGATAGGTTAGACCCGAATACTGTATGTAATACCTAATCTCGTCCAATGACATCATTGCTCCTCCATGTCAATGCACTTGAATTTGATCAAGTACTCATCATTCAGCGTCAGGATCTGTTCTCTAATCGCCGTCCAGAATAATAACAGATAGCTGGGATTTGCCAGTCGACGAGGCGACGGTTGATGTCTGTCTCCTGCCGTGCCTATTAATGGTACAGCCCTACAGGTCCTTTCGTCCAGACCGTAGGCTACTAGTACTTTGTCGAAGTTCTCATTCATGTTTACTCTGCACGTCTAGAAGAAGATCTGATCTAGAACATCTCGCTCATTGGATCTGACCCATGCATCAAGACTCGATTGATGCCAGATACCTTGCACAACCTCCGCCTTGGGAGGGGAGGCAAATACGTCATCACTCATCATAGGTTCTGCCATGGATGAAAGCTGCTGCTCACGGCAGATGCCCTAGTAGACATCGCAGATTCAAAGCATAACACAACTCGAAGCTTGCAATATATACTAAACTCGTTTCCTGCGTTCCTTGAGATTGAGCTAGCAGTAGTTGGACAGTTGGATACATTCAATCTCTATCCAGTATGAAGTTCAGCTGGGCCAGCAGCCTGGTGATTGTCCTCGCTGCCTCAGAGGCCGTTGGCGCAAGCAGCTGGTTTAGCAAAGCTGGTAAATACACTTCAACGAGCTCGAAGCTTTTGATAAAACCAAAGCTGATCCCGACAGTTTACAACAAATGGCACGAAACCGAGCTTGAGAGATGGCTTTCCGATCATAGTACGATATTGTGTCCTACGTCTTGGTCATGCCTCTCTAACCGGCTCATATAGATATCCCTTATCCCACTCCAGCCGATCGCAAAGAACTGGAAAGCTTGGTCAAATCCAACTGGGAACACTACGTACAGGTTCCTCTGACCCAGACTTCCAACCAGGCGTCGAGCCAAATTCATAATGCGAAGGAATGGGTTTTCGACACGTGAGTGTTGCCCTCAGAACCTATGGTGCATGCAATATGCATCTATGCGTCATTTTGCTGACTAGTACTGCTTACAGCTGGTCCGACTCGCAACTAAAGGCATTCCTGGACCGACATGGCATACCAGCCCCGCAGCCGCGCAAGCGCGATCCTTTGCTCCGCGCGGTACGCGAAAACTACGAGGCAATTGCAAAGAAGCTCGGTGAGACGGCTTCGTACCCAGGAAACTGGCTGTACGAGCACTGGTCCGACTCCGATCTCAAGCAATGGCTCGATGAGAGGGGCTGGCCGGTCCCGCAGCCGACGACCCGGGACCGGCTCATCGCCGCCGTGCGCCGCCAGTCTCATCTAGCGGCGCTGTCCCGACGGGAGTTGGTATCCTCACTGTCTTCATCGGCTGCCGCTGCGCAAAAGACCCTCAGTGACGCCCTTTTCAACGCCTGGTCGGACTCGGAGCTCAAGGCTTTCCTCGACAAGCACGGCGTCAAGGTTCCTCAGGGCTCCCGGCGTAACGAACTCATTGCCCTGGCTCGCAGGCATCGAGAGAACCTCCTCCAGGGCGCCTCGTCGGTCTCGTCTTCCGTCACCAGCGCGTATGGCGCCGCAACCTCCAAGGCCGGAAACGAGTTCGCCCGCGCAATAGACGATGCGGAGCTCAAGGCCAAGGACACTTTCGATGCCGTAGTGTCCACCTGGTCGGATTCCCGCCTCAAGGCCTTCCTGGACGCACGTGGTGTCCCCGTGCCTCAGGCTTCTAAGCGGGATGAGCTGTTGGCCTTGGTTCGAAAGCACAAGCACAAGGCAGCACACGGCTATAATGTCTGGACCTTTGACACTTGGACCACAGAGAATCTCAGGCATGTCCTTAATCTCAAGAGTGTCATCCCGACACGTCTAACATCATGAATAGGAATTATCTGTCTTCTCTCAACGTCCAAGCCGCGAAAAAGGCTGGCACCACTCGGGACGAGCTCCTGCGCCAGGCTCGAGAACAGTATACCAAAGCTTCCAAGACGGGAGGCGATAGCTACGCATCGGCCACTTCGCTCTTGGCCCAGGTCACGGGCACGGTCAAAGACGCAACTTTTGACACATGGTCAGAGTCGGAGCTGAAAAAGTATTTGGACTCGTATGGTCTCCCGGCGTATCAGGGCTCGGACTTGAACGAGCTCCGCGCGGCTGCCCGGCGCAATGCGCAGTACTTCCACTACGGCACGACGACACCGGGCAGCACGATCTGGGCGAGTCTTCAGGACAGTGCCCATTGGTTGCTAGGACAGCTCCGATTGGGTGCTTTGAGCGGTCGGACCAAGGCACAGGAGGCTGATGAAGCTCAGGAAAGGCGTGAGAAGATTCGTTCTGAGCTGTAGTAAGTTTGGTCGATTGCGGCCGAAGAATCTTTGGTATGGACTGAGCATGGAGATGGGGGTGGTTTGTGAACTTTTCCAAAGATCAGATATTGATGTATTGAATTTTGATCATGTCCCCATGACTTACCCTGCGCGTTGGATTTCCAGGAGACAAACCTAGTACGGATAACTTGTTTAGTAGTCCATCATTAATTATTGTGTCATTGAATGCCAGTCTAAATCCTTTTTCAGTCCCTCATTTCATCATAAGGCATCCAAAACAGAACGAGGCAGAAGATTATGATCACTGGAGATTATGACTTTGGTGCCTCCGGGTCGCCCTCCGCAACGAGCTTCCCCACTACGAGGTACTTCTCCTGGAACCGCTCCTCCCACGACCGCAAGTTCTCCCACTGATCTGGAGTAAGATCCTTTAGATCATCCAGAGGGCCATGAAGGTCCTTGGTGAGCATCTCCTCGTCGAAGCTCTGACACGCCAGACCGCGCGACGCATCACGGCCGGCGAAATTCTCATACGGTCCGCCCTAAGTCGCGAATCAACAAGATGTTACTGGTTTCCCCAAAGATGACCATGCGCGTCACATACCGGACCATAAAAGTGACGGCTTGGAGTCACGTCATAGACCTTCCCTCGAATCGCGATATAAATGGGAGCTCCATTGGCTCCGTTGTAGGGCAGCAGCGTGGTGGGAGTAAAGGTCCGGAAGACGACCGGGGCGGGACCCGGCGGGAGCTTGAGAGGAGACCGCGGCCGGAAGCGCAGATAGACGGCAATGATGAAAAGCGAGAGAAGGACGAGGTTAGTGGGCGATGCAATGGAGACCCTATCATTTGGTTGGGATTTGGTATCAATATCACAATCTGTAAAGCCCAGGTCAAGCTGGTGGGCCGGATTGAACTCACGCTCGGGCGGTTTGAGGCACCTCGTTTTGCTCTGTGAGGTGTCAGTCATTCCGCGCAATCATATTCGGAAACAGGTCATCCATACCTTCCATTGTCCTGAATCGGCAAATCGGCAGGTGTGAGAGACTTTTTCTCGATCAATCCTGTAGCTGATAGCTTGATCAGCTGTCGGCGGCTTGTGCGCGGAAGATTGACTGCTCAGCAGCTCAGCGGGCTCGCTGCCCGGCTGTTGGGGCTCGTCGGTGCCAGCCCAAGCTGCCAAGAACCTAGTCCCGCATCACGTGACTATATCGGGAACGGTAAGTGTGCTTATTCCTCTTAAAAGTCTTTCTCCCAGGTCACGTGATCATGAGAAACTACATCAGCCTAACCGAAACTATACTAGCGTGATAAGAATCAATAATCCAGTTGATTGCAACTCGGAACGAAAATTTTTATTCTTGGTTTCCAGAGATTAACCACCCATCATATTCGATCAACCGCCTCACCAAAATTGGCCAGCCTATTTAAGGTACATCGTCGCAGGATGCCGATATCTACCCCAAGTTTTTAGGCCATTCCGTTTGCGCTGGCGGCTCTTAACCTCCTCGAGCAGTACACGATACGGTTCGCCAGAGAGCATGAACTTCTCCACAAACTTCTCGCTTCCTTTCTCGAACTGGTCGTCTGCAAGGGCCAGCGCCTCCTGAATCATTTCCTTGAATTCAGAAAAACGGGTCGCCAACGGCTTCTGGTCATCGTCGTCTTCGGAGCTCGGCTCATCCTCCGATTCAGATTCTTCGCCTTGACCTTGCAGGTACACCTGTGCTTCAATCTGGTCACGGATATCACTACCTGGCGGCGGTGCAAACTCTGGTCGCAAGACCAATCGTTCGTCTTGCCAAAAAGGCGGCGTTGTTCGTCGCTGGATAGTTCGAAACAGCTCGGGATTTGTAAATGCGAAACAATAAACGATG
>NW_027192307.1:3720453-3735559 GCF_041956625.1 Thermomyces dupontii | reverse complement strand
TCCCGTCCGCCCGCCGAGACAAGCGCCGGAGGCCCCGCAGCCGGTCACCGCCGTATCGGGAAGTGCGCAAGCCCAAGCGGTACGATGAGCTAGATTCCGGCGAGTCGTCCCGGCAGAGAGAAGTTTCTGCTGAACCGTCGTCAGTGAGCGCGCGGGGCGTTACCCCAGTTGCCGCTCAGGATGTGAAACCAGAGACTGAACCAGAGCGTCAGGTCCAAGTTCCGAGCACACAAGATGCCCGTCCAGAAAAGGAAAAATCTGAGTAAGTCCATTCGTGCATCACTTTTTGTATGTTACATCACTGACATGGGTCAGGCCGGAAACCAGCACTGCAGAAGCAGCCGAACCGTTAAGAGGAATATGACTACTAGGGAACGGTGATGATTCGTTGATGCTTCCAGCGGCTTGGCAACAGCCTGTGGAACTGAGACTGGCTGGCAGCTGGCTGCAGTCTACTCTCTAGTTATGTACAGTAGACTATTATACGCCCGGAACGGGTCATGCTGACTCGGAAATAGACCTAAGCCGAGTCCGTAATCTAACAAGTTGACTTTGCGCCCTATTTCTGGCAGTGTCAAGTCAGGGGCCGAAACTGTTTTGGGGAAATTAACTGGATAGAAGCGTCGAGCGGCTTGATGCTGAAACGGCGCCGGGAGATGACTAACGATAGTGTTGGCTCTCTGCTTAATTATTAACTAAGTATTATTATTATTATGTATGTACCTTGACAGGAAGCCGAAATAATCACGGCTGGCAGGAATTCACAAAGTCCCAAGTTAGTTACTCGTACCTAATTTTTCCTTCCCAGAAAGCACCGGGAGTCCCGGGTGAAGCAAAAGTCTCCTCCCTGCTCTCCTGGGCAATTTTTCTTCTCCAGTCACTCCTTGTCTGTGGGAGTCTGGATTCGCCCACCGAAGCCGAGGTGCAGTGCGCCTTTGTCTACCAATTATGACTGGCGTGCGTCATACTGCAGGAACTACCGCGGTTCTTGGGCGAACGATCTCTGTTAAGCCTTGGAATCTCATGCCTCCAGTCCGCGACTGAGGAACGGATACATCGCGATCAAAGGGCGGAAGACCTCTGACGCGCTGGCGCTCCGGACACAAGTTTGACGGTCACCAACATGTGGAAGAAAATGTCTCGTGCGCGCGACCTGCGCATCAGCGGCCCAATTGTAAATCCGCAGCCGCAGCCCACCTCGGGCACTGTGCCCTTCGCGCTCAGAGAATCCAAGGACTTGCCTCCCTTGCCCGAGTATGCGCATTTCCCAAAAAGCGAATGCTGCCGGTCAGACTCGGAAACTAACATACGCGTCCAGGGACGCGGTTCTGGATGGACCGCCGCCGCCGATGTCCTCGTCTTTTGAATCCAGCGCAGATGGCGGGCCGGTGCACCCGACCCCTTTCGCAATGGATGCAACAGCTTCGCAGCGGAATCGTTCATGGTCCCCTGAATACCGCATCAGTGACAGCGACGTGGATATTTCCCCTCCAGACTCCCCCATTGATCAGTATAACTTGTACAGTGTGCCCAGTCACCATGATGTTTCTCCAATCGAGGAAGATGATGTAGATCCTTTCGCCGACGTCCAGAAGAAGCCAAGTCAGACTCCTGGGCCTCGTAGGAACGTCGCAGGCGACTCGATGCCAACGGAGGACCATGCGGAGTCGTACCATCCAAGCAACGTGCCGGACCGGCGGAGTTTCGAAGAGACCCGTCCTGCCAATCCACCCGGATCCAGAGTGACAGCCTCATCCACTGATTCCCGTTTTCGTGCTGGGGAGACACCCCATCAAGCCCCGTCTTCAATACAAAAGGATAAGGAACTCCCCAAGGAGCTCCCACCACCGCGAGTACCGTGGAAAGGTGCAAGCGGTCGGACTCCAATAGTCCCTCCAATCCAGACCAAGTTCACCAGAAACTTTCGAAGAATGTCGCATGCGCAGCATGAGGAGCCCTCTAACCCTGCAACCGTTGTTGCAGGGTTCCAGAGTACGGTCACGACCACGATCACAGCAGAGCCTCAGGCTCACAGCAACCCCAAACCGCAGCGACGGCCATCTCGAGGCAAGCAGTCCGGCTCATCCCCAGCTACCTCCAAGCCGCTACCTGCGATCGACTCCTCATCATTCGGCCGAATCACTGGCAACAAGATCTCAGCAACGATCAAGCACCCCAGGGGAGTCCAGTCTTCCGATCTCCCGTCTGAGAATCAATCTCAGCAGTCCACCCATCGCGAAGCATTGGACGTCAAATACGGCCTGCGTAGCCGGTACGCCACCTCTCCATCGCCAACTCCGCCCGAAGCAACCTCATCTCCTCCTGCTCAAGTCGACACGACCTCATCCGCACCTGCTCAGCCTGATGTGAACCGGAAGGACGTCTCATCTCCCGATAAGTCCGATACACAACCATCGAATCAGTCGCCATCCATCATGGCAAGATCGCGGCCAGTGCCCAGTGCTATCAATTCTGCAAAGAGCACCACTCGCAAACCAATACCGTCGCAGTCAGAGACAGATAAGGAGACCGACAGCAAAGACAACTCTTTACCGTCGAAGAGCGCCGATATTCAACAGCGCATCAACTCGATGGAGGCAAGACGAAGAGAGTTGGCCATCCGCAGGGAGAACATCAACACCATCATCTACGAGCTCACCAAGGTCATCAAGCCCAGCTCCGTAGCCTGCGACTTCGCCACGCGCGAGGAGGTCAAACGGACTGTGGCCAGCCTCAACGCGGAACTTGACGACATTCGCAAGGAGGATCACGAACTCGGGATGAAGGTCGTTCGAGCGTATCGCAAGCGGGATGAGCTGGATGCGTACGAGGCGAGTACGCTGTGGGTGAGACGAGTGACCACTGACGAGCTGAGGTGATTGCATGACTTTTATTTAGCATTTGTACATTGCATCTTCATCATCTTCGTTCATTTCTTGTTGTTATGATGCTTGCCGATATTCCAAGCAAGGGACGCATGGCGCTAGGGACGATGTCAGGGATACCCTTGATGTTGCGATGCTGGATTGTATATAGAAAGGGACAACGAAATCTCATTGCAATTGCTATAAACATGAGAAAAAAAATGGAACGCTCAATCTATGCCAAAAATTCGTCGCCCATTGTTCGTTGATATATCGTTCAAATCGTCAATCGTAAATCTACCTCGCAAGGCACAATCTGGCTCGGTAAATCATTTCTTGCCAGATTTCTTGATACCCTGGGCGCCAGTACTCAGAGGACCCTTCCCCTTGGCCTTCTCCGCGAGAGCCTTGCGGGCCTTTGCCTCTGTTTGGAACACAGATAATTAGTTCGCAGTGGTCGAGTGACATGGGATCGACGAACCTTCTTGCTGCTTCTTCTTGAACTCGAGATCTGCCTCATCGAGCTCCTTCTTGTCTTTCTTTGGAGCCTTCAAGGGCTTAGCCTTGCCTCCTGTACACACCCGATACTGATCAGTTTGCAGGTCTTGAAAAATACCAGCCTCAGAATGGGAGGAAACCTTCTCGGCTTATGCCACCCATTTTGCACCTATCAAAATGATAGAACCCTGATCTTCCAAGGAATCGGCAACGCGCTTCTGCGGAATGAGATTCGCTGAGAGCAAGGGAAAAACTGGAGCATTCCAGGCGGTGCGGATCTGAATTGGAGAACTGCTTTACCGTAATCGGAATGACGGGAAGTAGTAAACTACACTAAACCAGAAATGGCATCCATCTTCTCTTTTCAACATCGCTCTGCGCTGGAAACTGGAAAAGCATCCAAATCTTCAGGCGACATCTGCAGCACGTCTATCAAGGTGGTTAGACTGTCATGATATTGTGAATTTTGCAGGCTGAGGAGCTAGGCATATCTCAATAGCCGGTTGGACTTCTCGAAACTTTCCATTTTCTCCTTTCGCTATCAACGAGTCATACGCTAACCCGATAACCGGTCTTAAAAAAAGACCCATCAGTAAGACCAGACAAGGTCCATCAGTCACTGCCTGCAACACCGCAACGCGTGACTGCGGCCATGTCTTCCCGCAGATCGAGATCTCCCAGCTCGACCCCGTCCGAGGGCGAGATCATCGATTCAGGATCAGAGACGAAGGCAACTACGTCGCAGACTTCCGTTCGTGGCAACCATGTTGACCGTCGCACCAGACATAGATCATCATCCTACTCTCCCAGATCGCCGCCGCCTCGCCGGCAGCCGCCGCCCAGATCCCGGTCCCGGTCCCGATCGCGGTCTCCCTACTACCGCTCGTCGCGAGGCGAGAAGCGGCAATACCGTGACGACGACTACCCTGTCTATGACGATCGGCGCTCCCGTCGGTACGAGCCGCGGTACTACTCCCGAGATGATGACCACCCGCGCGATCGCGATCGTTCCGGCCGCTACCGGGGCTATGTGGACTACGACAGAGACAATGAGTCTTATGGCGATCTCCGGTACACGGACAGCTACTCGTACGACCGCCGAGACAAGCGCCGGAGGACCCGCAGCCGGTCACCGCCGTATCGGGAAGTGCGCAAGCCCAAGCGGTACGATGAGCTAGATTCCGGCGAGTCGTCCCGGCAGAGAGAAGTTTCTGCTGAACCGTCGTCAGTGAGCGCGCGGGGCGTTACCCCAGTTGCCGCTCAGGATGTGAAACCAGAGACTGAACCAGAGCGTCAGGTCCAAGTTCCGAGCACACAAGATGCCCGTCCAGAAAAGGAAAAATCTGAGTAAGTCCATTCGTGCATCACTTTTTGTATGTTACATCACTGACATGGGTCAGGCCGGAAACCAGCACTGCAGAAGCAGCCGAACCAGCCGAGCCGCTGGACGAACAAGCGGCACTCGAAGCACGGCGGAAACGTCGCGAGGCCATCATGGCCAAATACCGAACTCAGGCGCAAGTATCGCTACGAGTGCAGACTTTGGAAAAGCCCGAGGTCGATTCGCCGGGCGCCGGGCGCAGTGAGAGTCCAGCAACTCCAGTCGGTTAGTGTCTCCTCAACCTAACATCGATGGTACGACCTGTCTGGGCTAACGATCGCGTTTCCGATACTTTTGCGCACTTCAGATCCTGTTGCGGAACCCGTCTCAGCTTCTGCCTTTGCCGTTGCGAAAGACGACGAGCTGGCCAATGCGACGACCGTCACGGATGGATTCGAAAGGGACGAGCCGTCCGCTGCAGATTACGATCCAACTCAGGACATGAGAGAAGACCAGGAACGACACGACAAACGGACCAATGGCGAAATCTCTGCGGCCGACTACGATGAGACCAAGCCAGAGCGACGGGACATGCCCGTTCCAGAGGCTCAGCAGCAGCCCGCGCAGACGAAGGATCCGTACGACATGTTTGCCGAGGACGATGATGACATGTTTGCTCCCGACGAAGCGGAACCGGCGCAGGGAACGACGGTCGCCAAGCCGGCTCCGCAGGCCCAGGAGCTCGATATGAGCATGATGGACAACTGGGACGATCCGGAAGGCTACTACATTGTGCGGCTTGGAGAGCTGATCAACGGACGATATCACGTGCAGCAGAATCTGGGTAAGGGCATGTTCTCATCTGTGGTGCGAGCGACCGACTCCAAGACGGGCAAGCTTGTGGCCGTCAAGATTGTCCGGCAAAATGACACGATGCGCAAGGCCGGAATGAAAGAGATTGAGATCCTGCAGCAGTTACGTGCCGCGGATCCGGAGGACAAGAAACACGTGATTCGATTTGAGCGGTTTTTTGAGCACAAAGGCCATCTGTGCATGGTGTTTGAAAATCTCAGCATGAACCTCCGGGAGGTACTCAAGAAGTTTGGGCGAGACGTAGGACTGAACCTGCGGGCCATCAAGGCGTACGCGCAGCAGATGTTTCTGGGCCTGAGCCTCCTCCGCAAATGCGGCATTCTGCACGGCGATCTCAAACCGGACAATTTGCTAGTCAACGAGCAGCGCAACATTCTCAAGATTTGCGATTTGGGATCGGCCAGCCCGGCGTCGGAGAGCGAGGTGACACCGTACCTGGTGAGTCGGTTCTACCGGGCGCCGGAGATCATTCTCGGGATTCCTTACGACTACGCGATCGACATGTGGTCGATCGGATGCACGCTGTACGAGCTGTACACGGGCAAGATCCTGTTTACGGGCCGCAACAATAACGGAATGTTGAAATCGATCATGGAGTGCCGGGGCAAGCTGCCGCCGAAGCTGCTGCGGCGGGGCAGCCTGACGCCAATGCACTTTGACGAGATGCTCAACTTCCAGAGCACGGAGGAGGACAAGGTGACGGGGCGGGTGGTGACGAAGGTGCTAGACTTTAAGAAGCCGACGCGGGACCTCAAGACGCGGCTGATGGGCAAAGGGTCCAAGGGGATGAGCGAGAGCGAAAGTAAGGAGTTGGCGTTGTTTGTTGATCTGCTTGATCGGTGTTTGGCGTTGAATCCGGAGAAGCGATGTACGCCGATTGAGGCGCTCAAGCACCCATTTTTCGGGAAGCGATGATAATGCTGATTCCTTGGGAGTGTAACTCCGGTCGGAGCACAACCTTGTATGGCAGGTTATGGTTCAGAATAGACAGATATTTTTTTTTTTTTGAATGTTCCTTTCCACTAGGTTATGTATGTACTTACTCGTATGTTCCAATCACAGCCTTCCACCATGCTTCCATCCATGTTATACTCATAAATCTGATCAGTTGACCCTGTTCCTGGACAGTGTAGCATTCACCCTTCTATTTCGTACCCATACCAGTGCACCCCTGACCTCGTGGCTGGGGGCCCCGCGCGCGGGTATGTATTCCCTAGTCTCCTTGTATGATGACTACGGCCAACAGGAACCATCGCAGCAAAAGCGTTATTGATCCTCCTGGTGCCCGTGTATAACTAGGTACGTTTGGGTCGACTGTTGTTGGCGTAGCACAGCTTCGGGCACTGGGGCACTACTACTACCATACCACCTCCTAGGTTATCTTCCATGGATCTTTCCCGCCCCGAGGCTTGCCCTTGCCCTTTGCATATTGCAAATGACAGGTTTAAGGTGGTGTTATCATAGTTAACTATCACAAGTATTTACGAGGTTGGGTACATAGGTAAGGTAGGTAGTTCGACTCGACGGGGTGTGCACTAGGAGTAAGTCGTTATGCAGTGTCCAATCAACCCTGCAACATCCATCATCAATCAGTCCCAAAAAGGATCTGATCTCTGCCCAAACACCGACGGCTTGAATTCGGTCAGCCCAAGGATTACTCGTAGTTGACGGAGAAGTGTATGTACAGGCTCAGAGATGGACCTCGTGACCAGGTTGAATTTACTATTCTATTTCCTTCCCTTGCAAGAAAAAGAACAAAGTTCCTGGTTCAGCTGTTGAAGAAAACGCGATGATCCCCTTCCTGGACTTGGAAACAAAGGAAAAAAGGAAAAAAGAAAAAAAAAAAGGCAAAATCTTCACCGCTCACATGACTGACAAGATCTCCAATCAAAGAGTTGTGTCTAAAATTAATTTTTTTTTCTCAGCTGAAGGAGGTTGCGAGATGAGACACCGCCTTCGATCGAGAATCCTTCCCAATCAAACGGATCGGGTAAAGAAGTAACCTAATCAAGTAAAAAAATTTCAGTCCAGGTGTTGGCCTCAGGCTTGCGCTCGGATTGTCTGGCGAGTCAGATACTCAGAATTGGATCAGTCAAAAACCTCGCCTTGGGAAGGTTAGTTGAGGTTCGGTGTGCGTGTGTGTAACTTATGTGTGTTGTGTCTTGGTCTTCCATGCATCTGCCATGTTTGCCCATCTGACCACAGACCTCCGTCCACGTCATGCCCTGCTGCGCATTCTGGCCAGGATAACCACGCCTCTCCACCATCTTCTGTCCAGTCAGCTGGAGACTCCGAGAACGGGGGAGGTGTGCATTTGCACCAATGATGGTTCTGCCATGGTTGACAAGACGACTCCACTGGTTGCGGTTATTGTCGATCCGTTGTTGATGGGGGCCTGAGGTGGTCCACTGTTGATATGCTCAGAGTCACGGACCACCAAGCGCCGATGATTGCCTCACTTTTTCTTTAGTGTCATTTTTTTTTGTTTTGTTTTGGATTTGTTTTGTTTTCTTGCCTCTGGTCGATGAGAAGGGAGAACCTGGAATGCTGGATCGAGGACGGACGGAATAGGCAGGTTATCCTTGATCTGGTTTGAAAGAGCTTGACATCATGGATGGCCTTAGGACTGGTAACTACTCGTACAAAGTTTGTATCAGTGGAGATAGGGAGACAGTGAACCCGGTACAATCCATCTTGACGTCAGAAATCTTAGCGATAGTTTTGGCCTGAGGCTGGCGTCTTGGCTTCTAGGGGATTGCTGACATAATCACACCGCCGAACTTCTGATTGATGGATTCCCCGCAGAGGACCTGCACTCGTGCATCGCCATTGCGATCTAATCAAATAAAACGCGCCGGACGGGGATCGAAGCATCGAACCAGGTCGCAGAGACGCAGAATGGGAGCAAGTGATCATGCATGCTGTATGTGTGGTTGCCTTCGACCGACGGCAAGAAACACTTCCCGGCCAGGGTCGAGCCCCTGGTCTCTCTGGCGGTGACTCGGAAGCGTGGTTGAGAGATTGCACTTGCAGAGGTTTAAGCAAATGTCAATCTAACGGCGGCACCAATTGCAGCGACTGGACTCGTCAAGTCGGTGGGCGGTTGACTCTCGAGTGGACTCAGCGCTTAGAACCGGCCCTCGTATCAGCGCACACTTGCACCAAGAAGAAAGATGAATGGCCGTCACGCCACCGCGATTAAAAAGGACTTGAAAGATGAGTCATGTTTGATTTGCGTGACTTGACCGGTTTCATCCATGTCCCTGGAATCAATGGAATGAAAGTAGGGATTGTACGCATCAGTCAGTCACCGCGTCATCGTGTGACTTACACTGTACTCTGTACACAGTTCCAGTAAGTAGGTATGTACTCGTACATACTTCCATCAGTCACCCAGAGTTCCATCATCCCAGCTCTGGACCTTGCCACTGCGCTCTGCAGCCTATCCGCTCCGCCTCTCAACGGCTAGTCTCGAAACTAAGAAATCCAAAATCCAAACTAAAAAGCTAGCGCTTCGCCACAGGCAGCTCGCCCGTGTTGGCAAGTGGGCAGTTGGCTCCATTATTAGTCAGCGCATTGAAGAATATTGGAACTCCACTGGATACTCCGTACTGTACATACATCCAGAGGCATGGACGAGGACCCCGTGTTCCCCCGGCCCTCTCTGCTCCAGACCCTTTTCCCAAGAGGTGATTCAACCAGGGTTCGATGCCTTCCAAAATAAGGCCCGCCCTAAAACTCTCCTCTTCACCCACACACACACTAACTTAATCACCGCAACGAGCGGGCGGCGGCTTGCTCAAGAATTGCCAATTGCCTATTTGCCCTGCCCCCAACTTCCGAATCAATCCATCCATTGACTCCCTCTGCACGCGGTTTTCCACAGTTTTATTCCTCCTTTCACCCTCTCCCATCATGCTGCTTCTTTTCCTCTGAGCCTCTCCTCCGCCTCCATCCTCTCCTCCTCCTCCTCCTCCTCCTCCTCCTCTTCCTCCTTCTCCGCCGTCCTCCTCGTCTTCCATTCTTTTCTTTCTGAACCCGGCTTCCAGTCCATCCTTCTCTCAACCGATTTCCGGTTTCCTATTTTTCTCCTTTCCTCTTTTCCTTTTTCCTTTTTTTCCCTCAATTCCCGGACTGTGCGCAATTCCACCGTGCATGTTTCTCCAGAGGCCAGTTGACCTTTACCCATTCCGGAAATCCGCCAGGTGCTGTTCCTTGACCGCCATCATCCTTTCCGCCTTTGTGGATGAGGGTACAAGTACTGCGTACCAGTACTCTCCAATCAGCCTAGAAATTTCCAGGCCGTGACGCTTCTTTCCATTGACCATTTCTTGATTTGGTGCTCTGTATTTTTTTTTTATCCCTTCTTCTCCACGTGCCGGCAAAGACGATACAACCCATGGTATCGCCTCTGTGGCACTGGAAATCTTGAATCCACTTTGCCACTAGTGCTTATCCTTCCCTATCCGGAAATCTAGTACCAACGCCGTGGCGCTGGACACCAGGAAATATTCTTCCCAGGAGGCCCCCCTTTATTATCTGCCCAGGACCAGGACGGTTTGCCGGGAGAGCTCCCTCCGCTGGTCAGATTTCCATTCGAGACCCGTCTTGGATTTCGGCCGCGGACCAGGCGCGTGATGTATCCTGCAATGTTGCCAACTCCGCCGCCGTCCCAACCACAACAACAGCCTCGCACCTGTACCCCGGAGAGCCGTTTAGGATTGTTGCTGGCCAATCGTCTGGAGCTGACAAGTATCATCGGTGTGGGCGCTTATGGCGTCGTCTACACCGCAGTCGACATCCACACCCATATCCCCTATGCCGTCAAGGCTCTGAACAAGGCCGGTCTGGACCCTAGGCAGCGCAAGTTCCAGCAGCGGGAGATCAAACTTCATCACCTTGCCAGCTCGCACCCCAATGTGGTGTCGTTGCTGCGCATTATGGATTCCGTCGATTGCACATACGTGATTATGGAGTTCTGTCCTGAGGGCGATCTCTTCTCCAGCATCACGGAACGCGGTCTCTTCGTTGGGAATGATCTGTTAGCAAAGCGTGCTTTCCTGCAGATTCTAGATGCTGTGCAGTTCTGCCATTCTATGGGGATCTATCATCGGGACTTGAAACCGGAGAACATTCTCGTCACCGACGGCGGCATGACCGTCAAGCTGGCCGACTTTGGCCTTGCCACCACGGAAGCGCACACCCCCGATTTCGGCTGTGGGTCGACTTTCTACATGTCCCCAGGTATGCACCATGCCAACTGTCTCGCCTCGACTATTGCTAATGGCCAATAGAATGCCAGCAGCCAAACCCCCGTCCATTCTCCAGCTATGCCTCGGCGCCGAATGATGTCTGGAGCTTGGGTGTTATCCTCGTGAACCTCACCTGCGGACGCAACCCATGGAAGCGTGCTTCGATCGAGGACAACACCTTCCGGGCATACCTGAATGACCCTGATTTCCTGCGCACCATCCTGCCCATCTCCGCGGAGCTCAATGCCATCCTGAAACGCATCTTTGAGTACGATCCGGCCAAGCGCATCACCATTCCGGAGCTGCGTCGGTTGATCCTGGAGTGCCCAAGGTTCACCACCTCTGCTGCCAAGAAGCCCGAGCAACTGGCTCCGTATGTTTACTGCCGCTATCCGCCGGTGCCACCGGCCGATCTGGCCAACGCTCAATACTCCGACTCTGCCGTTTCGGACACCTCCTTGACGGATGGGGAGACGAACTCCACCGTGTCGTCGGTGTCGGAGCGGATCGGCGACTCGGATGACGGGCTCGTCTTCGAACCTCAGGTGACGTCGATGGCTCTGGACCCGGCATACAATTTGTGGACCCCCGTTCAGATGACGGGTCTTGCCGAGAAGCCACATGCTCCTTCCCAGCCAGTCATGGATCCCTTCGTCGCCGTTTACTGAACGGAGGTAATTTTTTTTTAATGACACGACTCACGACTTTGCCCGGATAATTCTTCGCTTTGCAATCGGATTCCAGAAAAAAGAAATCATCTGCACATACATCGCCGACTATTTGTTTTATATTGCCGGGGCGGTTCATTACGTTCAATTTTCGAAAGACGAGGAAGGCGTTGTTGTTCATATGGATGGGCTGTCTGAAAATCTTTCTGCAAAAAGAAAAAGAAAAAAGAAAAAAAAAAAATAAATATCCTGATGATGAATGTTACGTCGCATTTATTCGGGAGTTGGAGGCTTTCGGTTGATCTGATCTGACATGAACCTTAATGCTTGGGAGGGAGGCAAGATGACAAGCATACTATGCATGTACTATTTCAACACTACCGGCTTGAACTTGAAGTTCGAACGCAGGTTATAATGAGCAGAGGTCTCGTCTCTTAAGTTTCAATATTGTTTATGTAGCGAAGTAAGATCCCCAAACGTGGCAGTGCCGAGCCGAACCAAGGGCCAACCCGACTGGCTTTCGCGCGCACACACCACACATCATTGCTGAAACCAGCGTCGTGTCTTTATGGCGACGAGACGAGACGAGTCGACTCTGGTGTGGCAACACACATCTTGTCTACCTAACTAACTACCTAGGTAGCTACATGTTCAACTCAAGTTCTTTTATGTAGTTTGGTGCCTGAATTGCTGCTTTGGTTCCGTGTTTCATCCAGGGAAAACAAGAATCGAAAAAAAAAAAAAAAAAAAAAAAAAAAAAAAAAAAAAAAAAGTTTGATTCATCACACTGCCCATGGATTCCCCTCCGCTGGGACAGAAGACAGAACATAGAAATTCACTTAGTTACCTTCTTCGACCGCGGAAATGGTATGTACCTAGGTAGGTACCTACATGAACCAGACGGGCCCCTTCCGCTGCAGTCCGGAACGGTGCTCGTTTCGTGGGTTATCTATGATGTATATATATATTATTGCCTCCCACCTCCCACGGTGTGATCTGCAGGGACCAGTGTATATACATATATGTCCGTTGAGCATGGGATGATCCCGCTCTTTTTGCCCCTTGCTCCGTGGGAATCGCCATGAAATATTGTTATAACCATTAGTTCAAAAATAGAAGCAGGAACGAAGAAGGAACCGGGGGTTGCCACGATCATTCATCCAAGCTTTCCTGAGGGTAAGGAATGGGAGTACGAGTCGAGGCGATCACGAGATCAATGAGATTGTATATATATAAAGGTCAACGATACCAATGTAGTACCTACTACTATGCTGGCTGCCCAGCCCACTCCCGATGCAGACTCTCCAATATCACCTCGCACCGCGCAATCGCCTGCCGCAGATTCCCACCCGGGTTGGATAGGTCGTACCTTGTCTGTTGTGTCTGGTAGCGTCCACCCGCGAAGACGACGGCGATGCCCGCCAACCACTCGTCCTCGACGCTGTAGTCGTACTCGTACTCGGGCGGCGAGAAATCGTGCGTCAGGCCGAGCGCCAGGGTGTTCATGCTGTGCTCCATTGGACCTGCTCTTGCTTGCCATGCGCCGTGATGGCCCTGATGGATGTAATCAGGAGGATTCTGATGATTTCCCTCGACCAGCAGCGGGTTTGGCGGGAGTCCCATGATCGTCCGCAGTGTGGCGAGAAGATCCCTGGACTTGCGCAGGACGCGATGGACCGCTGGACTGGGATTGTGTATTATCGCGGGTTTTGGACACATGGGGTACATGTTGCCGTGCTCGGTCGGCGATGATGAAGCAGGAGGAGCCGCCGCGGGTTGGGCACTAGTACCAGCACTGGAACAGCACCCTCCACGAAAGAAGGGCATCATCTGCCCCAGTACGGCAAGCACGCGTTCCAGCGTCGACAGCGACATCAGCAGATTGGGGCATTCCTTGGGACAAACGGGACACTCTGCGAACCTCTGGCAGACCGCCAACGAAGACAGCATCGTGTCCACCATCATGTCGAGCCGGCCGCCGCCCACCACGGATGCTGATGCAGACGCAGATGCAACGTCCTGCTCGAGAAAGTACAGCTTGTTTTGACTGAGGATCTGCCTCTCAAGGCAGTCGCAGCAGAACTCGACCGGCGTGGGCGGCTCCGTGAAGGAATTGTGGTGGAATGATGGCGGTGAAAAGTCAAAGATCTGATCGGTGGACACTGGCGATAGGTACGCGGCAGCGTCGCTGATCCCCGACGATGTTGTTGATAAGGGATCACCGGATTCCGTCGCCACGGACAGGTCCGGCATGAAGTGGTTATTTCGCGGGCTTGTCGAGATGGGTGATAGGTAGGCGAGTGCCGCCTGGTCCATGTCCATGTCGGCCATATGAATAGAACTGGGACCAGTATTTGCCGAGTCCAGTTCTGTCGCCATGGTCTCACAACCAGGAGGACGTGATGGCTGGCCAGTGTTAGCCTGAAAGCCAAACCGAAAAAAAAAAAAAAAAAAAAAAAAAAAAAGGGACGACGGGCTCACCTGCTGATGCAGGAACTCATCCTTGCTACTCAAGAAAGCCGTTGATATCACCGTCTTCGTCTTCCTCGCTGCCTCGCCTGCCCCATTGCTGCCACTCTTCTGATCATCCGGTCCCTTCCCTTGAAGAGTCTCGAGCTTTCTCAGGGTCGCCTTGTTTTTGCTTCCCTTGGGCTTGCCTGCGCGGCTGGCAATGCTGTAGTGGCAAGGGAATCCATGCTTACTGCAGCGCATGCAAGTGGTTCCTCCAGAACATTTCACCTTGGATTGCCGACAGGGTTCACAGGCTGATCGGTACCGTGGCTTATCCGGAGTAGTGGAAGGCACTGATATCATGGTTCAAAGGGAAAAAGAAGAAAAAAAAAAAAAAAACAAGTCTTAATGTGCCAATGAGAGATCGACGTTTCTTTTTCCAGCCCTAAACACAGGATATCGCATCAAGAAAAAAAGTCTCCAGTTTCATCGAGATGATCCCAGTTGCAGCGTAGAAACTGACAAACACTAAATCCAATAACTCTCTTCTATGGACGTACATATAAATCTAAAATCACAGAAGCACCTCCCTCAGGCAGTTTTCGGACCAGTTCGGCGCGGATCTCTCTCTCTGCTCGGCTTCAATGCAGCCCTGGACCTTGTCATACCTTGGCCTTGATGCCTCGACTGACCTTAACCGAAGTGCGCACATTTCCCGTCCCGCGCCGCTTGGCCAACTTGGCGAGCAGAATGAAATGAAAACCATTCCACCTTCTTGTTGAGTAGGAGGGACATGCTGGTTCAAACATCCAGTCAGATCACGACTGAAGCGAGGCGGTCAGCCCATCCATGCCCTTTGGGAAATCAAACACGAGCTGTATTGCCCCTATTAGTCACAAATCACACTTGCGAATTCAGACAGGATATGCCGTCGTGTATGTGTGTGATGTGTGTGGGCAATGGCAAGGAAGACACGGCATAGATCATGCGCATGCCGCCAGTTCCTCTGCTGGTCGTACGAAAGCACGCGGGTATCCCGTCCACGGCGAGCTCAGCAGGACTCGGCGCCGTCGTGTAATTGGTTCCTGGTTGATTGCCAATGGCGCAGTGACGTTCTTGGTTTGAGAGATCTGATCGAGTCGAGGATCGTCCGGGTGGGGAGGGATCTCTTCTCCAGCA